>NC_056660.1:92003899-92312881 GCF_018350195.1 Panthera tigris | reverse complement strand
GAATGAGTCATACTGTCCACCTGATTTCTGAGGGTCTCCTTCACAGTGGTTGTCCTATGGAACACATTTACTTAAGACATGTATCTTATACCCCATGCCATTCTGAGACGAATATCCACATCTCTTGTTCCCAGAAGTCTTTCTCCACCATTTTCCAATATGTTCCTAACCCCTGAGTGGCAGGTCAATGTGCTAACGCCTGTCCATCAGCCAATGTAGATGTGTACCTTACACCATCTCTCCCTTAACGCCAAGTGGACAACAGATGCACCATCTTAAGTTCTGTCCATAGGGAGGATTTCCCTTCACCAGGGCCCTCCCCACCCCCAGGACACCCAGTGAGAGCAGTATAGAAGCTGGTTTTCCTTAGCATATGGGGCAGATACATCTGTAACCAGGACCACGTTTTTTCCTCTTAACCAGCCAGTGGGAACCAGTTATGAAGTCATAGGTGTGGGTTGAGGGAGAGGCAGTGAAGCAGGAGAAGCAGGTACCATGGGGCTCTGAGCCACCTGATCTTGCAGTTTACTTTTGCCTTTTGGACCTGCTCAGACCCTGTCCCCATGTTCTGTTTCTATTTTATAGAGTGTGACTGTGCGTGTCCAATGTTATGGCTCAGTGGATTAGGTAACACAGTTCATGACTGGCACCTAAGGTCACATACTCAACTTCGTGACTCATAGCCATTCATTCAACTCCACCAGGATCCAGTAGCCAGCCAGGGGCTGGGTTTTCTTTAAGTACCTAATAGTTGTTGGTTGGTAAAGGACAACAGATCTTACTCTAAAACGTTCTCTTGTCCTACTTTGGTTTGTATGGTACGTATTTTTAAAACTCATTTTATTTGTTTATGCTTAAATATTTCAAAGTTAATGCCATCTTGATATCACACCCTAAGTATCTTAAGTCTGCATCTCTAAAATTGAAAACATTTCCTACTTAGCCAAATGAACATCATTTGTCCTTAACAAAATTAGAATTCCTTAATATCATTTCATACTCTGTCCATATTAAAATTTCCTTAGTTGTGCAAGAAATGTTCCTTTCATTTAACTTAGGACACTTGAAGGGGCACCTAGGTGGCTCAGTCGGTTAAGCATCTGACTTCAGCTAAGGTCATGATCTCACATTCATGAGTTCAACCCTTAGGTCAGGCTCTGTGCTGACAGCTCAGAGCCTGGAGCCTGCTTCAGATTCTGTGTCTCCCTCTCTCTCTGTCCCTCCTCTGCTCATGCTCTGTCTGTCCCTCTCTGTCAAAGATAAATAAATATTAAAAAAAAATTTTTTTTAACCTATGGCACTTGCAACTTTCTCTTGGCTTGACACTTTTTAAATGACAATTTTGGGGAAAAAAGGTGTAAAATCAGGGAAAATTCAATTAGACTGCCTAAAATGGCATACATAAGTAGCCAAACTTCAAAGAAAAGCAAGTCAATGTGGGACACAGTGGTTAACTGCAGGGAGAGGGCCACAGTTGGAATCAGTTAGGTGCAAACAGGGAGACTTGGAAAGCTGGCAATGTACTATTTCTTGACCAGAGTGATGGTTGCTTAAGAATTTCCTTTCTGAGACAGATAAAGAAACTGATCCCATTCACAATTGTACCAAGAAGCATAAAATACCTAGGAATAAATCTAACCAAAGATGTACAAGATCTGTATGCTGAAAACTATAGAAAGCTTATGAAGGAAATTGAAGAAGATATAAAGAAATGGAAAAACTTTCCGTGCTCATGGATTGGAAGAATAAATATTGTCAAAATGTCAATACAACCCAAAGCTATCTACAAATTCAATGCAATCCCAATCAAAATTGCACCAGCATTCTTCTCGAAGCTAGAACAAGCAATCCTAAAATTCATATGGAACCACAAAAGGCCCCGAATAGCCAAAGTAATTTTGAAGAAGAAGACCAAAGCAGGAGGCATCACAGTCGCAGACTTTAGCCTCTACTACAAAGCTGTAATCATCAAGACAGCATGGTATTGGCACAAAAACAGACACACAGACCAATGGAATAGAATAGAAACCCCAGAACTAGACCCACAAAAGTATGGCCAACTCATCTTTGACAAAGCAGGAAAGAACATCCAATGGAAAAAAGACAGTCTCTTTAACAAATAGTGCTGGGAGAACTGGACAGCAACATGCAGAAGATTGAAACTAGACCACTTTCTCACACCATTCACAAAAATAAACTCAAAATGGATAAAGGACCTGAATGTGAGACAGGAAACCATCAAAACCCTAGAGGAGAAAGCAGGAAAAGATCTCTCTGACCTCAGCCGTAGCAATTTCTTACTTGACACATCCCCAAAGGCAAGGGAATTAAAAGCAAAAATGAACTATTGGGACCTTATGAAGATAAAAGCTTCTGCACAGCAAAGGAAACAACCAACAAAACTAAAAGGCAACCAACGGAATGGGAAAAGATATTTGCAAATGACATATCGGACAAAGGGCTAGTATCCAAAATCTATAAAGAGCTCACCAATCTCCACACCCAAAAAACAAATAACCCAGTGAAGAAATGGGTAGAAAACATGAATAGACACTTCTCGAAAGAAGACATCCGGATGGCCAACAGGCACATGAAAAGATGCTCAACGTCGCTCCTCATCAGGGAAATACAAATCAAAACCACACTCAGATATCACCTCACGCCAGTCAGAGTGGCCAAAATGAACCAATCAGGAGACTATAGATGCTGGAGAGGATGTGGAGAAACGGGAACCCTCTTGTACTGTTGGTGGGAATGCAAACTGGTGCAGCCTCTCTGGAAAACAGTGTGGAGGTTCCTCAAAAAATTAAAAATAGACCTACCCTATGACCCAGCAGTAGCACTGCTAGGAATTTGCCCAAGGGATACAGGAGTACTGATGCATAGGGGCACTTGTACCCCAATGTTTATAGCAGCACTCTCAACAATAGCCAAATTGTGGAAAGAGCTTAAATGTCCATCAACTGATGAATGGATAAAGAAATTGTGGCTTATATACACAATGGAGTACTACGTGGCAATGAGAAAGAATGAAATATGGCCCTTTGTAGCAACGTAGATGGAACTGGAGAGTGTGATGCTAAGTGAAATAAGCCATACAGAGAAAGACAGATACCATATGTTTTCACTCTTATGTGGATCCTGAGAAACTTAACAGAAACCCATGGGGGAGGGGAAGGAAAAAAAAATGAGGTTAGACTGGGAGAGAACCAAAGCATAAGAGACTCTTAAAAACTGAGAACAGGAGCGCCTGGGTGGCTCAGTCGGTTAAGCGTCCGACTTCAGCTCAGGTCACGATCTCGCTGTCCGCGAGTTCGAGCCCTGCGTCGGGCTCTGGGCTGATGGCTCAGAGCCTGGAGCTTGCTTCCGATTCTGTGTCTCCCTCTCTCTCTGCCCCTCCCCTGTTAATGCTGTGTCTCTCTATGTCTCAAAAATAAATAAACGTTAAGAAAAATTAAAAAAATAAAAATAAAAAAATAATAAAAACTGAGAACAAACTGAGGGTTGATGGGGGGGGTGGGAGGGAGGGAAGGGTAGGTGATGGGCATTGAAGAGGGCATCTTTTGGGATGAGCACTGGGTGTTGTATGGAAACCAATTTGACAATAAATTTCATATATTAAAAAAAAATTTCCTTTCTGAGTATCCATTAAATTATCACTATATGCCTATGCATTTGAAAAATAGTGTGATATAACATAAGAATAATTTTAATGTATTAATATATAATACTATTAATAATAATATGTTAAAATATTTTGGAAAGTAAATTAATATGCAATTGTCAAGCATTATTATAAAAAATTAAAAGTGAAGAGTAATCATAGCATTTTGATTGATAGTGGCCAAATCTAAATAAAGGCAGCTTTTGTAATGTGTACCGTTTAAGTTCGACCTATCAAAAAAAATCACTGAGGATTTATTTTCTAGGAGAGCGTTGCAATCATGACATTTTTACATGAGGCCATTGGCTTCTATCATAATTTATGACCATCAATTTTAAATCCTGTTCTGTCTGGTATTCTGAATAATTCCCATGCATTATAATATTACGAGCACAGTTTGTTTTGACAAACGTTCTAACAAAAGCTATTTGAAAATTTTACAAGAGGACTCAGGAAGGAAGTTTTACTGTTGTAAGAGATTACATTTAAAAACTAAAAACGTCCTTTTATTGTCAAAGAGCAATGCAAGTATTAAACTCTTGGCAAAGAGAACATACTCTAGGCGCTTCTACGGCAGACAGCTACAGAGTGGCTTAGCGAGATCATTTCAGGATATCCATTTCCCCAAGTCTTCAGACTCACCTCCTAGGTATTCTGGGGAAAATTTCTTTTCTCAGCTTTTAAAAGTCCACGCCATCGATGGGTTTATGCTTAGAGGTGCCAACCCGGCCGATGCAAACTATCCCTTCCAAGTGCTTGAACCAGCACATCAAATCCTAACGCCTTGGTGGTCCACCCATAGCAATGGGTATTTGGCCCATTTGATCCTTGTATGTCATCCCCCCACTCAAACACCCTTAGATTCCCCTCCTGCATTCTCCCGAGGTTCCTCCTCTTGATAGAGATTGCTGAGTCTTACACAGGTTTGGGCTATAGGCTATCTCCACTCTGAGCAGCTCTTCCATTTAAGCTTCCTGGCTATGCTGATTTCTAAATCTTGTAACTGCCTTGGAGGTGGTAGGGATGGGTGCTGAAAGGAACTGGCATCGGTTTGGGAGACAGGTGCCTCAAATGCGGTCATTGAAAGGCTTTTACGGGGGCACCTGGGTGGCTCAGTCTGTTAAGCATCCCATTCCGGCTCAGGTCATGATCTTGTGGTTCATGATTTCGAGCCCCACATCGTGCTCTGTGTTGACAGCCCAGAACCTGGAGCCTGCTTCAGATTCTCTGTCTTCCTCTCTCTCGCTGCCCCTACCCCACTCATGTGCTGTCTCTCTCAAAAATAAATACACATTTAAAAAATAAAAAAATATATAAAAAGAAAGGCGTTTATGGAAGTTCCTCCACAGAGAAAGGGAATTTAGGGGAGGTTCAAGACATTTTGGTCTTGCCCAGATCAGCCCAAATGCCTGGATCCCATTTTTTAGGGTCCCACTTTTTCCCCTCCACTGCCCTGACTTTAGTGTAAGAGACAGTGAGGTCAACTCTGCGACCCTTATAATCTGTCCTGGGATCAGCCCATAGTCACAGCTACCCTGAAACATTAGGAGTCAAAGCATTCCTTCAAAGCTTTCATAGAGGCCTTCAGGTTTCCCATGTGTGTTCTTTACTGAATGCTCATGGCCTTTTGTTTTCCCTATGTACACTGTCTAGGACCATATGAAGACTGAAGATTCCCATCTTTATCATCACCTTGTTGCTATAGTGACAAAACTTCACATTCCTGCTTTAGTCTATCCTACCAGCGATAACCTGAGTAACAAGGATTCCACCACGTGCTGTGGATTAATTACCCTGTTCCTCACTCGTCCCACCACCTTCAAAGAGATTCTATTCCTTGTTTCCCTGACTGACTTATTTCACTTAGCAGGATCTTGAGAAACTTAACAGAAGACCATGGGGAGGGAGGGAGGGAGGGGAAAAAAAGTTACAGAGAGGGAGGGAGGCAAACCATAAGGGACTCTTGGATACTGAGAACAAACTGAGGGTTGATGGGGGGTGGGAGGGAGGGGAAAGTGGGTGATGGGCATGGAGGAGGGTACTTGTTGGGATGAGCACTGGGTGTTGTATGGAAACCAATTTGTCAATAAAATTATATTCAAAAAAAGAGAGATTCTACTTCTTCAAAATAAAAAGCAACGTCATCTAAGAATACCACTTTGAGGATCTATTCCTTGAAGCCACTTAATTTAACTTACTTTGACTTTCTGTAGAATTGTTGTTTTAAGCCACTAAGTTTGTGGCAATCTGTTACAGCATGAATAGAAAACTAATACATCAACTAACAATTATTATCTCAGGACACCCATCCCCCTTCATTTCATTGAATGGCTGGAGTATAGCTACCTAACAGGGCACTTTAAATGTCTTTTATTTTTGGTTTTATTTGGTGGAGGATATGGCTCTTGGCAAATTCTAAAAGGGACTAAAAAGTATTTGTTGTCATCCAGCTGTTTGAACGTTTTATTGAGCACTTATACATATTTTATACATATATATTTGTGTCTCTCAAAAAAATAAATAATAAATACTAATAATATGCACACACATTTTAATTATAACCCTGGAAGTCATTACCCTGAAAAATTACTACTATTACTCTTTATTTTTAAACTATACAAACTAGGGGCCCCTGGGTGGCTCAGTCAGTTAAGTATTGGACTCTTGATTTCAGCTCAGGCTATCATCTCACGGTTGTGAGATCGAACCCCACATTGGGCTCTGTGCTAAGTGTGGAGCCTGCTTAAGATTCTCTCTCCCTCTGCCCCTCCCTCCCAGCTAACACTTGCCCTCTCTTAAAAATAAATAAATAAAACTATACAAACTAAGTCTTAGAGTAGTTAAGATACTTGCTTAAGGTCATAGAGTTAAGATGCACCAGAACTAGAGGCTAAATCCCAGAACTGTAGGAATCCAAAGTCCTTGCTCATTTCATGGCACAATGTGGCTTCCACAGACCCAGTGACACTTTACTCCAAGTCCCTTAGCTAGAACATGCTGATCCTTCTTTTAGTAGAGCAACCAAGAGACGTGTACATAATATGAAAAAGTCATGCCTCCTGAATAGGATCTGGAAGGAGAGGGTGTCAGTGGGCACAGTTCCCCATTTTATCCTGGCCCTTTGTTTTAATTTACTCACTTCAGCTTGCCCCGGTAAAGAGAAACTTCCAAGGAACCAGAGAGCTGCAGGAAGCTGAGAGTTGAATCTGTCAGTCATAGCCTTGGATCATATTAAACCAGGTTGGATTCAATACAGAGGCTTCCAGCCCTGCTTAATGAATTACAGGTCAGAGAAGGGATATAAAAAACTGCAATGTGATTAACCCATTGACAGAGGGGCTCAAATATCACTTTCTATCTATTGACCAAGAAACTAGAAACATACATTCCAGAAACATTGGCGTACCTGTTTATCAAAAGCATATTCCCACCTATGAGCTCAGATGGACTTGGTATTAACATGAACAACGATGAAAATCTATTTTATTAACTTCCAACTCTACTCACTCCACCCCAGCCCCCAAACCTATAGGCTTAAAACCTAAAAGCCTGGACAGGGGCGCCTGGGTGGCTCAGTCAGTTAATCATCTGACTTCAGCTCAGGTCATGGTCACATGGTTCATGAGTTTGAGCCCTACATCAGGCTCTGCACTGACAGTGCTGAGTCTGCTTCAGAACCTCTATCTCCCACTCTCTCTGCCCCTGCCCCCCCCAAAATAAAGAAATATTTTTTTTAAAAAAGCTAATAGAATGTAGCACCCCACGCTACAGGATCTGGTCATTGAGATTCTGGGACAGTGTGTTTTCTTATCAAAATACATTCCTTTCTCAATACATGCTCTATATTTTTCTTCGGTAATTGGTCTTACACAGGTAAGAAAATTGCGTTCACAATCATTTTTTACCCCTTTGAAATTATACAGCTCTGCTGCTATAAATAACCAGCATTCCATTTCTATCAGCAGGAGTCTACAGATGATTGACTCTGAATGGTCACCTGCATAAAGGATTGTCAGAGTGATGTCTCCAAGATGAGAAACGTGAGGGGCAACCCAGCTCGCACAGGTGAATGGGCCACAAAGGCCCACATCCATCATATCAGTGCACGATAGCCATTTCGTCTTCATGCCATTGACCCAAACAGCAGGACCCAAATCGCCGAAGCCAAGTTGCTAAATCGATGTCAAACAAGAAAACTGGTTAAGATGCAACCACCCGCAATTAGAGCTAGAATCTGTGAATCAGGATTGGGACAAAGAATAAGTGGCCCTTTGTCAGCGCGTTTTTTTTTTTTTCAATAGCAAAAAGCGCAAGAGTGACACTTGGTGGCCAGTACAAGGCATCACAAAGGACTGAGCCATAGGGAATATTTTCCTCACTGACCTCGCTCTGGGGAGTTTTGCCAATAGGAGAGAACTATGCTGTTCTTGGAAGAAAAAGACCTGTGTTTGCAAGAATGGTATTACTCTTGCTCTGTTGAGTAGCTAAGCATGAGAAGGGATACCGCACTGCAGCTGTTTTCAATGAATACAAGTTAATGTGTCCAAAGAAGGACATTTCAGGGGCGGCTGGGTGGCTCAGTCGGTTAAGCGCCCAGACTCTTGATTTTGGTTCGGGTCATGATCTCATGGTTCATGAATTCGAGCCCCACATCAGGCTCTGCACTGGCAGTGTGGAGCCTGCTTGGGATTCTCTCTCTTTCTCTCTCTCTCCCTCCCTCTCTCTCTCTCTGCCTCTCTCTCTGCCCCTCCCCTACTTGCTCTCTCTCTCTCCCAAAAAAATAAAATAAAACCTTAAAAAAAAAGAACAAAAAACAAACAAACAAATAAAAACAAAGGACATTTCAGGGAAGAAGAAATAGTCTTTAGAGTACTAATTCAGATAGCCATTAAGAGTCTTGGTAAAAATTTTCTTCTGTGATAAATAACAATTTTAAAAAAGCCATTTTCAGCCACTGCACAGAACTTGGTCGCTGATTCCTGCAGCCTGAAGTTACTCTTCCAGGGCAAGTGCCTCCAACCCTTAATTCAGATCAAAGCCCTTTCTTATTAAGACTTCTGAGCAGGGGTGCATGGCTGGCTCAGTCAGTAGAACATGAGACCCTTGAGTTTGTGAGTTTGAGCCCCACGTTGGGTGTAGAGAGGACTTAAATTTTAAAAACAACAACAACCAGGCTCCTGGGTGGCTCAGTCGGTTTAGTGGCTGACTTCGGCTCAGGTCATGATCTCGTGGTCCATGAGTTCGAGCCCCACGTCAGGCTCTGTGCTGACAGCTCAGAACCTGGAGCCTGTTTCAGATTCTGTGTCTCCCTCTCTCTGACCCTCCCCTGTTCATGCTCTGTCTCTCCCTGTCTCAAAAATAAATAAAACGTTAAAAAGAATTTTTTTTAATAAATAAAAAATAAAAATAAAAACAACAACAACAAAAAAAGACTTCTGAGCATAACCAAGTTAGTGTTCAGTCACTTTAACTACCTTCTTGTCTTTATCAAATCCCAGACCAAACAAAGAGCCTATTTCAAAGTACGTATCGAATAAATACATGTGTAAGTGAATGAAAAAGGTGCAAGCAAATGGAAACCAGAGTAGTTTATGAAATGCTTAGCTGCTGGAGAAGTTAACCTTCCTTCCCCCTCCCCACCACCTTTTATTACAGCTCTATTTCCAGTCTATAAGAAAAAGGCATACTCTCAACCAGCCCAGAATATTTGGTGTGCCTTCTCTGAGGCACACCTCCAGGGCACCAAATCTAGGACTCAACATCAGCAACTTCAATCAGGATACTCCATTCACTTCATTAAACATATTTTCAATAAAATATGGTGCTTAATAATTATCAGTATGCATTATTAGTATTGTTTTGATCGTGTGTTAATAAAATTGTAATAACTCACTCAAAAAATGTTAATTCTTGGGGGTGCCTGGGTGGCTCAGTTGGTTGAGTGTCTGACTTCAGCTCAGGTCATGATCTCTTGGTTTGTGAGTTCAAGCCCCACAATGGGCTCTCTGCTGACATGACAGCTCAGAGCCTGGATCCTGCTTTGGATTCTGTGTCTCCCTCTCTCTCTGCCTCTCCTCTGCTCAAGCTGTCTCTCTCTCTCTCTCTCTCAAAAATAAACATTAAACATTTTTTCTTAATAATTTTTTTTTAATTCTTAGAACCTATGGTAAGAGCAAATCTTTTGAAAATTACACATGCACACACACAGTTACAGAAATGTATAAGAGGATGACCAACATCAATGAAAGACTTTCAGAAATATAGTATATTAAAATAAAATTCTGTGTGGAAGTTAAAATGGAAATGCAATTTCAAGCAGAAACATGGGTAATACAAAATGACTAATTGTTAGAGAGTTTTTCATGTATATTTTAAAGGATGTTGGGGGCTATCAAATGTCTGTTGTGTTTATATTCTACTGGATACATGAAAAGAACCATGCTTTAATTTTAAACGTCAATATTTGCAACATCAGAAATCACACTTTTAACATTTACATAAACTTATGATAAAAAAAATTGTTTGCCAATCTAAAACTGGGTGAATTTTTTTCAGAATTCTTTTAGGGGTTTGTGAACCTAAAAGTTTGAAGGCCATTGAATTGGAGTATTTCTAAATCTTGCCTTTCTCTTTTCCTATCTGCCAGCTTTAAGGCTTTATAAGATAGCACAAGTGTTATGTGGGGCCTTTGGGTTTTTGGTTTTGTTTTGAGAACACATGACCTCTGTGGGGATCTGGATAGAGCAGAAGTCTGACAACTGGGAAGCTTCCAATTATCCAGCCAGAGAACTCTGGGTCCATTACTCCAACCAGTTCTTCACTCAACTATACCAGTCTAAGAATACAATGGAAAATCACAAGCTCACACACAAAAAGGAGTAATAATTCTTTTTTTTAAATTTTTTTATGTTTATTTATTTTTGACAGAGAGAGAGGCAGAGAGAGAGATAGAACATGAGCGGGGGAGGGGCAGAGAGAGAGGGAGACACAGAATCTGAAACAGGCTCCAGGCTCTGAGCTGTCAGCACAGAGCCTGACGCGGGGCTTGAACTCACAGACCGTGAGATCATGACCTGAGCTGAAGTTGGATGCTCAACCGACTGAGCCACCCAGGTGCCCCATAATTCTTTAAAACTCTATTTCAGGTTCCAAGCACCAGCCTCCCAATCCTTCAAATTCCAATTCCAGCACCAGAATGACAAGTCTGGCTCTTCTTTAGTCTTTACTATAAAAAGAGAAATATGTTATAGCTAGAAAGAACCAGAATAACCAAATTTCAAAGCATTTTTACAAAGTGATCCATCTTTCATTTCACAAAAGCTTTAGAGAAAGATGACCAATAATTGGCTTTCAACACAAAGTGGTCCTAAAAATTTGTCCATTTTGTTCATCTTCACCTTCATTAGAATCTAGGGAGAGGAAGGGGCACCTGGGTGGCTCAGTCGGTTAAGCAGTCAGACTTCTGCTCAGGTCATGATCTTGCAGTTCATGGGTTTGAGCCCCACGTCAGACTCTGTGCTGACAGCTTAGAGCCTGGAGCCTGCTTCAGATTCTGTGTCTCCCTCTTTCTCTGCCCCTCCCACACTCATGCTCTTTCTCTCTCTCTTAAAAATAAATAAACATTTAAAAAAAAAGAATCTGGGGAGAGGCAGTCTTTGGGGTACCAGATCTATGGGGCCCATACAGAGAAACACACTTTCCTTAGGATCAGTGTCCAATGGCTGTCTGCTGGGTTGCCTGTGTGTGGAGGTAGAAATTCACCACTGGAAATTAAATCAAGTGTTTTAGACTTATGGCATTTGCCAGCCAGCTTTGAGGAAGTGTTCTAGCCCTGCCTTCAAACTCCCTGGGAGAGACAGGAAGGGATGGGAAAGGGAGGGCTAAGACGGTGGACAGAAAGGAAAAGTCCCCAGTTTTCTCCAGGCCTTGGATAGCTTGGGAATAGGAGACTGATGGGTGTCTGAGCAGAAATAGAGGGGCCACCAAACAAAGGTGGAAAGAAGGGGGAGTCAGACACTTGAAGTGAGTATTCATTATCCACATTAAATTTGTGACGAGCTAAGTAATGCATTCCCCAGCTAGCCCAACAGCAGTGGAGAACAGTGCCTCGCTTATTTTTTTATCCACATTACTAAGCACACAGACTGGCTCAAAGTCAGTGTTTCGTCCACTATGTTTATTTCTGACATACCTCAGCACCACGAGTGTGCCATTCCAGACTGTTAGAACTCTGCGGGTCTAACTCTCAAGGAATTATGTGCAGGCATTTTAAAACTGCCTGAAAAATTTTTACAGGGCATGACTTAACATTTTACCTGTAACAAGGACTTCACTTTTGAGACTCCCTCGCAGGGCGATGATAATTCATCTTAATTTTTTAACATGGGAAGAGAAAACAAATTTAAACCTCAGTTAAACGAGCTACGTAGAAATGAGTGGAATCTTGGTCTCAAGTGATATTTAATAATGGCGTGATATCGCAACCAGGTTAGAGTAAATAGAAACTCTGCCTGTGGACAGTGATCACAGCTACTAATTATTAAGCATTTGCTACTTGTCCAGCACTGTGGACATCTTTATGACAACCCCATACATACCGCTATCCCCTTTAACTGGGGAAGAGGCAAAAATTAAAGAGGCTCTTTGACCTGCCTGTGGTCAGAGACGTGGAAATTGGGTGAGCCAGGTTTCAAATCCATTTGGAAACCTATGGGTTCCAGAAGAATCTCCAGCTCTGAGACTCACTGGGTTGTGTGCTGATCTCCCCAGAGCCACGAGAATGGCTTGCCCATAAATGGACTGTGCAGCAATGAAGAAAGCTGGAATGAGCTGTGTGAGTATCAGGGCTGTGCAGCTCAGCCCTGTACAGTCCTGTGTGAGATTTTACTGTGCGTTAAGACTCCAGTAACTTTTAGTATGGGGGACCACTATCTGAGTAAGCATTTCCACCGGCTCCCCACTGTTTAGATCTCCAGTAAAAGCAAGTGCAATATAAATGAACCATGCCTGGTTAAGTCCATCCATAGTTTAAGACCAGCCCACTTGCACCTAAATGATTTTAAACTATTCAGTCGCCAGGTTTAAAAAAATAACTTTTGGGGGCAAAACCTAGAGTGACGCAAAGCATTTTCTGCATGAAGAAGTGCACTTGACAGTTGGGATTTTAACTCTATTTGTAAAGTAAATTGCTTTTCAAAGAAATCCATGGTTAACATGTTCAATACACGTTTGATTTCTCACAGTTTTAGAATGTAATGTCACTGTTTTCTGTGCCTCTGTCTGGCACTTTTTCCGTAAAAGAAAGCAGTGAGATTCAGTTCCCAAAAAGTACTTGCTACTGCCACAATGCTCCTAGATACACCCTGTGGCCCCAAATTCATCATTTAAAAATGTATAAATAGTTTCTTACAGTCATAGGATTGCAGGATGTACTGAGAGTACCAGGTTATCAAGTGTTATTTAAAGGTACCAGGAGGAGGGGCGCCTGGGTGGCTCAGTCGGTTAAGCGTCCGACTTCAGCTCAGGTCACGATCTCGTGGTCCGCGGGTTCGAGCCCCGCGTCGGGCTCTGGGCTGATGGCTCAGAGCCTGGAGCTTGCTTCCGATTCTGTGTCTCCCTCTCTCTCTGCCCCTCCCCCGTTCATGCTCTGTCTCTCTCTGTCTCAAAAATAAATAAACGTTAAAAAAATAAAAATAAAAAAAAATAAAGGTACCAGGAGGAGCACCTGAGTGGCTCAGTCCATTAAGCATCCGACTCTGGATTTCAGCACAGGTCATAATCTCACAGTTGGTGGGATTGAGCACTGTTTTGGGCTCTGCGCTGACAGCAGTGAGCCTGCTTGGGATTCTCTCTCTCTCCCGCTCCTCAAAAAAAAAAAAAAAGTACCAGGAAACACCAGGCTAGATTCTGAGGTAGAAAAGACCAATTAGCAAAGATGAAGTAGGAAAACCCACATTTAGTATTCAAATAACTTGGCTGACACCATCTTCTTTTTCACCCCATTGCAAGCCAGATCTAGCCAGAGTCACTGAAGACGCTGAAAAAGCCAACACAGCAAGGGCCCTTTGTGACACAAACTCAAACATAAAGAACATAGTTTTTTCAGAAATATACAACCTGTGAGCTTACAGTTGTCATGCGTCCGCTATTTCCTGATGAGGCAGTCAGGGTCATATGTGGGTGTGTCTAGTCCTGGGCATGAAATTTATCCTGGAAAACTGGTCCAAGATTTAGCATCTGGTGGCACATTACTCTAAAAAGCAATGCCATTTCCTCCTTGGGTGACCACAGAAAGGTCCCCTAAATGAGGTACGTATAGTTGCTGCAGAAGGTTACTATGACAATTAAGTAGAATAATATACATGAATATCTAATACGGTGACTGGTGGACAGCAAATAATAACGTGTAATAGCCGTATGTGATTAGACCTCACTGGAAATGAATATAAATCTACAAATTCAAAAGATTGGTCATTGGGGTCAAATAGATCTGCATTCAAATCTAAACTCTATCACTTCCTGTTGGTTTGACTTTGAGAATGTTACTTAATCTCTCTGAATCTCCCTATCTTAATCTTTTTTTTTTAATTGAGATGTAATTGACATATAACATTCTATTTGTTGCAGGTGTACAACATAAGGATTTGATATTTGTGGATTTTTTTTAATGTTTATTTATTTATTTTGAGAGAGAGAGAGGTAGGCAGAGACAGAATCCCAAGCAGGCTTCTCACTGTCAGGGTTGAAGCCCAACATGGGGTTCAATCTCACAAACCCGTGAGATCATGACTTGAGCAGAAATCAGGAGTCGGACACTTAACCGACTGAGCCATCCAGGCACCCCCAGGATTCAATATTTGCATATGTTGTGAAATGATCACCACAATAAGTTAAACCATAGTGAGTTACAAATTTTTCTTCCTGTGATGTACACTTTAATCTTTCCATTGGGCTAATGAAACCTATAGTTTGTGATTACTGAAAAAAATAACAGATAAGACATATCGAATGCCTAACATTACAACAGCAACACACAGGAACCAAATAATGGTCTGTTGCTGGTCAATGTGGTTGAGTGGCGAAGGCTAATGAATATCTCCATCCCTGAAAGGGCTTCTATCCTTTTACCTTTAGAGGAAACATGGCATAGGAAGGGAAAGAACAGGAATGAGAAACAAAGAAATGTTGAAGCTTATGATAAGGGATAAAAGAGAAAAGGGAAAAAAAACTAATGGAGAGTCAAGGTGTGTACTCACAGAAAGGAAGGAAACAACTCAGAGATGATGAACTAAGTCACCTTCACTTGACACAGACCAATTTCTCTATAATACCCTCCAAAATGAGGGAGGTAGTTCAACTATTCTTTGTAGAGAATTGAGGGTTTTTTTTCATTTAAATAACCCAACGGGGCACCTGGGTGGCTCAGTCAGTTAAACATTCAACTTCAGCTCAGGTCATGATTTCACGGTTTGTGGGTTCAAGCCCCACATTGGGCTCTATGCTGACAAGTGCTGAGCCTTCTTGGTATTCTAAGTAAATAAAAATAAACTTTAAAAAACATAGATTAGTTAATTAGAACAACACATTAAGAACCAACTTATAGAAGAAAAGCATGTTTAAATTATTCTAGTTCTCAGAATTATGATGCCTCTTCCAGGACCAGTGGTGTACGAAGGGAAGGGTGACGCTTGGGTGCAGGCACCAAGGCTTGTGTGGTCTTTACAAAACTTAAAAGCGTGAACACAACTAACTCACCGTGTGCCTGCCTTTTATTATTACCGTGGTCAGATGTGGGGTGTAAGCGAACCACCAGATTTTGGCCTCTTAAGGATTTTATCGATCCAAGTTTTATTTTTGCCCTTTCAGGTACTGTGGGGTCTATTTTATGTGGTGAGTGTGTTTCCCTTTCTCTGGTATTCAGAAGCATTCCATGGGTAACACCCAAAGGTAGTTTTTAAGTTGACTGCTGAAATATTACTATGTTCTCATATAAAGGCATTTCCTTTGTATGGACTCTATATGGGCATACTAGAATGAAGACATTAGAGACATAATGTGTCACAGCTTAACAAGATTGTCACCAAGAATCAGTCCAAAGCAGTTTGTGCTCTCAGACAGCCAGTCAAGCAGTTAATGACTGAGCAAATCCCCTAGTTAATTTGTCAGTAGAAAACTCAGTGGTTAGCAGCTTCATACAGTACATCCTACTCAACAGACTGTCACCTGAAAATCCCAGAAATGGCTGCTGTGTTAAAATCCTCTCCCTCCCCTTTCAAATGGCTGCTTTCTGTGAAAAGCAGTATTCTTATCCATGCTCCAGTGACAAGGCTGACGGACAACAGGCAGAGAAAGCCCAACAGCTGGCCAGCCTGCTCTGTGTCCTTGGACAGCCCAATGCCGTGATGGGGTGGGTATTACTGCCACCACGGTCAGGGACCCGTGCCAGAGCAGGTAAACTGGGAACAGGTCCTGTGCAGAACTGACTTTTTTTTATCGTTCTTACTGAATTCAAAATGCCACAGGGTCAAAAGTACAATGCAGACATAAAATCACTTCTAGAAAGTTAGCATGTATGATCATAAGTATTTCCAAGGGGTCAAATGACGAGAACAATAAGGGATCTTCCCATGATCTTCTGAAGGTCACATGTGGGTGATACATAGGAAGCAGAACGAGTCTATGGCCACTAGACACTGGAATGTCCCTGCTGCTTAGGGCCACATATTAAGGGAAGAGGAAGACACAGAGGGACAGACAAGCAGTTTGGTTGGATATAAAATAATTTTTTTTCATTTGAGAGAGAGAGGGAGTGCACGAATGGGAAAGAGGGGCAGAGGAGGAGGAGAGAGAGAGAGAGAGAGAGAGAGAGAGAATCCCAAGCAGGCTTTACGCTCATCATGGAGCCAGATATGGCACTCGATCCCATGACCTGAGCTGAAATCAATAGACACTCAACCAAGTGAGCCACCCAGGTTCCCCTAAAATAATTTTTATACTCACACTTGAAAAAAGGAAAGTGGGCATGGTAATGACAAAATGGTAAGATTCGTGTAGTTGGTTGTGGAATGAAATGTGTGTACCTCATCTAAGGCCATTTTCTTTTTTTTTTTTTTCCTTTTTTTTAAATTGAAGTCTAGTTGACATACAATGTTATGTTAGTTTCAAGTGTGCAACATAGTGATCCAACAATTCTATCCACTACAAAATGCTCACCGTAATTAAGTGTAGTTACCATCTGTGACCTTAAGAAGTTATTACAATATTATCGACTATATTCCTTAAGCTGTACTTTTCATCCCTGGGACTTATTTATTTTATAACTGGAAGTTTTTTGTACCTCCCCCCCATTTTCCATCCCTTCTAGCAACCAGCAGATTGTTCTCTGTATTTATCAGGCTGTTTCTATATTGTTGGTTCATTGGTTTTTTAAGAATCCACATATAAGTGAAATTGTACAGCATCTGTCTTTCTCTGTCTGACTTGTTTCACTTGGAGTTATACCACCCAGGTCCATCTATGTTGTTGCAAATGGCAAGATTTCATTCTTTTTTATGGCTGAGTAATACTCCATTGTGTATATATACCACATCTTCTTTATCCACTTATCTATCCATGGACACTTGAGTCATAAAGCTATTTTTTAATTAATTAATTTATTTTGAGAGAGAAATAGACAGAGAACAAGCAAGCAAGGGAGAGGCATGGAGAGAGGGAGAGAGAGAATCCCAGGCAGGCTCTGTGCTGCCAGTACAGAGCCCGATGCAGGGCTTGAACTCAGGAACTGTGAGATCATGACCTGAGCTGAAACCAAGAGTCAGACTTAACCAACTGAGCCACCCAGGCCTCCCCAAAGCTATTTTCTTAATGTGCCAGTTTTCTGAGAAAGTCAATCAGCTAGTTGTATCACCCTCCTCAGCAACTTGGAAAATCAGCCTTGGAAGGGACAGAGAGAGTTTCCCTTAAAAAGGAAAAATAAGGTCAGAGCATAAAATGCTTTCCCCAAGGTTACAAGTTGAATTAGAGGTAGAGCTGAGACCAGAAGCACATCCTGACTCCTTGTGCAGTGACATTTCTCTCTGCTGTATATGTGACAAGGAACAGTGAAATATCCTAGTCCTTAAGTCTCCAAACCAGTTTTTCTAATTACAAGGCTATACTGGAGTTTCCATAAGGAGGGTCTCATAGGTCAAAACTGGGCAGTAGCATTTTATTCCTCCCTATAGAGGTTTGTTATAAAGACCTGTCCCACCACCCTGATTGTTCAGGGGTCCTTACGCTAACTTCTATCCTGGATTTCCTTCTTAGGCAACACCACATGGTCACCGACCCTGCTTACGATCATGCTCTCTTATGCTGAACTCACTTGTCCTGAGCCCTAATCTCTCAAAGTCTCAGTGAACATTTGGCTGAAAGATCTGATGAATTTATTCTATGTACACCACAGGGTTTCTTTTTTTCCTCTGCTTTATTTTCATTTAAATAAAATAATAAATAAAATAAAATAAACTTATTTATTTTTATCTAAATCCCAGTTAGTTAATCTGCGGTGTAATATTTTAGTGATTCACCACTTACATACAACACCCAGTGCTCATCACAGCTGCCCTCCTTAATCCTCATCACCTATTTAACCCATCCCCCCACCTCCCATATCCATCAGTTTGTTCTCTACGCTTTTGGTTTCTCTCTTTTCCCCCCTTCTTTTCCTTTACTCAACTGTTTGTTTCTTAAATTCCACATGAGTGAAATCATAATGTATTTGTCTTTCTCTGACAAATAATACTCCCTTAACATGATACTCTCTAGCTCCATCCACATTGGTGCAAATAGCAAGACTTCATTCTTTTTGATGGCTGAGTAGTATTCTACTATATATACAGAACCTCTTCTTTATTCATTCATCAGTCAATGGACAAAGGACATTTGGGCTCTTTCTGTAATTTGGCTATTGTTGATAGTGCTGCTATAAGCATCGGGGTGCATGTATCCCTTTGAACCAGTATTTTTTGTATTCTTTGGGTACATACCTAGTAGTGCAATTGCTGGGTCATAGGGCAGTTCTATTTTTAATTTTTTGAGGAATCTCCGTACTGTTTTCCAGAATGGGTGCACCAGCTTGCATTCCCACCAACAGTGTAAAAGCGTTCCCCCTCCTCGCCAACACCTGTTGTTCCCGGTGTGGTTAATTTTAGCCATTCTGATTGGCTGGAGGTGATACCTCATTGCAGTTTTGATTTGCATATCCCTGATGATGAGCGATACTCAGCCTCTTTTCACACCACAAGGTTTCTTAACCTATCTCCACTGAGCTGACTCTGGATTAGACGGTATTGTCCATCCCCTCTTGAGCCCCCAGCATGCTAAGGACTTGCATGGATGGTCTGTGTGTTTGCAGCATACTATGTGTGTAAGTGTGTGTGTGTACTTGTGTACACACAACACCTTTTTTGACAGCAACCATAGAGGGGACAGTTGAGAATTTCTATAATATCTTTCTGGTTTCACAGTGGTGTTCCTAACCAAAAGCATGAACACAAAGTAAAACAGCTAATTTTTGTATGCTATTCCTTTCCCTTCACACTTTGCCATCAGCTACTAAAAGCTAAGGCGTTCAAGACTTCAAATTTTATTGTTTTATGATGGGATGCATTAGGCCTGAACAAAGGAAATTGCTTGTTGAATATTCCTTGTCTTAACTATGCATTTTCCCCATCTGGAGTTATTTTTTCAATGAGGTACTATGGTATTTATATCTCCCTATTTTTTTGACAATTTTTCTAAAAAAATTTTTTAATGTTTATTTATTTTTGAGAGAGAGAGAGAGAGAGAGAGAGAGACAGAGCATGAGCTGAGGAGGGGTAGAGAGAGAGGGAGACACAGAATCCAAAGCAGGCTCCAGGCTCTGAGCTATCAGCACAGAGCCCAATGTGGGGCTCGAGCTCACGAACCATGAGATCATGACCTGAGCCAGACACTTAACCGACTAAGCCAGCTGGTGCCCCAACAATCTTTCTGTTTTTATATTTGCTTTCACCAATTTTGCTACAAACATTTTAATGTGTTAAATTGTTTCCAACACTTAATTTTTCATTAGCATAATTAAACATTTTTATTTCAATACTTGGGATTTTACAACGTACAAAAAAAGCTCTTTTATTTCTTGGGGGAAATGTCTCCTCCAGAATCACCACATTGATCATGTGTTTAATTCTGTCTCCCTGAGCTCAAAGCAGGTTAATCCCACTCTTGGGATTACTGACAGATTGGAAGAAAATAAAAAACAGTCTCCTGGGAAGATATAACTTATCAAAGTGCTGACTTAAGATCATTTAATAAGTTCAGAACCAACTAGTTGTCTTTGGCGAACCAACAGAGTCAAACAGAAACCCAAATGCTTGTATTCCCTAGACTTTTAGAAGTCCTCCCCTTCTTCCATAGACATGCATTTTAAAATAAATATTTTGAGAATCTTTTTATGTTTGTTTGTTTACTTTTAAGTTATCTCTACACCCAATGTGGGGCTCAAACTCATGACCCCTAGATCAAGAGTCACACGCTCTACTGATTGAGCCAGCCGGGCACTCCTTGAGAATCATTTTAGATTTACAAAAGAGTTATAAATATTTACAGAGATTCCTGTATACCGCATACTCACTTTCTCCTAATGCCAACATCTGACATTAGTATGGCATCCTTGTCACAACTAATGAGCCAATATTGATACTAGCTCTAACTAAAGTCTATACTTTATTCAGATTTCCTTAGTTTTTACCAAATGCATGCTGCTGTTGCAGGATCCTATCCAGGACACAATATTCCATTTAGTTGACAGGTTTCCTCTGGCTTGTCTAGACTGTGACAGCGTCTCAGACTTCCAGTGTTTTGAATCCCCTTGACAATTCTGAGTAGTACCGGTCAGCTACTATGCAGAAGGCCCCTCAATTTGCATGTGTCTGAGATTTCTCTCATGATTAAAATGGAGTTATGGGTTCTTGGGGAGCAAGATCACAGAGGTAAGGTACCACTCTCATCAACTGTATGAAGGGTATGTGCTGTCAACATGACTTATCACGGATGATGTTAACCTCGGTTCCCTAGCTGAGGTAGTGTCTGGCAGGTGTCTCCACTGTAAAGTTACTCCTTTTTGCTCTTTCTGTTCTGTGCTATTTCGAAGAAAGTCACTATATACAACCTACATGTAAGACGTGTGAAGTTTTGCTCCATCCTCTGAGCGGGGGGGATCATCTATATAAATTATTTTTAGTTCTATGTAGAATATATGTGCATTTTATGTACCCACTCAGTAATTAACTTACATCAGTATGGACTCATGGATACTTATTTTATGTTTTAGATTATAATCCAACATTAAACCATTTCTTTTGTTTCTCAAATTATTCCAGTTTTGGCCACTGGGAGCTCCTTCAGCTGGCCCCTCTGTCCCTTTAACATACCTCCATCAATTAAATTTTTTTTTGAGGACTTCCTTTCTGGCACTACAAGACACTCCAGGCTCCTCTTTTACACTCCTTGCCCCAATCCTGAAATCAGCCATTTCTCCAAGGAGCCCTGTTTCTCTTTGTAGGAGGGTGGTATTCAAACCAAATCTGGATGTTGGATTTGCTCATTGCCACTGAGGCATTGCTGCTTCTAGACTCTGTCAGATAACAGAATAAGAAACTCTATGTAGGTACACTAACCCAAGTATATACACATATCCACATCTATCTGTATCCACATATATTATTTATATTAAGCTACACGTAGGTTCATACTGCTGTTTCCAATTCTGATCCATTCCCACCTGGATTGTTCTAGCCTAACTTCTGTTTATCTGCAACCTGGCTCCCAGTCTCTGCCATCCATTTACTTATCTGTTCAAGCCCACATGTATGCATCATGGTTGCAGACTTGCTCATCCGTACACCCACAGAAAGTAAGTTTAGCAAGTAGAATGCCATCTTTTTGCCTTTAGTCTCCACTCACTTTCAAAGCTACTTAGGTCAGCACCTTCTCCCTCCCCTCCCCCACCGCCTTCATGAGTCAGGTTATTTCATACACTTCTTCTGACACATTCTGCATACCATCCTGGGATCGATCAACTCCTAATTTTGTTTTCAATTAATAGATAGGAAAGTTTCCTTTGTGACATAAAGTTCTATAAATGTATGTAACCTTTTCAGATTGGCTCCTTTTGCTTAGCAATATGCATTTAATATTCATCTATGCTTTTATGTGGGCTAATAGCTCATTCTTTTTTTATCACTGGATAGGATCCCATTGTATGGACATACCACAGGTTACCTCTTCACCTATTGAAGGATATCCCAGCTGCTTCCAGTTTTTGGTGATTATGAATAATGCTACTGGTGATTATGTTGGTGATTATGAAAAACGCTTCCCAAAACATATGCGGGTTTTGGGTACACATATTTTCAACCAGCTGAGTCAAAACATAGGAATACAACCGTGAGATTATATGGTAAGACAATGGTTAGCTTTATACAAATCTGCAAGACTGCATTCCAAACTAGCTGTACCTTTTTTCATTCCCACCAGGTATGAATGATAGTTCCTGTTGTTCTTCATACTTAAAATTTGTTCTGCATACTTATTGCCAGCAATAAGTATTACTGGCTTGGGGCTTTTTAAATTATTATTTTAGCCATTCTCAGAAGTATGTGGTGGTAACTCATCTTGGTTTAAGTAACACTCCGTGTTCACCACTCCCACCACACACACATTTTAACATTGCTGAAATAGATACAGGTCTTATAAACCCTATGTATATTTAATGTAGTGTTTCTGGTGCTGCCTGTGAAATGCTATGGCTCATCTTAGAACAGATGATGCTTTATAATGTACATAGTGCAAAGGGAATGTGACTCTCAGGGACTGAAGTAGGACATCAAACTTGTGTTTTTCCTCTCTCATGAAGTTGTTAATTGGAATTATATTTGGTTGCAAGTAGCAGAATTTTTTTAAGTTTATTTATTTATTTTCAGAGAGAGAGGGAGACAGAGAGAATCCCAAGCACTAACAGTGTAGAGCCCAACGTGGGGCTCGCACTCACAAACTGCGAGATCATGACCTGAGCCAAAATCAGGAGTTAGGATGTTTAACCGAATGAGCCACCCAGGTGCCCCAAAAGAATTTTTGATTAACAGTTGATGAAGCAAAACTCCCCTCATACAACAGTCTAGAGAAAGACAATTACTAGTATTAATCCAATTGCTGAGAAATGAAGTCAGAAATTCAGAATCTTTTATATTTTGACTGTACCCAAGTATTTCACTTCATGGTTGTAGGATTCCTCCCTTTGCAGACTAGATGTAATGTCTATTTTTTTAATATTTACTTATTTTGAGAGAGAAGGAGAGCATGCATGCAAGTGAGCAGAGGAAGTGCGGAAAGAAAGAGAGAAAGAACCCCAAGCAGGCTCCACACTCTCAGCACAGAGCCCAATGCAGGGCTCGATCCTACAAACTTAGAAATTATGACCTGAGCTGAAATCAAGAGTCAGACACTTAACCAACTGAGCCATCCAGGCACCCTGTAATGTCTATTTTTAATACAAGAATTAAAGGTGGGGAGTTATGTCAAAAAAAGTTTCAGAAATAGCCAGTTTACTAATTGTCACTGCTGAAACTTGGCTACAAGAGTACCCACAGCTGCATTGGAGGCTAGGAAAGTAAGTGTTCGGCTGACTGATATTTCAGCCTGAACCAAACTGGACTTCAGGTAGCAAAGTAAATGAGGACACATGACTAGGCAACTAACAGAATTTGAATTTGGAGAGGATGTAAGAGAGGAAATGAGTATTTTGAAACCTTCCTTTACAATAACAGTCTTAATGACTACTACTCATTTTTTTTAATTGTTTTAATGTTCACTTATTTTTGAGAGAGAGAGAGACAGAGTGCAAGCAGAGAGAGAGAGAGAGAGGGAGACACAGAATCTGAAGCAGGCTCCAGGCTCTGAGCTGTTAGCACAGAGTGCAACACAGAGACTGAATTCACAAACTGTGAGATCATGACCTGAGCCAAAGTTGGCACTCAACCAACTGAGTCACCCAGGAGTCCCATGATTACTACTCTTTTCTGACTAACCTTCGTCAAATTAAGATATTTTTGTTAAATTGGATAAAATATATCACACTGGCTTAGAAAGTTTAGAGATGGAATAGATTTATAGAGGTGGAAATAAAATGGGACTTAGAAAATCAAATTTCAAGGTTTGTCACTGGCTTTCACTAGCTTCTAAACATTCCATGAATTATATTACCACAGCATCTACTTTCTTTACTTATAAGATCCCTGTTTGCCATGGATAACACTGCCTGTTTCCTGTGTGTCAAGTAATTTAGGATTATGTCTTGGACATTGTCAGGACGTGTGATAAAGACTGACTTCTGTTATATTCTTCTGAAGATTATCAACTTTTTTTTTCTGATTGCTTGTTTGTTTAATCAGGCAGTCAACTAGGCTGATTTCAGTCTGCAAACTCTGTCTCCTCTGCAACTGGCACCAGCTGAAATTCTAGTTCAGTTCTTTTAGCTTTAGCTGGAGTGCTTGAAGTCTGCCTCACACATGCATAATTCAGGGATCAGCCTGATATTAGGGTGGACTCCCTACACAGAATTTGGAGCTCTCCTTCTCCCACTTTCTCTTTAGAGTTCCTTTGGTTATACTGGAGTCTATCCCCTGTCTTCAAGCCAGTAAAACTATAGCTTCTCTGCTAGTGTTAGCTACTCCTCTCTGATTCAGTCTGGGCTCTGACTTCAGGCTAAAAGTCATAAAAATACGTGAAAATCCTCTGATGCTGTTTCTCTCTTCCAAGTGTCAATCCCCTTCCATAACGAGCCTATTTGAGGAAATGGTCTAGTTTGGGTAGTTGTTTTTTTTTTAACATTTGCATAGAGTGTGTAATTTTTATTCGAAGAGGTGGTTTGATAGGAATTGCTCAGTCATGACCAGAATCAGGACCTCAGCTTTGCCATCTATAACATGGGGAATAATAATTATATGTGTCATGGTTCCTTTTGGAATTTTTATGTCTGTCAAATAAGATAATACATATGAAAACTGTTTGTGAACTGTACAGTTGCATTCAGCAGTAATTGTGCAGATGAGAAAATTCAGGCCCAGTGAGACGAGCTGACAGTTGAAAACACAGATCTAGTCAGTATTAAAGGAGGATAACAATCTATGTGTCCCAAATCCCGGTCTAGTCCTATTTCAACTATGCCATGCAATTTGCTCCTTTCTCAAAATTTGTCCTCAAGGCACAAGACAGCCACCAGATTTATCCAAATTTGGTGAAACATTAGGCAATTCAGTGAATCAAAATTAGCCAGAGTGGTTGTTTGCTTCAGTAGACTAGTTGACTGACCAAAACAGCTGCTCCAATATCAGTTTATAGAAGTAGCTAGCTCTATAACTATAGAGCTCTATATAGCTCTATATAGCTCTGTAACTATAACTATAACCTTCAGCTCAGGTCATGATGAGCTTCAGCTCAGGTCATGTGGGGCTGAGTTCGAGCCCCACATCAGGCTCAGTGTTGTCAGCACAGAGCCCACTTCGCTCTGCCCCCAGTCTGTCCCCCTCTCTCTCTGCCCCTCCCCAACTTGCACTCTCTCAAAAATAAAACATTAAAAAAAGAAAAGAAGTAGTTAGAGAATCAGAAATGGCAAGCTAGAGGGGCGCCAGGGTGGCTCAGTCGGTTAAGCAACCAGCTTCGGCTCAGGTCATGATCTCATGCTTTGTGGGTTTGATCCCTGCACTGGGCTGTGTGCTGACAGTTCAGAGGCTGGAGCCTACTTCAGATTCTGTGTCTCCCTCTCTCTGCCCCTCTCCTTCTCGCTCTGTCCCTCTCTTTCTCTCTCAAAAATAAATAATATATTTAAAAATTTAAAAAAAAAAAGAAATGATGAGCTAGGACTTTTGCTGGCTAAAAAGGAAACGAGCTTCTCAGAGGTAGAAGATGCTCATAGGCTGTCCTTTGTGACTTCTCACTTCCCTCTGAACACCCCGTGTCCCCTTTTCCAACTCCAGGTTGGTCTACACCCAGTATTTATAAGAGAGATAAAATGGATCCTTTTTCTCTTGCCTCCTCTTTTTTTATATTGGATACTACTGATTGAAAATAAAGTCTCCTTTGAGCAAGGTTATGCATTACTTTATTTTTGCCTATTATGCCAGCTGAGACACCACACAGTCTGGGTGGCAGGGAGGGGAGTATGGGGTGTCTTTTCCCTGTGGGCTCCTCCAGCAAGAAAGTCACAGGGATCACCCAGATTCTCGCTAAAGCTGGGTGAATTATTCTGGGCTCTCTGTCCCTATGAACTGGGGTGAAACAAGATGTGAACAGCACAAAGAAGAAACTTTTCATGTTTTATCAAAATGTATTAGAGAAGCGCCTGGAAATCTTCAAATTGGATACTAAAATCAATGGGGAAAAAAATCTGCAGAACATAAGCAAAGTCTCTTAAGCAGCCACAGACTTTAAAACTCATTCATTTTAATAGTTACCAGCTTATTGCTAGCACAGCTTTTAGCTAAGTTGTGCAGACTATGCAAACCTTTTATCTTTGTCTAAATAATTCCGCACATTTTATTGATCCTGCTCAGAACATGTGACTAATTACTTTAAGACCTTGTGCTTGGGAGTCAGACTCCCAAAGCAGGCTTTCCCAGGGTTGCATTTGGCCAACTTTGAAGTAGCATGCAAATACTCAGGCAGCCAGCTGGATACTTGGATTTCCTAGACCAGTGTCTTTCAACCTGTGGTCCATAGACCAACAAGGTCAGAATCTCCGGATGCTATTTAAAAATGAAGATTCTGGCTTCCAAACTATGGCATGGGGATCTTCTGAGAGGGGTGGAGGACAGAAACCTGGATCTTTAACAAGGGCTAAAAGCTGCTGTGAAAATGGGCATTTCCATATGAGGTCTTATATATAATGAAGGACAGCTTGTTTTGATGGTCAGTTTGGACCTTTGGAGATGTATTTACAAGAAGGATTTCCGGTTCGCAGCATGATAACCTGAAAAGGGACTCTGACTTTCAAACTTGCCAGTTTATCTCATGCTGATATGCCTTCCTTAGAAGAACACACGACAGCCTTTGTCCAGGTGAAATGTGAATAAAATATGAAATCCTTAGAAAGCACATTCTGAAGGCGCCTGGGTAGCTTGGTCAGTTAAGCGTCTGACTTCAGCTCAGGTCATAATCTCCCTGTTCATGAGTTCAAGCCCTGCATCGGGCGCTGTGCTGACAGCTCATAGCCTGGAGCCTGCTTGGGATTCTTTGTCTTCCTTGCTCTGTGCCCCTCCTCCACTCATTCTCTCTCTCTCTCTCTCAAAAATAAACATTAAAAAAATTTTTTTAAAGAAAGTACATTCTGACAAGTCTTTAGACATTCATTCATTTAACACATAATTATCAAGCATCTATCATGAGTAGCCATTGTTCCTGGCAAGAGAAACATAGTAATGAACAAGACAGATGAGGTCTCTGGCCTCATGTAGCTTATATGTTAGTGAAGAGAAACCTGCATCTACATATACATGCAGACAAATATATATTCAGGCTGAGGAATAAAAGGAACAGGAGGATGACCTACAGAATGAATCAGGTGAGGGAGAGAGATTTACCTAGAACATTGCAAACAGGACCTCTGAGAGGTTTGGTCTGAAGAATGAGTCTATCCAATATTTCAGGCACAGGGAACAGTGAATACAAAAGCTAAAGACATGGAAAGGAGGTGAGTGTAGTGAGACCCTGGTGACCAAAGGGAAGCATTAGGAGAGGAGTCTTGATAGTAAAGGAGGTAAAGCCAGAAGATAACTATGCCAGCTTTTCAGTACAACTAGTCCATTATCCAACATGCTTGCCTAAAAATCATCCAATTCTCAGGGATCGTAACTCACTTTCCACTTACCACTGACTAAACCCCAGGCATTTTACATTCTGTAAACAGAGAGATAAATTTGCAGAGAACTGACAAATGGATTTTTGCCAGGGCGAGCAAATATTCCCAAAGGCTATGGTTTTATTTCTCTGTGGCGTTTTACCCATATTGTATCTCGCTTAGCATTTACTTCAGTTTTCTTTGCTTTTATTTTTCTACTGATCTTCAATGACACATCTGTGTCTCATATCCTTTGAACCAACTCTGTTATCTCACTGGGTTCCTCACCCATGAGTCAAAGAAATGTTGGAAAATCAGGCATTTCCTGTTGGAGAGACAGAAAAGAAGTGTTCGCATGGGGGTTCAACATGGTCATTGGGTATGCCTTTTGGGGTGAGGGTGTGAAGGAGGGATGGTGGCCATGGAAAGACTGCTGGAGGCCTACTTCAGTACCCCAAGTGAGAGGTAAAGCAGGCAGAAGAAGGGAGAGGTCTGCGTAGACAGAAAGAAATGGATTGAGTTGAGAACCAACTTTTAACCAGCTACTTATTAAGGCTTGGATTGAATAGGGCTCACGAGAATAAATAAGTTCTGATGAGGAACAGTGGGGGGTAAAAGAGGGGAAATATCAAGAAACAATTCTATTAGAGCATGACATTCTTTGGAGGGAAACCCACAGCCTGAGATCTTTATGTCGGACACGAAACAACACACCTTTCTGATGGGTAAGAAATAAGGTTCTTGTGTCCCCTCCTTCTAGTCCTACATGGAATGTCCAGACAAACAGATGGGAGAAAAATAAAATATAAACTAAGATGGTAAGAGCAGAAACTGAAGGCTTATTAAACTTCAGGGTTAGAGTTTAAAAATAGCCTTAAATACACTGTATTCAATGCATGAGCAGAAAAAACATTAGAACTCTAGAGAAGACATACTAAAAGCACTTCATGGATCGACAAGTTGAGAGAAGCAAGAAATCTACTTAATATGTTTAGGAAACATATGAACCTACGGCTCAGCATTTTCTCCCAGCCATGATTTTCAGAAACAAATTTAGGGAAGGAATTGTGGAATCTTTGATTTGTTTACCGAACCACTAACAAATTCTGTTTTAGAATATTCAAAAAAATCTCCACATCACTGTCCCCAAGTTCATGTACTCTTCCAACTGAATTCCAATACAATCAAGCAACTTTTCTTACGTGTATTCCCTTTTTTATGTCAGGAGCCAATCATTTCCTCATTCTATACTATGGCTCTGACTTTTCTGACAGCAAAGCCATAGACTGTTGAGAGATTACCATCTGTACTTACCATAGAACCATACCGAAAGAGAATGTACTCTTGTCAAGGATGAGTTGAATTTTGTCCATAAAAGCACGCATGCCCTCAAAGCACCTAGAATCTGACTTACAAATGGGAAGCCCATGTTCAGATTTAGCTTCCATGCATTATATGTCAAAGTTAAAACAAACAGTGGTAAATTACAAAGACAGAATAAAGATATTCTGTCATTTTGGTACATGTAGTAAGCACCAAAGAAAAAGGACCCATATATCAACAGAATCACTGCTATGTAGTTACTGAACCTTCATAAGCAGGAAGTGATTACTCAGTGCTGAAGGTCTGGACTTATTACGTAACATATCCATCAAAGCCAAGTTGATGAAGGATAAGCAGCTTCTGAGATCATCATGTCAGTTAATAGGCACAAGAGCACAAAACAAAAGAGATTAAGAAAGCCAATGTGTTTTATTGATAGAGTCAACCTTGTCTCTCACCAAGGCAAAATACTCATTCAGCCAGCAACCCACTAAAGCTGCTTAGAAAAATACATCTATGCCCCAGGTGAAGACCTAACATGCACTTGTATAGGATAGCACAATCAGCAAATTCATTCATGAAGGTCAATGAGAAAGATTTGCTTGAACTAAAAAATCACAATTTCTTCTCTTTTTTTTAAATCATGATTTCTTAAGAGAGCAGAACAAGATAGTCTTAAAATAAAGGGAAAGGATTTTATTTCATTTAGAAAACCCCTTGAGTTCAAGTAAAAACTATACTGAAGCTTATAAACGTTCAATTAAGAAGGTGTTCCATAGGAGCACCTGGGTGGCTCAGTTGGTTAAGCGTCTGTCTCTTGATTTCAGCTCGGGTCAGGATCTCACAGTATGTGGATTCAAGCCCTGCTTCAGGCTCTGCACTGACAGAGTGGAGCTTGCTTGGGATTCTCTCTCTCTCTGCCCCCATCTCTGATCCTCCCCCACTTGTGCTGCCTCTCTCTCTCTCCCAAAATAAATAAGTAAATTTTTTTTAAAGGAGGAATTGCATAAATAATTCTAGTCCAAGTACCTCCTTCCAGTTCTTCCCACAAACTGATTCTTTTCCTGTGTGTGAGTCTCTCTATCTTATGGTAGCCAGATTTGGCAAGTAAAAATACAAAACGCTCACTTAAATTTGAATTTGAGATAAGTAACAAATAATATTTATTATGTGTGATAGCTTGTGCTAGGTCTACAATTACTTGTTGATACCTCAAATTCAAATTTAACTGGGCTTCCTGTATTTTTCCCAGCAACCTAGTGTGCCTATGTACGTCTCTATGTATTGTCTTCTTGTTATCTACTGTTCTTAACACAAGGACAGATAACATTTGCACGTCTGATATCCTTAGAATTATATATTCTATGTGGCCATCAGATGGAGGCCCAGACTCTATATCATAAACTTCTGGTACCCAGTGGCTTTCTGGTTGCCCTCAGCTTCTAGCTGCCAGCAGAAATTGGGAATCATGCCCCATTCAAGATAACCCTTCTGCTGGGCTACAATGTCTTCCTGCTCTTGATGAATGACTTACTTCCCACCAATGGTACCTCCCTCATCAGTGTTTACTTTGCCCTATGTCTGTCCCTGATGGTGATCAGCCTGCTGGAGACCACCTTTATCACCTACCTGCTGCACCTGGCCACCACCCAGCCCCCACCCATGCCTCGGTGGCTCCATTCTCTGCCTTTTTACTGCACCTGCCCAACAAAGTGCTGCCCCACTGCACCCCTGAAGAGAAATAAATCCTTGGGCACCCCCCCCCGGCCCACCACTTGGTGTGAAGGAGCCTGTGGAGTTAGTGGGGAAGATGCAAAGTCCCAGATAGGCAGTTAAATGGGTGTCCTGGGTCATCAAGGGCCCAGCAGAAAGAAGAGATTCAGAAACCACACTTGGTCAGTCTGTGGGTGTAGTTCAGCCACATGATGGACACCTTGCTCTTCCGCCTCTACCTGCTTTTCATGGCCACCTCCGTGGTCACAGTCATCATCCTCTGGAACATCTAGGCATGATGTCTATTTGCTCCTGCAGACCCCAACCCAGAGCTGCTTGTGGTTTCCAGAGACCAGCTAGGTCTTTGCCCCTTGTTGAGTATTGACTGTCATAGCCCAAAGATAACCAGTTCCCTTTTGCATTCCATGCACCTCAATGCAGCCCAACCTCAATGCAGTCTCAACCCAACTCTAGACATTTTCCTCTTGTATCTGCATTCTGTTGGCTTCCTGCACTCCCCTCATGTAGTTCTACAGCCCCTTTATGTCTTCTGCATAGCAGTCCCACCTCCTCTGCTTCCTTACTTGTCCCAATAAATCACTCTGCCAGAAAAAAAAAAAAATTACAGAATTTAGAGCAGGAAAGCACTTAGACGGAATGTAGTTTAATGATTTTATTCCACAGTTAAGGAAACTGAGACTCAAATAGATTAAATGACTTGACCAGATCCCATACCTAGTTACTATCCTATTCGGAGAAACAACTGGGATATAGTTGTCCTGGCTCCCAGTTCTTTCTCTTTCTAGAATATAGTTTCTCTCTTAAATCTGAAGTTCCAGTTGGTTTTTCAGTGATACATTTGGACCAGACTGATGCTTTCATTTAAATGGTTATACCTATATACAAATCATTTGGTTTCTGTATACAAGACAGAACACACGTGCATGCACACGCACACACACTGCACAAACCAAAAGGAGAGTTTCAAATCAACATGTTATGTAGTGAGAACATTTGTTGTTTGAGGCTTCCCAATACCCATCCTTCCTTTAAGCATTAGCATCCAAAATTCCTTTTAGGGAAGGGCCTTTCTCCCTGCTGAATAAAGTCTAATGGGACCATTGATGAGGGCATCCTTCCTTAGCCAATGAGTGGGCACATGACCAAGCTAAGCCAGGTGATGGTTGTCATTTCCTGGTCCTTTCCTAGCCTCCATTTTTAATTTTGAGAGGATAAATAGAATATTCCTCTACCCCCACCCTACTCCAGACAGCAAGATGGTTGCAGATGATTTACCGCATTGGAAGTGACTGGGCAAGGCCATAGAGTAGTTCATATTTGCAAGACCTTTTGGAGCTAATTGTTTCCTTCTATGTAAAGCCCAGTGCTTCAAATCCTTCACACTCTTCCAATACATTATTTGCTTAGCCTTAGCTTTAAGAAGCAGAGTTAAATTGTCACCTGACAAAAGCTGTAATCATCAAGACAGCACGGTATTGGCACCAAAACAGACACATAGACCAGTGGAATAGAATAGAAACCCCAGAACTAGACCCACAAAAGTATGGCCAACTCATCTTTGACAAAGAGGAAAGAACATCCAATGGGAAAAAGACAGTCTCTTTAATAAATGGTGCTGGGAGAACTGGACAGCAACATGCAGAAGATTGAAACTAGATCACTTTCTCACACCATTCACAAAAATAAACTCAAAATGGATAAAGGACCTGAATGTGAGACAGGAAACCATCAAAACCCTAGAGGAGAAAACAGGAAAAGACCTCTCTGACCCCAGTCGTAGCAATTTATTACTTAACACATCCCCAAAGGCAAGGGAATTAAAAGCAAAAATGAACTACTGGGACCTCATGAAGATAAAAAGCTTCTGCACAGCAAAGGAAACAATCAACAAAACTAAAAGGCAACCAGCAGAATGGGAAAAGATATTTGCAAATGACATATCGGACAAAGGGCTAGTATCCAAAATCTATAAAGAGCTCACCAAACTCCACACCCGAAAAACAAATAATCCAGTGAAGAAATGGGCAGAAAACATGAATAGACACTTCTTTAAAGAAGACATCCAGATGGCCAACAGGCACATGAAAAGATGCTCAACGTCGCTCCTCATCAGGGAAATACAAATCAAAACCACACTCAGATATCACCTCACGCCAGTCAGAGTGGCCAAAATGAACCAATCAGGAGACTATAGATGCTGGAGAGGATGTGGAGAAACGGGAACCCTCTTGTACTGTTGGTGGGAATGCAAACTGGTGCAGCCTCTCTGGAAAACAGTGTGGAGGTTCCTCAAAAAATTAAAAATAGACCTACCCTATGACCCAGCAGTAGCACTGCTAGGAATTTGCCCAAGGGATACAGGAGTACTGATGCATAGGGGCACCTGTACCCCAATGTTTATAGCAGCACTCTCAACAATAGCCAAATTGTGGAAAGAGCTTAAATGTCCATCAACTGATGAATGGATAAAGAAATTGTGGCTTATATACACAATGGAGTACTACGTGGCAATGAGAAAGAATGAAATATGGCCCTTTGTAGCAACGTAGATGGAACTGGAGAGTGTGATGCTAAGTGAAATAAGCCATACAGAGAAAGACAGATACCATATGTTTTCACACTTATGTGGATCCTGAGAAACTTAACAGAAACCCATGGGGGAGGGGAAGGGGGAAAAAAAGAGGTTAGAGTGGGAGAGAACCAAAGCATAAGAGACTCTTAAAAACTGAGAACAAACTGAAGGTTGATGGGGGGTGGGAGGGAGAGGGTGGGTGGTGGGTACTGAGGAGGGCACCTTTTGGGATGAGCACTGGGTGTTGTATGGAAACCATTTGACAATAAATTTCAAAAAAAAATCTGTAAGGTGAAACTTTAAAATAAGGGGAAAAGAGAATTTTATGACGTTAGTAGAACAAAATGATAGGGAATCTAAATCTCAATTGGTACTTGGTTTATCAGTAATTACAGGATATAAGTGATGGATGTGAGGATATTTTTGAAAGTGTGTAGACAGGTAGGACTGTGATCTGGAGGACCAAAATTAGGAGAAGGGAAAATAATTCTCCACCTGGAACTTGAAGTTACAGTCTTCCAGGAAGCCATATAAGACACACACACACACACACACACACACACACAAACACATGTATGTAACTTATCTAAACCCTTATATAAACATAAGATAAGGGCACCTAGGTGGTTTTTTTGGTTAAATGTCTGACTTAGGCTCAGGTAATGATCTCATAGTTCATGAGGTTGAGCCCAACATCAGGCTCACTGCTGTCAGAAGACAGCCCACTTTGGATCCTCTGTCCCCCTCTCTCTCTGCCCCTCCTCTGCTCATGCTCTCTCTCTCTCTCTCTAAAATAAATAAAAAAACATTAAAAAACTGTAAGATAAATTAGTAGTTTTATAAAATATCATTCTTCATTTTTGTGAAATTTAAAATGCTTGAAAATTTGGGATTAAAATCTAAGATCCAAAATAATATTTACATTTTTTTCATTTGTTCATATTGTTTTATTGACAATACTTCCAGGTTTATAAGCTGTATGTTTAACAATATCTGTTGACAGAAATGCTAGTATTTCTAATTTCAACTGACAGTGTCTAGAGAAAATTTTAACGTTCAAGAGATTCATGAAGATTTTTATCTTACTAACTTGAAAAAGATACTCAACAGTCAATTTCCCTCAGTAATTCTTGTGGTTTTAAAATTCTTAAGTGCGTGCCACCCTACATGTTATACACATTCTATGTGTGTAGCATCATATAAAACAAATACTACAGCCTCTGAATATTATTCTTCTCCTTATTTTCTCATTGTCTTCTATAATGACAGTTTGGAGCTATAGAAACTGGTTTCATAATATGCTAATACTATATGTACAAAGGCCATATGATTTCACTCACGTGTGGAATTTAAGAAAAAAAGCAGATGAACATATGGGGAACAAAAGAAGGGTCGGCCAGGAACAAATTCTTAATTATAGAGAACAGACTGAGGGTTACTGGAGGGGAGGTTGGCAAGGGGGATGGATTAAATGGGTGATGGGTATTAAGGAGGGCACTTGTGATGAACACTGAGTGTTGTGTGTAAGTGATGAATCACTAAGTTCTATACCTGAAACCAATATTACACTGTATGGTAACAGAAGTTTAAATAAAAACTTGAAAAAATAAAAAATAAAAAAAATAAACTGCTACCTGACAGGAGAAAAAAAAAAAAAGAAGAAGCAGAGTTAGTTTCTGTTGTTTTCAACAAAGGAACTGTGATTGACACATAGTATTTATATATTCCAAAAATGTTGGCCTGGAAAGAACTTTCCATGTCATAGGCAATCCATGAACTGAGGAAGGTAAAAGAAAAAATACCAAGTCACTGATATTTAAAATATATACCTTTCCTGGCACCTGGGTGGCTCAGTTGGTGAGACGTCCAACTTTGGCTTAAGTCATGACCTCACAGTACTTGAGTTCGAGCCCTGCATCGGGCTTTGTGCTGACAGCTCAGGGCCCGCTGCCGATTCTGTGTCTTTCTCTCTTTCTGCCCCACCCGTGCTTGCACTCTGTCTCTCTCTGTCTCTCAAAAATGAATAAATGTTAAAAAAAATTTTTAATATATACCTTTCAGTTGTGTAGATGTAAAACTGATCTGAAAATAAATGTCCAACTGCACAAAATCAAATATAAAACTCAAACTGTTATGTAGATTGTCATTAGTATGCTTCCAAAGACCTAAATACAAAAACTAAAATGACAAAGTTTTTAGAAGAAACAAAAGAGAAAATTGCTTTTACCTTGGGTTAGGCATAGGCTTCTTGAAAAGACACAAAAACCATGAGCCATTTAAAGAAAACACCAATAAATTGGACCTCATCAAAACTGCAAATTTTTATCCTTCAAAAGATATTGTTCAAGAAATGAAATGACAAGCCCAAGCCAGAGACTGGGGGAAAAGCTTTGCAAAGAATATATCTGATAAAAGACTTGTACCTAGGATATTAAAAAAAAAAACTCTCAAAATTCAATAAAAAAAAAAACAATAAAAAATGAGCAAAAGATTTGAACAGACCCTTCACCAAAGAAGACATACAGATGGCAAATAGCACATGAAAAGATGTTCAACATCAGTAGTTCTTAGGAAAATGCAAATTTAAAATAGAGTTTAAAAAAATCTCACAACCAAAAGGATGCTAAGGATTCATAATAACTTACTGTGATTTGGTATTCTACATAGCATCCTAGAACAGAATTTGGGAAAAACTAAGGAAATCTAAATGAAGTATGGACTTTACCAATATTGATTCATTAGTTGTAACAAATATACCATACTAAAGTAAGAAGTTCATAATAGTGGAAACTGGAAGCAAGGTATATGGCAACTTTTTGCATTCTCTTCTCAATTTTTCTGTAAATCAAAACTGTTCTAAAAAAAATAAAAGTCTATTGGAAACACACATTTATCCGAATGGCAAAAATTAAAAAGCGTGGCTATACCAAGTGTTAACGAGGATGTGCAGAAATCATCACTCTCATATACTGCTGACATGAATGTACAACACATTGTAAAAATATTAGACAAAAAAATCTGATTTATATATTAAAAAAAACTTGTATCTAGAATATACTCTTTAAGCTCTTGCACTAATAAGAAGACAACTCAGAAAAAAATGGACAGATTTGAATACATACTTTATCAAAAAAGGTATACAAATCCAACACATGAAAAGCCACTCAACATCATTACTTATTAGGAAGACACAAATTAATAACCACAATAAAATATCACTTTACTGGGGCACCTGGGTGGCTCAGTCAGTTAAGCATCTGACTCTTGATTTAGGCTCAGGTCATGATCTCACAGTTTGTGAGATAGAGTCTGGAGTCAGACTGCACTGATAGTGAAGAGCAAAGCCTGCTTGGGATTCTCTCTCTCTCTCCTCCCCTTCCCAGCTTGTGCATGAGCATTCACTTGTGTGCACTCTGTCTCTGTGTCTCACAATAAATAAATACTCTGTCTCTGTCTCTGTGTGTGTGTGTGTGTGTGTGTGTATAATTACACTGCTAAAATGGCTACATTTTAAGAGATTTTTGGTACCAGCTACTGGGGAGGATGCAGAGCAACTAGAACTTCCAGGTACTATCGATGGAAATGCGAAATAGTATAAAATCATAAACCATTTGGAAAGCAGTTGGCTAGTTTCCCATGAAAGGACATTTACATTTACCATGTGACTCAGCATTCCTCTGCTACATATTTATCCAAGCTATAGGAAAACATATGTCTATACAAAGACTGGGATGTGAGTGTTCACAGCAGCTTTGTTCTAAAAGCCAGAAACTGGAAATAACCCAAATATTTATCAACAAATGAACAGACTGAATGGATAAACAAGTCGTAGTATAATCATACAATGGAATATTACTCAGAAATAAAGGAATGAACTACTGATACAAGCAAAAATATCAATGAATCTCAAAACCAACACACCAAGTCAAGAAGCTGGACAATAAAAGCTATATACTACATATTTCATCTATCTGACATTCTGGAAAAAGCAAAACCATAGGGAAGAAAATCACACCAATGGTTATCAAAGGCTGAAAGATGGGGAGAGAGGACTGATTTGCAAAAGGTATGATAAGTCATTTTTGGGGCTGAAGAAAATATTATAGATCTTGATGGTAGTGGTGGTTATACATTTGACAAAACTCATTGAACTATCCACATGAAAAGGGTGAATTTTACCGTATGTGAAGAATTACACCAAATACCTAAAAAAAAAAAAAACTGAGGCAAATACTGGAAAGTTCCAGGATAAATATTAAAATTTGACATATGTTAGTGAAAACATAAAGACGTTCCCAAGGTATTAAGGCCGAAGCACTCTAAAACGTGCATAAAAGTCTATGTGGTAAAGGAGGGGAGTAACGGACGTGTGCAGAGAGTATTCTAAGTAGGCAGTGCAGTACACACATAAGATTAATGATGGCAAGAAATATGGCATACCGCGATCTGGGGAAATGACAATTAGCGACAGGGTTGGGCATAAAAGCAGTGGTAGGCATAGACAGGAGCAAAATTTCACAGTATCGGGTACAAAAGATGGGGTACAGGTTTCCAGCTTACTGAGCTGAATCGACAGTGGTAACATCTCCTAAGGCAGGGACACCAGCTTTGCAAGGGAAGATCATGACTTTGTTCTTGTATATGTCGAATATAAGGTTCCTTAAAGTACACAAATATGACAAGTAAGACAATCAAGTTGGGATTCAATCATATGAAATTACTAATAGTCAAACCACCTTGATCTACAAAAGGCAACTCATATGTTTGGATCCAGTAAGTTCCTGGAGCTCCTACCCAACTGAGTGACATTACTGACTTTATAAAAAAATTTTTTTAAAAAGCAAGCAACAATGAATATTCTTCAAGCGTAATTATTATAGCAACACACTTCATAACAGAGAGTCTTTTATGAAGGATATAGAAGTTTCAACATTGCACATGATGTGAAACAGTCTTTATGCATCAGGTATTTTTGGCAGTAGTTATTAATCATTTTCTTTCAAGACAAAGTAATTATGATCCATCATAGCAATTGATATAAATAACTAAAGGAATTTAGGGGAAGAAAACAATTCGCCATTGGAGATTTGCCAAGAAATCAACTCTTCAAGTACAGCTCACAGCTGCTCCTCTGAGATCTGTTAACTGCCTCTACAAGTCAGACTCTGGCTTCTGTAACCACAATTAATCTATCCAATTCTTTCTGTTGTAATATCATATTGTTCAAAATTTTTCCAAGTACTATTCAACTGTAGGTATGCACACTTAATCCAACCACTGACTCCACAACAAGAATAGGTTGCAAGAGACTATAAATAAAGGAGAAAAACAAATGTGTGACTCATTATATCAGAAGCATGAAGTTTGATCTATAAATATGCCATTTTCATTATATTGTCAAAGGTGGGCACAATATTACAAGTTACATTTGAAAAGTCAGCTTCTAGTTCTAATACTTGCTTGCTTGCTCTCTTGCGTTCTCATTCTCTCTGTCCGGAAATTACTGTGCCTCAGATGACTGCAGATTCATGGTTGAAACTATCCAAAGGTGCCAACTTATAAAATCAAAGACGTTGTTCTTTTGAGGAACAAGAGACTTCCATTTGAGTCTTATTTGAAGTCATTTATCTTACACATCAACAAAAATGATTTGTCATACGATCCACGTTGGAATTTCTTTGAGACATACGTTTTCAGTCTGCCATTCTATAATTAACAAGTAGAACCATCAAATCAACTTGACAGTAGCACTACCTAATAGTATGTATACCTCTGTTTATTATCATGTTTAGCAATTATATATTTAATAGGACAAGACTGGAAATCTGGATATCTGGGTTCTGCCTCTGCCAGTTCGGTTTTTGTACTGGTAAGTCTCTTATACTCCTAATAAACTGGTTAATTAAAAGTTAGGTAACATCTACATTTCCTTCCATTTCAAAACTTATGTGACGTTCTGAAAGTCTGCATAAATAGAAAAAGATAAACTTGAGATAATTACATGAGTACTGCGCTTCTATAACTTTTCTACCAAAGTGACTCCAATGGCAAAGAGGAAGGTACACACCTCTCTTCAGTGACCATCCCATGGGTTGGTCTGGGACAGAGCCTGAGGCAACTTTCTGAAGCAAGATTTTTTTTTTAATTTCTAGATTGACCTTTAAATCCATTCTCCATTATATTCCATAATATATCTACACTTGGCTTAATATAAAAATAATATGTTTTCGGGGTGCCCGGGTGGCTCAGTCAGTTAAGCGTCCGACTTCGACTCAGGTCATGATCTCATGGCTTGTGGATTCAAGCCCCACATCAGGCTCTGTGCTGACAGCTCAGAGCCTGGAGCCTGCTTCAGATTCTGTGTCTCCTTCTCTCTCTGCCCCTTCCCCACTTGTACTCTGTCTCTCTCTCTCTCTCTCTCTCTCTCTCTCTCTTTCTCTCTCTCTCTCAAAAACAAATAAACATCAAAAAAATTTTTTTAATAATATGATGTTTTCTAAATCCTAAAGCACAATGAACACTCTAGCAAGGTCTATTATGTTTACTGGGTAACACTGAATATTCCCCATAGACCACCTGATAATCCATAGCCTGTTTTGAGAAATATGTATAAGCATCAAAGAAAAGGAGTCTATACCAGGACAAAAACTCAAAGTTATGACACTTGGGCAGGAAACGCGTATGAGTGGCATAGGCTGGGGGTAGGGGTGGGGACTAGGGCAATCTCCAGATAACCTAAAAGAACACTTGTTAGCTCCAACCAGACTGTTGGCTAGTGTGGCCAAATATTCCACTTCTTCGAGGGAGGTGAAAAGATGAATTTTATATCAATTTTCTCCTCTCTGTTACACACAACATATACAAAATAAAACAGACCAGCTGTCCAGATTCAAGGCAAAGCCTTCCTGGTTTTGAGTCTTTAGTCCTAATGCCTGCTCCAGGAAATGAATTCAATTACACAGGAGAGAGAGCATCTCCATGGAGGAGGGAATAGAAAAACATTTTCAAAGGGTCAGAGTGAAGTCTATGGACTTCTGAGGGCAGCAGTGGAATTTTCTCCCTTTCAGTTAGATCATTAAAAGCAGAAAAGACTTCAATTTTTCATAGTCATTATGGGCAGCTTAGCCCGGAGGCAGAAGGCTGGATCAGACAGGCTCTGGAGACTGACTTCCAGGATGATGGGAAAGTCGTGCATTTTATGTTTGCATTTAACCTTGGAATAATGACAACATATTTGCACACCAGGTCAAAAAGCTATGGCATATAAATGAAATATATTTAAAAGCCACATGAGTATTGGGTGCACCAAGCTATGGTCCATAGAGCAAACTACTGTATGGTTGCTTCAACCTTTGAGAAAGAAAACATAGGAGCTGCAACTGACATTCAGAAGCTGGTCTGGCACCCACAGCTATGCCATGTGATCCTTTTAGGGAACGTTAATGAGCTCACAGCGTGCCAACCTCAGACAAGCTTACTCTGAGACTATGGATTAAATGAGACAAAACTAGACCACTACCTAATTTTTCCTAAGCAGAGACAAAACTAAGGTCACAGTGCTACCTAAGGTCACAGTGCTACCCACAGGCACCCTCACTCTTGGCTAGGATGAGGGATGGCTATTTCTTTACCTGTTAGAGCTCTATGCTCATCCTAGTCTATAGGTAAGATTTTGATACCCAATTTCTCTATAGGTAAGATTTTGATATCCAACTATAGAATTGCTACTGCTTTCTGACGGACAGTTTAGATAAAAGCCCAGCTTCTTTAGTCCTTCTGCTAAATTACCCAGTAAAAACTCAACTCCTATAGTAGATGTTAACATCCTTTTACACGAAGACACCCAGAGTCCCCCACAGTGTGTGTTCTCCCTCGTTGCAATGGGCAATGAACCTAACTCATTTTACTACAGGTGTGCTCCTGCTGGGACCTGGCCAAAAGACGCTGACACACATGTGAAAAATTAGCATGGTCTCCCACCCAACCAGCCCATTCAGTCGAAAGGTGACAACTCTCAAGATGGCCGAAGTGATTCTGCCCAGCTATTATGCACTCTTCCCACCAGATACGCTCTGGTCCTACTTCATTCCACTTCTGTTCCTTTTGTGGTGCTCGATTAGGCATTTTTTCTGTCTCTGATGAATTCAGAGGGTTTGCAGGCCTTTCTGAGATTCATTATTCAGATAGCATATAAACCAGTGTTTACACATTTACTTTTAGGTGACCTTACTCAAAAAAACCAATGAAGTAGAAGCATTGCTCTTAAAATGATCATATCAAGAGTGAAGACACGTATTGTGGGGGAAACAAACAAACTTCAAGGAAAGCAATACAGGACACAATGTGGTCTGCATTCCCTTTCAGTTGCATAAAAAACAAGCAATTAATTTCCAAAACGCTATTAAGCATGGCATTTAACAAGAAGATATATTCCGCTTTGTGTGACTTCAGAAGGCAACAAATGGAGTCATGTCTAGAACAGGATGTAATCTGGCAAATTTGTAGTCACCAGGGAATAATTACATTCAGTTTGGGTAAATGAGTGTTAAGACAGTGAAATGTAAAACCAGGACAGCCAACATTATTAGAAGCCTGAAGCTTTTCCCTGACATTAATTCTGGTGTCAACACTGAGGGAGGTATGCAGACATTCACTTCCAGCTGGAAATAACAATCAGAATTTTTAAACATTTATTATGGATTTTAAAGCAGAAACATAAAGACAAAACCAAAACAGTGGCCCACAATCCTGCTGACCTAGTGAACATGCACAGAAGAAAATCCCAACAAAATGGAAAAGGCACAAATAAAATTTCTAGTCTTCCCTCTCATTTTCAAACTGTTTTCCCTCGATGTAACCACTGTTAATAATTTCTATGCATCCATTGAAAACATGAAAAATGTTTCAATGAGATATCACTGCATACTTGTTAGAACACCTTTACACAAGACAGACGGAGTGTAATTCCAAATGCAGGTAACTGCCGAGAAATCAAAGCTCTCATATGTCACAGGACAAAATGTAAAATGGTACAGCCACTCTGGAAAATAGTTTGGCAGTTCTTTCACACAATTAAACATGGACTTATTAAGTGACCCAAAAATCACACCCCTGGGGATTTATCCCAGAGAAATAAAAGCTTACATTAATACACACACACACACACACACACACACACACCCTACATGTAAATGTTCATGGAATCTGTATAATAGCAAAAACTGGGAACAACCAAACATTCCTGGATGAATGGCTCAACCAAATCTGATACGTGGAACATATAATGGAACATAATTTGCAGTAAAAAGAACAAACTATTTATACATGAAACAACCTGAATGATTCTCAAAGACATTATGCTTAGATAAATAAAGAAATCAGTCTTAAAAACCTGTACTATATGATTCCACTTGCATAACAACCTCAAAACGACAAAACTATAGAGGCTAAGAACATATAGAACTGTCAGGGTGGGTAGGGTATAAAGGGACAGGATGAGGGAGATCCTTTGTGCTGATGGATCAACTCTATATCTTGATTATGGTGGTAGCTACACAAATATAAATATGGAATAAAGCTCCATAGAATTACACACACACACACACACACACAGAAACACACACATACACAGAAATGTACATAAACTAAATAAGATCTGTAATATTGTACTATTGTCAATTTTGTGGGTTTGATGTGTACTACAGGTACACAAGATGTTACCACTGAGGGATGTTAGATAAAGGGAATGCAGTCTACACTATTTTTGAGACCTCTTGTGACCCTATGAAGCTTCCAGAATAAAATGTTTTTTTAAAAGCTACATATATACCAACTATATAGATTAGGATTCTTTTGGCCACAAGTAGAAAATTCTAATTCAATCAGCTTAAAGGAATAGAAATGTCTTACATTCCCAGCTAACAAGAGTATGGAAATAAGTTAGCTCTGGGAACAATTAAGTGCTCATCAACATCCTCAAGGACTCAGGAATTTTCCATAGTTCTCCTCTGTCATTATTGGCACATGATCTTGGTCCCTTAGGCTGGCTTGTATCATGGCCTCAAGATGGATATTGAAAAAGAGTTATTGGGGCACTTGGGTTGCTCAGTTGGTTAAGCATCTAACTCTTGATCTCAGCTCCGGTGTTAATCTCAGGGCCGTGAGTTCAAGCTCTGTGTTGGGTCCCACACTGTGCATGAATACATACATACATACACACACACACACACACACACACACACACATACATAGAGTTATCACATCCAGTGGTAGAGGGACCATTTCCAGTTAGTATCCATTTTAGTCATAGAAGCAAACATTTTCCAGAAGTCTTATGCTAATTTTCTCTCATGTCCCATTAGCAGGGTCATAAACCAACTCCTAACACAAACGCTAGGGTTAGGGGAGCTGGCAAGGGGAGTCAGAGCAGGAGAAGGGTATGTAGGAATGGAACCACCATGAATCATGAGCGACCCTTGGAGCACCAAACAAATGTCTACAACTAACAGTTAAATAAGTTAAGGCACATGAGCACAACAAAATACCATACAGCTATAAAACATGAACTAGATACCCGTGGGTTAATATGGAATCTTCTCAGAAATCTAATATGAAATGAAATATAAGGTATAGAATCGTGTATATAATATGGTACCTGTTGGGCAAATTTTTTTAAGTAATACCAAACAATGTTGGCATTAAGGACTGAATATTTGTAGTCCCTCAAAATTCCTATGTTGAAATTCTTTTTTTTCTTAATGTTAATTTTTGAGAGAGACAGAGTGTGAGTGGGGGAGGAGCAGAGAGAGAGGGAGACACAGAATCTGAAACAGACTCCAGGCTCTGAGCTGCAGCACAGAGCCGGACGTGGAGCTGGAACTCAAAAATGGTGAGATCATGACCTAGGCTAAAGTCGGATGCTTAACTGACTGAGCCACCCAGGTGCCCCCCTATGTTGAAATTCTAAACCCCAGTGTGATTATATTAGGAGGTGGGGGACTTCCGTGGGTGCTTAGATCATGAGGGTGGAGCCCAACTGTCCACAGGCCAGGAAGCGGGCCCTCAAGTAGACACTGGATCTGTTGGCACCTTGATCTTGGACTCCCCAACCTCCAGAACTGCGAGAAATAAGTATTTGTTATTTAACCCCCTCCCCACCTCCCACTGTGGTATATTTGTGATAGCAGCTTGAGCCCCTGAGCAAAACAGTTAATATATTCTAATTCCTTGCTCTTCATTCTTAACTTTAGAACCTCCATTTCATCCAGGAACACATACCATTCAACAGGGCAACTTCCTATATATTCATTAGTACCATTTGTGACAATTTAATAGATTGAAAATAGCACATCACTATTGTTTGAAGGTTTTGGGGGCTTTGGGAGGGTTGGTTTTTTTGTTTTGTTTTGTTTTTTAGAGAAAGAGAGAGGAGGGGGAGGAGCAGAGAGAGAAAGGGAGAGAGAGAATCCCAAGCAGGCTCCACAGTCAGTGCAGAGCCGAACATGGGGCTCAATCCCATGACCCTGGGGCTCATGATCTGAGCCAAAATCAAGAGTTGGTTGCTCAATCGACTGAGCCACCCAGGTGCTCCTGAACCTAAGCATTTTTAATAATGAATGAGGTTAAACATCCTTCCATAGTCTTCAACATTTGACTTTATATTCTTTAACATTTTCAATCAAGTCATTTTTCTTCTACTTTTTTAATCATGTGAATTTTTTATAAACCTAAGAAAACTAACTTTTTAATCAGCCATAAAAGTTTCAGGTATTTTCTCCTTTGTGATTTTGTCTTTCTTTTTGATGATACAATTGGCTATGCAGGAGTTTCTACTTTTCAAATAATTAAATGTATCAAAGTTTTCCCTTTCTAGGTTTCTTGACTGCTTTGAAAAGCTTTTTCTGTAAAACTGTAAGTAAATCCACCTAGGCTGTCTCATAGAACTTCCCAGGGACAGAAATATCCTATACCTGCCTTAATCCAACATGGTAGCCACTAGCCCCAGGGGCTGTTGAGTCATTAGTTCGAGTGAGGAAGTGAATTTTCCATTTTATTTAAGTTTAATGAATTATAATGTAAATAGCAACATGTGGCTAGTGGCTACCACCCTGGGCAATGCAATTCTAGAATCTTCATGGTTTCATTTTTTAAAATATCTAAATATTTGAGCCTTTAGAGATTTATTTGGACAAAAGGAGTGAATTACCAGGATTTAAATCAGTGATTGCTGTGTTTTATTGGGAACACAGGCCACCTTAAGATTCAAATGAAAGTTGTAGAAACTACCTCCAGAAAAATGAGTGTATGGAGATACAGACAGTATCCTGAAGCTTATATTCCAGTAGCATGAAATAAATACCCAAGTCAATCATAAATCAAGACAATTTCTGATGATGATCAGAGCAAGAAGGAGCTGAGACATGAGGTAGAGACTGACAGTGGGGAGGAGAGGTAGAAGGCACCACTTTAGGGAAGGCAGATAAGAAAGGCCCTTCTGGGGAGAGGAAATTTGAGCCAAAAGTTAAATGATGAGTTAGAAGCCAGATCCCAGGGGCGCCTGGGTGGCTCAGTCAGTCAAGCGTCCAACTCTTGATTTGAGCCCAGGTCATGATCTCATGGTTTTGTGAGTTTGAGCACCACATCAGCCTTTACGCTGTCAACATGGAGCCTGCTTGGGATTCTCTTCCCTGCTCATGCTCTCTCTGTGTCTCTCTCAAAATAAATAAACTTTAAAAAAAAAAACAAAAAAAACAGACCCCAAAATGCTGGATGAAGAGCCTTTAAGCTGAGGAACAGCAAGAACAAAGGCTTAGAGGCAGGAGTGAGGTTTGCTCCTTGGAAGGCGGAAAAGACTTCCAGGGTAGTTAGAGCCCAGAGAACAAGGGAGGAGTTAGATGAGATAACAGTGGAGGATGCAGAAGCCACATCAGCTCTCTTCTAAACTGTGCAATTTAAGCTTAAACACAGTAAGTAAGGAGACAAAGTTCACACACGGTTGGAGGCGGTGGAATCAGGACACCAGTTACTCCAAAGTCTCTACTCTCCCCCTACCACAGTGCCTGTCCTGGGGGGTCCTTCTGAGTCTAACCTGTTCCTTTACTGCCTAAATAATTACACCTGATATGACCTTTACTCTTGCCTCCAGGCTTATTGTCTACCCCCAAAATCTATCACCTCAACTACTGACATGTCCTTGGAGAAGCCATCCTGGCACCTCTCCAAAAGCTCTTTGTGTCTGCAGTGCCCTCCCGTGCCACAGATGCCTGATAAACAGTAACTCACCCCTGACCTCCCTGAGCCTCTGCCTGCCCTGCAGCTCTAGCAGATCCATTAACCTCTTCCCTCATAGCCCCCCTAGCTGGTGCATTCTGCCGTGGACCTACTTACTACCGGAGATGGTACATTTTGGTAATATGCTGTCACTTCCAACTAAATCTCAAGTCACTTAATCATGTCTTACTAATCTCAGCACATTGCCTGACACATACATTTTTTTTTTTACTTCATTACTGAGTTAATGAATCAATTTCTACAGAAGAACACACTTCCCATTCTGTTCTCTGTTATGAACCATGACAAGCACACTACAGCACTCAGCTGATAATGGGTCTATTTGTCCTGAACTGTGAAGCTGAGGTCTAAACTGGTGTTTCAGCCACACTGCTGGCTTCCTAATATATTATGATAATGCTTTCAAGCTCCCCATATCGTCGATTGATGTCCTGTCTAATAAAGAGCCTATCATTTTTAGCATTCCCTTGAGTCCTCAGTTAATAATCATTCCATTTTCACCTGAAATAGATTTCATTCCAATCTATTGTTGTCAAAACCCACACAGACTTGATATTTTGTACACATGCTACACTGAACATGCAGGAAGCTTAGAAAATTTTATATTGACCAACATGATTTTCAAGCCATCACGTGAGTACCTAACAAAAAATTACCACCCCATTTAAGACAGATTCAAATAGCTTTGTCTTGAATGAATCAGTGGCTTGGTATTATCCAGCTTTCATTTTCTATGTCATGATTTGGTTTAATTTAACATTGATTGAGCAAGCTGAGTAAATATAAATTGATTTTTTTCAGGGATAATGCTTTGATCATTTGGCTCTATATGTGGCTTATACCTGTTAGTCATTACAAAGATAAATCAAGAAACAGAATTGAAGCAATGTTATATACTCAATGGGGAATCACTGGTCATGTAGCATGTGTGCACAAAGTGACCTTGTCAAATTAGCCATGGAAACATCAAGTGCTATGGAATTTAAAAGCAATGTAATCAGGTATCAGAGCAAAGGTCTACCTTAGACTACATGACTTAGAAAACAAGTTTATTGTCAGTACTTGGGTCTTTCCTTTCAATGTCCAGTCTACCCGTAAAACTACAGTAAAATTCCTGATAATGTCATCTGGTTGAAAAGTGTGCTACTGCCATGATATGTTCTACTGAAAGCACTCTAACTTGGAAGGGCCACCAACAACTGGCATCTGGAAGACCACAGAAAATGCCAAGGGGTCTAGAAAATGTGCCTTCATTAGAATAGTTCATATGATTGGCATGTGTTGTCAAGATTATAAGAAACTTCGCTTTTGCTTCCAACATGGCCAAGTAGAACAGACTAGACCCGATTTTTGCAGATAACAACTATCAACTTGGGATAAAATACAAAAACAAAGCAAAACCAATTGGAAATGATTTAGCTACAGTAAAATGAATAAAGGAAGGGCTGAATCTGGAGGAGAGTCACTTGGAAGAAGGGAATCACAGTGTGAGCTACTCATGTATAGTTTTGGGCCTGAGAGTAGTCCATAGTCAGAACCATGCATTTCTCAAATCATAGCTTTCTCTTGCTCTAAATACACTATGGTTCCCTATATCCTTTATGATAAACTCAAAACTTTTCACCTATTCTTCAAAGGGCATCATGACAAGACCTGGATGCCTCTATAACTTTATATCTTTTTATGCAGCAGGCTTCCAAGTCTCTGAGCTTCTGTTCAGGCCAAGTCCTTCTCTTGGGTACTGTATCCCATTTCCATTTGTTAGTTCAAGAACATGGTTACTCCAGTTGACCTCTTTATTGACTGACTTATCTCTTCTCTCCTCTAATCCTGTACCCCTCCAGCTACTGCTCTAGCTCTTGGATCCTCTTCACAAAAGATGTCCTTGAAAGGGTTGTTTATAGTCTTTCCATGCAGTCTCTCTTCAGCCAACCCCAATTATGCTTTATTTCTCCAATCTTCCACTAAAATTTCCCTTGCTAAGGTAACTAATGACTTTCCAGTTTCTGTCTAGTGATCGATTCACAGTCCCCATCCTATCTGAACTACCAATAGCTTTTGTCACATCTGATTACTGCCTCCTCCTTCAAATACCTTATTCTCTTGCCTTCTGGATGCCACACATCCTAGGTCTCCTTTCCCTGAAAAGCTGTTCCTTCTCTGCCTCCTTTCATGGATTCTCCTTACTTTCTGAATCCCTAGAGACTGGAATCCCTGAGAGTGATTCCTCAGAACTGTTCTCTTCCTACATTCCTTTCCTGAGTGATCTCCTCTAATCCTAAAGTTTTAAATATCATCAATACAACCAAGAATCATAAATTTTTATTTCCAGCCATGAATCTTCTCTTATCTTCAGTCTGTAACAGTCAATTATCTGCTCAACATCTCCAACATGTTTGCCCAATAGATGTCTGAGACTGCATATCATCCACTGAATTCCTGATTCCAACTCCATCCCCACTCTACTGCCCAGCATGTTCCTCTGGTGATTATGCCCATCTTGGTAAATAACAACTCTGCCCCTCCTGTGGGTGTGAGGACCAACACCTTAGCATCATCCTTCATTTCGTTCTTTCTCACACTTCAATATCCAACTAATCAACAAAACCTATTGGTTCTACCTTTAAAATACACCCCAAATCTGTGGTGCCTGGGGGAGCTCTGTCAGTTAACCATCCGACTCTTGACCTTAGCTCAGGTCTTGATCTCAGAGTCATGAGATTGAGCCCAGAGTCAGGCTCTGAGCTGAGTGTGGAACCTGCTGGGGATTCTCTCTCTCCCTCTCTTTCTCTCTCTCTGCCCATCCCCTGTTCGCTCTCTCTAAATAAATAAATAAACATTTTAAAAAAAAATGTCAACAACTGAATGAGTCATTTAGGTATAAGGGGGGATTCACTAATGACCCTGATGCTTCTACCTGGGGAAACTATGTGGACGAGACTGCCATTAGGTAAGCACCTGAAAACAGAAAGATGAGGTTTGGGGAGCATAGGGATTGGAAAATTAATGAGGTCCATTTTACATCTGTTGTGTTAAAGTGCTTTTGAGCCTTTAACTATTGGAAATACTCAATAGTAACTTGGCAAAACAAGTGTGAAGCTGGGTTATTTGTAGTAACTAACACCAGGGGTGGATGAAATGGCTAGAGAGTGTGCAAAGAAAGAAGAAAGGGTGGTCCTAAATTCTGAAGAACATAACACCTCAAGGGGCAGATAGAGAAGTTGACACAGCTGAGATAGAAAGAGTGTACTCCATGAGCAGGAAGAAAACCGAAACAGTATCAGAAATCAATGGGGAAGGGGCGCCTGGGTGGCTCAGTTGGTTGAGCATCCAACTCTTGATTTCCGCTCAGGTCCTGATCCCAGGGTCATGGGACCAAGCCCTACATTAGGCTCCACGTTGAACATGGAGCTTGCTTAGGATTCTCTCCCTCTCTCTCTGCCCCTCTCCTCTTCTTGTGCTCTCTCTCCCTCAAAAAAAAAAAAAATATATATATATATGTATGTATATATATATATATATATATATATATATATAATTAGTGGGGACAAACCTTCAAGATGGAGGGAATAGCTATTACCACTAGAGCCCCCCAAAGAGACAAAATGAAAAGAGGCTTAAGAGACAACAAATGATAGTTTGCAGGAGATATTTCAGTTCTGTGGCCCAAAGAGAACTCAGATGGTAGAGTACTGAATGGGGGAATGAGGTAAAAGAGGTGCACCCTGACTCAGTCAGTTAAGCGTCCGACTTCGCTCAGGTCATGATCTCATGATTTGTGAGTTCGAGCCCCGCGATCAGGCTCTGTGCTGATAGTTCAGAGCCTGGAGCCTGCTTCAGATTCTGTGTCTCCTTCTCTCTCTGCCCCTCCCCCACTCATGCTCTGACTTTCTGTCTCTCAAAAATAAATAAACATTTAAAAAACAAAAACAGGTGCACCCTTTCCAGAAGCTTTATGATGTCAGGAAGTAGTGAGAGGACGTTCAATATAAAGGCAGGCTCAATATACATTTTTTTTTGGAAGGAGAGATACTCGAGCATGTTTTTAGTATCCAAAGAAGAAGAAATCCCAACAGTTGAACATTACAGATGGGGAAAAAGAAGCAATAACCAAAATTCCAGGGGAGACACGTCTTTAAAGTACAGACTGAGAAAAGAGCATAGAAAGAAAAAGGGAAATATCATTCATTCATACTTTCAAAAACCATTTGTAGAGCATCAACTATGTGCCAGGCACTGTTGTCGACACTTGAAATCTATCCATGAAGAAAATAAAGAAGCCTGCCCTTATGTAGCTTATATCTTAGCAAGGTTAGTAGGGGGAGAGGGGACATAAAATAACAAAGAACACTATAAATACATAAATTATGAGTATGATTTGATTATGATTTGATAGAAGGCACCAAGTACCAAGGAATAAAAATAGAACACTGTAAGGGAGATCGAGAGAGTCAAAACGGGGAATTGCATAGCAATTCTGTAAAAGAGTAATGTCAAAGAAGAGCTTATACACAAGCTAAGACAAATGAGGGAATTTGCCACGTGTAATACAGGCAAAAAGAAAGAATGGGTGCAAGCTTATGCACGAAGAGGAGAAATAAAATTTGCACTTTCAGTATCAGAGAAACTAAAAGATAAATTAGCTATCAAAGGAAGAAATATTGCCACAATTTAGCTGTATGTTTCCTTTTTTAAAAAAATTTTTAATGTTTATTTATTTTTGAAGGAGAGAGAAACAGAGCATGATAGCTACATGTTTCTTGAAGGGAGGAGTCATTAAGCAGAATTAACCTCTTGGGGCGCATGGGTGGCTTAGTTGGTAGAATGTATGACTCTTGATTTTGGCTCAGGTCACCATCTCCTGGTTGGTGGGATTGAGCCCCGCATCAGGCTCTGCCCTGAGAGCACGGAGCCTTCTTGGGATTCTGTCTCTCCCTCTCTGCCTCTCCCTTGCTTGTGCACACACACTCTTTCTCTCTCTCTCTCTCTCTCTCTCTCTCTCTCTCTCTCAAACATAAATAAATAAACAAGCAAACAAACAAAGAATCTCTTTCTGTGTGTTCTCCAGGGAGCCAAGCTAGTATCTCTGGACTCAGTGTATTATACTTAGATTAGATTAGCAGTGGGGTCACTGAAAAGTCAGGAGGCCCATGATTAATTAATAGGATCTGGGGGCACCTGGCCAGTTCAGTGGGTAGAGCATGTAGCTCTTGATCTCAGGGTCGTGAGTTCGAGCCCCAGATTGGGTGGAGAGATTGCTTACATACATAAACTTAAAAGAAAAAACAGGATCTTCTTCCATCAGCTACAGCCCAGAGAAGCTCACCGTAGAGTTCCATCTCACTATTACAAAACAGCCAAGCAAGGAATTTCATAGTTATTACTCATACCTCTCTTTATTGATTCATTTGGGCAGCAATAATTTATTATTAAAGCTAATTTACTCAAAATGTTCATACACACTGTAATAAATAAGGCCTCTAGATTCACATATGAAGCAGATCTAAATAAAACTGCACACTACCTATAGAATTCCTCCTTCACCTAAAGGCACCAACTCAATCAAAGAAAAGTCTGTCCAGATGGCTAGGAAGTTTTAGGGATTTCATGAGACCAAGAAAGGATGATTGCTACTCTCTACGTCCAAATTTCTCACACGTTCTGTATTTTCAAAGACCAGTACAGTTGAAAATGGCCTTGTATTCACCGCATTGATACACCCTCAAAATTTCCCACAGTGAAGACACCCGAAAGATAAAAACTCAGAGTGCCACAAAAACCACTGCAGAAGCTAAGAGGAAGCTCCATTACCCAGCAAAAGTGATGGGGTGAGGTGACCCCCATTCCCCCCCACCCAAAGCTATTCTGATCTGCCGTCTGTCTGAAAGAAAGTAAAGAGATAGGATTTCCCTCCTCTACCACCAGCTTCCCTCGTCCAGGGACTCGGCCTCTGAAAACAACATTAAATATGGTCTGTCGAGGGGCACCTGGGGGGCTCAGTCAGTTGTCTGACTTCTGCTCAGGTCATGATCTCGCGGTTTATGGGTTCGAGACCCACATCGGGCTCTGTGCTGACAGCGCAGAGCCTGGAGCCTGCTTCAGATTCTGTGTCTGCCTCTCTCTCTGCCCTTCCCTCACTCGTGCTCCGGCTCTCTCGCTCTCAAAAATAAATAAACATTAAAAAATTAAAATAAATAAATAAACAAATATGGTCTGTCGGTTCTTAATTGTATTCCTCAAGGAAGCAGATCACGGCCCCTCAGTTGTTTCTCTATAGCCCTTTAGAGCCAAATCATCCAGCCTAACTTGGGGCTAGGAAGGCACGCGCTGACAGTGAGCCAGTGTAATCTAGGATGTGTAGACCCTACAATGAGGTGCTCCAGTTGGAAGCATGGAAATTCCCTGGCAAAAAAAATCCCTGGCAGTTGTTGGCCCTGTAATTATAGCTTCGCATGGATTGCATCTGTTAAGAGCGTCAGACAGCCAAGAATTGGGAGCAAGGGAGGCCCCCACCTCAGTGCAGTCAGGCTGTATTACACAAATGCCCACTCAAAATTAGGAATTTGGCTGGAGGCTGTCCACATCAATTTCTCCTCTAAGCAGGAGATTTGACAAGGGGATTTGACCAGTACTCAAGTCGACAATGAGTAAAGCCAAGAGAATTCCACACATCTAGTCTTTTGACAAAGATAGAGTCTAGATCTCTCCTGCCTTATTTGAATAAAAGTAAGAAAAAAGCTTTGGACCTATGAGAATATATGCAGAAAGGGAGAGAAACATTCTCCTAAAGATTCAGAGTAATAGTGGGTGAGTGAAATGACTTATCCCAAGAAATAGACAGTTATTTTGAGAAACATGTGTCCCTAAAGGACCCAAGAAACCACTGTCTATATAAAGAAAATCACAAGAAGTAAAAGGCAAATTGCAAATACAACAGGCTAAGTCACAAAGATATTAAGTTGGGATAAAAAAGGAGCTCCATGCATTGTAAAAGAGTATAAAGAAAGGAAAATTTCACCAGATGAAGTATAAAATTTTCACTAAAGAAAGGAAAAGTAGAAGTATTGTTATAGAATTTAAAATCATAGATGTGGAAAAAAAGTCTTGGGGAGGTGAGTCAAAGCCTGGGAACAGAAATATTCCTTTGTTGGTAGAAACAGCATTGAAATAGGAGGTTTGATAGAAATCAGAGGACAGGGAGCAAAATCCAGATCATGTATCTCAATCCTACCCATCCCCTACCCATCCCCATATCCCCATATTCATTCCCAGAGCCCCCAGTATCAGAGAAGCAAGATGTGGGGGAGAGGAGAGGAGGAAGCCTGGGTGGCTCAGTCGGTTAAGCATCCGACTTCAGCTCAGGTCATGATCCCATGGTTTGTGAGTTTAAGCCCCACATCAGTCTCTCTGCTGTCAGTGTGGAGCCGCTTTGGATCCTCTGTCCCCCTCTTTCTCTGCCCCTTCCCCACTCATGCTCACATTCTCTGTCTCTCTCAAAAATAAATAAACATTAAAAACAAAACAGCAAAATGGAACTAACACCTCCCTCTCAAAATATCATTTGGGAGGAAGGGAGAAAACAGACTCCAATTAGGTATGACGGGTGCCAAGGAGAATCAACCCAGGTTGCATCAGAGTATAAAGAAGATCTGGAGAGAGTCACTCAAACACGAGCCACAGGAAGAGCAGAGGCATGGCATTCCTGCAAGTTTTCTGTGCTGGATGTCTCCCACTGGCCCTTCTCACCACCCTGTCTCCACCCGCCGCCTGCATTCTCTATGCCCTGGAAGGTTGAACGTTCTTTATGCACAAACCCCTTTTGGCTTCTCTCTGGAAGCCACCTGCAAAAGAGTATAGGAAAGGAGAAATTAAGTTTAAGGTAATTCATTCCCACCTCTCTCATATGACCTCCGATGACCATGGACAAGGTTGTCTCTCTATAGAAGACTACAGTTTCTACTGGGTGGACTCTTCTGTAACTCTCTTCTCTGGGCTCCAAGAACCACATCCTCTTTTTGCCTCTTCAGCCCTGGGGGTGAGAATGGCTCCCTGCTGTTGCTGGCCAAAGGGTACTAGCTTTTGTTGGCATGGGCATCCCTAACTCCTGCCTATAGCTTTGTGAACAGTTTCCCTATTAAACTTCCTCAATTATCCCAGTTTGCATCTATCATCCATTTCCAGCCAGGACCCTGAAACATATACTTGAGCAAATGTAAAATAAAGTAAGAGAAAGAACATACCAAAGAGAGAGAAATAGCCTGAAACCGAAGCAAGCGTAATCCAAGCAAGAGAACATGCCTCGCATACTTTTGCCTTTCATTCAATGAGTAAGAGCTCAAGGACAAGATTATCAAGTCAAGAATGACATTTAAAAGGAGATTAGAGGGGTGCCTGGGTGACTCAGTAGGTTGAGCATCTGACTTTGGCTCAGGTCATGATCTCACAGTTCATGAGTTCAAGCCCCACATCGGGTTCTGTGCTGACAGCTCAGAGCCTGGAGCCTGCTTTGGATTCTGTGTCTTCGTCTCTTTCTCCCCCTCCCCTGCTCATGCTCTGTCTGTCTCTCTCTTGAAAATAACCATTAAAAAAGAATTTTAATAGATAAATAAAAGAAGATTAGAAATAAGACAACAAATTGATAACTTGATAACTAAGACATGAACTACTGCCATTTACTACCCAGGTAAAAATTAATTTCAGATAGCAAAAAATGAAATGAATAGAGCTGAGAAGCAAATTAATGATGTTGAGAAGGTTACAATGACTACAAAAGAAAAAAAGTATAGCAATTAGAGAAGAAATGAGGGATGTAAAAGACAAACACATTTTAACACAAAGATAATCAAGGTCTCTGAAGTCAAGGACACAAAAGTGATGCCCAAAGTATTCTGACATCTTTAAGTCTTCTCTGAAATGAAGGAAGAACTGACCCTACAGATAAAAACAGCTTATCTGTTTAATTAAATGGGTCAATACCAAGATATCTGGGAAATAAACTTTAATGATAAAAAAAATAATTTTTTGGGCAACCAAATGCAGAGACAAATTTATCCACCAGAGTGAGAAGGCACACCAGCCTCAGTTTCCCCCAAAGCAATGATCAATGCCAAAAGATTAGGAGACATGTCTACAGGGCCAAGAAGAATATCATACTCAGACAAGTTTTAATTCAAGTATAAAAGCAACAGGAAGACACATCAAGAAACATCAAGAAACAGTAACACCCACAAAAACTTTTTGAAAAAAAAAATAGTCCATAATGAAATCCAGGCAAACAAGAAAAAAACTAGAAATAAAGTATAGAGGAAGAAAGTAGTCAGGACAGAAGGCTTGGTGAAAAGCAGAATGCATTAGAAGATAATTTGCGAATTATATGTGTGATAAGGGCTTAATATCCAAAACATATCAGGAACTTACACCGCTCAACACCAAAAAAACAAATAATTTGACTTAAAAAAGGGTGGAGGATATGAACTGACATTTTTCCAAAGGAGATGTGAAATCCAAATGAAGATGTGGTATATGTATCATATAACATATGTGATATGATATGTGCCATATGTGATATGATATATACCATATGTGATGTGATATATATGTCATATATCATATGTGAGATATACATATCATGTTTTCTTTATCATTCATGTATATGATATGTTATTCATATATATATGTATATATATATGCAACAGAATATTACTCAGCTATTAAAAACAAGAATGAAATCTTGTCACTTATCACTATATGGATGGACTTAGAAGATACTGTGTGAAGTGAAATAAGTCAAAGAAAGACAAATACAGCATGAATTCACTTATATGTGTAATATATAAAACAGAACAAATGAACAAACAAAACAAAACAAAACAGCAACAGACTCATAGATACAGAGAAGAAACTGGTGGTTGCCAGAGGGGGGAGTGGTCAAGAGCTGGGAAAAATAAGTAAAGGGAATTAAGAGGTACAAACCTCCAGTTATAAAATAAATGTCACAGGGATGTCATGTAAAGCATAGGGAATATAGTCAATATTGTAATAACTTTGTATGATGACTAGTTATCATGGGGATCATTTCATAAAATACAAACATATCGAATCATGGTGATGCACACCTGAAACTAACAGGATACTGTATGTTAATTACTCTTCAATAAGTTTTTTTTTAATTGACATGCATAAGGGCTCAGAAAATATACCACCCAAATGCCCTTAAAACTTAAAGACATGTACCAGATAATCACTAAATCGATTAGCACTGAGAGTTCACAAGGTGGAAAGTGACTGTATAAAAAGGGCAATAGTTCCTCTCCTGTTGGAAGTCAATTCTAATGGCCGAGCCTCAACCATGGAAATGCCCCCATTCAGGGACAGCTGTCAACTTCACAACCCAACCTTATTCCTGTAGGTCTGGTTTCCCCATCAGACCTAAGATTTCACCAATTCTGGGAAACCCTGGAGGGAGGGATGGTGATGGCACAGGAAAGAAAACACTGTACTGAGATCAAGGTCAACTTATAAAAATAAATGGCCTAGCATTTCTGCTACTACTAAGATATGCTAAGTAGTTGAACATTCATACTAAGAACAACTAGAAAATCCAGAGCTTTGGAAGCAGTGAGAACCAGAGGGGCTAAAATTCTAGAGAGAAGAGAACCTTTGAGACATGAACCTTTCAGGCTGAATCTCAATGTGGTTAGTGTCTTTTTTGTTAATTTTTTTTTTTTTTTAATTTTAGACGGGGAGAGAGAGCAAACAGAGGAGAGGGGGAAAGGAGAGAGAGAGAGGATCTTAAATAGGCTCCACACCCAGTGTGGAGCCCAAGGGGCTCTGCCCCACAACCCTGAAATCATGACCTGAGCCCGAATCAAGAATCGAATGCAGGGCCCCTGGGTGGCTCAGTCATTTAAGCATCCGACTTCGGCTCAGGTCATGATCTTGCAGTTTGTGAGTTCCAGCCCTGCATCAGGCTCTGTGCTGACAGCTCAGAGCCTAGAACCTGCTTCGGATTCTGTGTCTCCCTTTCTCTGTCCCTCTCCTGCTTGCACTCTGTCTCTCTCTTTCTCAAAAATAAATAAACATTAAAAACAATTTAAAAAAAGAAAAGAGTTGGATGCTCAATCAACTGAGCCACCCAGGTGTCCCTCCCAATGTAGTTACAGCCTGAAAATCAGGCCCCGTCCCAGGCAGAGGGGCCACAGATGGGGGACAGAGATGCCAATGAGCTTTAGGTGGTCATGCTGAGAAGTCGAGACAAACTTGTACACTTGAGGGGCTTCAAACACACGGACGGTTTTCCTTCAACATTTGTTGAATTCCAAAGCTGTGCAGGGCTGGAGGCTAAAGGGCTAAGAAGGCAATCTCTGAAGGCAAACTGGAATGTTACGCATTTCCTTGGTGCTTAAGAGAAAAAAACACCTGCCAAGAAGAGCCCTATAAAATTAAAATTCCTAGAGAGAGCAAATAATTCACTCTGATGAGCTGCAACTGTTTGGGGGTTTTTTGTTTTGTTTTGTTTTTTTGGTTTTTGTTTTGTTTTGTTTTATTAGGGAGAAGATGACAATCTGGGCCAATGTAGAGACTTAGTATCCAGACTTAGGCCCCAGTAGATGAACAGAAAACAGAGCAGAGCTTTGGCAGTTATGTGGGGCTAGAGTGGCAAATGTGGAGATTGGAGACATTGCAAACTCACTGCTGGTCTCCCCTAGAATCACTGCCAAAGTCTAGAGTTTGTGGGATAGAAAAGATTAAAAATTAAGTCTACAATTTCTAAATTTTTTTTAACATTTATACATTTTTTGAGAGACAGAGCATGAGCGAGGGAGGGACAGAAAGAGAGGGAGACACAGAATCCAAAGCAGGCTCTGGGTTCTGAGCTGTCAGCACAGAGCCTGGTGCAGGGCTCGAACCCACAAACCATGAGTTCATGACTTGAGCCAAAGTCGGACCTCTTAACTGACTGAGCCACCCAGGTGCCCCAAGTCTGTAACTTCTAAAAAGCAGAATAAAAATCCCCAGTCGCTCAGTCATAAGACAAGTAACTGTCACACTCTCAAATGAAAGCCACGAAAAGCCACAACCCTGAAACAGGGGAAAGCCAGGTAGACTGGGTCTTACCTAAGCTACAGCTCAAATGTGAGTCTTATTTAATCTCTGGCTGAATTCAGGGAATCATATCCATACTCTTATTCCTCAGTAGAAGAAAAAGTAAACCTCCTCTGATGGAAAATAGCATCATCTGGTGTCTCTGACTTTTTTTGTTTTTAATATACAGCATCCCACATTTGATAAGAAATTAGTAGACATGCCAAGACACAGGATCCATGTGACAAATACCAAAAGAAAAAAATAGCCAAAACAAGAAAACTCACTGATAATTCTGGACCCCAGAGAACAGACCTAGCAGAATCAAATGGACATTCTAGAACTGAAAGCTGTAATACTGAAATCAAGGATCCAATAGATAGGTTTAATGGCAAATTGGATCTAACAGAAGGATCAGTGAACTGAAAACATGGTTTAATAAAAATATCCAAAATGAACAATAAAAAAAAAAAGAGAATGGGGAGAAATAATGACCCTCCTATTACAGCAATAATTGGTTAAAAATGTTTTTTATAGGTGCCTGAGTGGCTCAGTCGGTAAGTATCTGACTTCAGCTCAGGTCATGATCTCGTGGTTTGTGAGTTCGAGCCTCACATCAGGCTCCGTGCATACAGCTCAGAGTCTGGAGCCTCTTCAGATTCTGTGTGTCTCTCTCTCTGCCCCTCCCCCCCCCCCAAAAAAAATAAAAATAAATAAACATTTAAAAAATGTTTGTTTTAAAAGATCCCATTTGCATTGCAACACAAATAATAAAGCAGCTAAGAATAAATCCACAGAAGAAATGTCCAGAAATTTTATGGAGAAAGATGTTAAGAATTTACTAAAGGCTGTAAGAGAAGGCATGAATACATGGTTAGATAGATCATACCCAGAGCTATAAAGGTCACATTAAAATAAAAGAATTCTGAGGTACCTGGGTGGCTCAGTCAGTTACACGTCTGACTTTGTCTCAGGTCACGATCTCGTGGTTTGTGAGTTCAAGCCTGCATCAGGCTCTGTGCTAACAGCTCAGAGCCTGGAACCTGCCTTGGATTCTGTGTGTGTGTCTCTCTCTGTCCCTCCCCTGTTCACGTGCTCTCTCTCTCTCTCTCTCAAGAATAAACATTAAAAAATTAAAATATATGAATTCTACCTGCATTAATCTACACATACAAAAATTCAATCAAAATTCCAGTAAGATTTGAAAATTCACTTTATAAAGAAAGAATCTCAAAACATTGGGGAAAGATGCAGGATTTAATAAAGGGCTATGGAACAACTGACTATCCATTTGGGGAAACAAAAATAGGCTTCTATTTCAATATTTCCTCCTGTCTCACTCCTTCATATTTTTCTATATATCCGTATACATTACTGTGCTCACAAAAAAGAAGTAGAACCTTGATAGATGAGAAATTGGAAGCAGGGATGGGAGGACACAAGACCATTGATGAGATCAATGTGAACATTTTCATCACAGTCCAAAACCTATTCAGGAGATACCACTGAAAAAGTTGGAAGAGGGTGCCTGGGTGGCTCAGTTAAGCATCTGACTTTGGCTCAGGTCATGATCTCACGGTCTGTGAGTTCAAGTCCCACATCAGGTGAGCTCAAGTCCCACTTTGGGTGAATACAAGCCTCAGGTGAGTCCTGCTTCTCTCATCTCTCTCCCTTTCCCTCTTCTGCCCCTCGTGGAATTCTCTCTCTCTCTCCCTATCCCTCTCTCTCTCTGCCCCTGAATCACTTGCACCCTCTCTCTAAAAAAAAAAAAAAAAAAAAAAAAAAAAAAAAAGTTGATACGAAGAGCCCTCCATCTCCAGAGATGGTAAATATAAGGTACAAGTTGCTGAGGGCAAGTGACAGAATTTTTAGTCTGCTGCACCATGCAGCAGGGTCATCTGGGTGAGAAGCCATCCCACACATTTCCCCCTTGTCCCCAGCTAGACCAGGCAACAATGAAAGTGTTTGCCTTCAGGAAGGACAAGAGACTGTGAGAGCTTATCTGGAGGGGTCTATAGGGTTAGAAACATCCAGGAAGATTGGAGAACAACACCCAGATCTTTAATAAGAGGCCATGGAGAACCACACATTGCAATATATCATAAGAGCTTAACAAAGTTGCTGGTCAGATCAATGTATTAAAATCAATATCTATCAGTGAAACCAATTAGAAAATGTGCTAAGAAAAAAACTGTGCCTTTCAGGCACATGCATCTCAATGTGTATAGCAGCATTATCCACAATAGCCAAAGTATGGAAAGAGCCCAGATGCCCATCGATGGATGAATGGATAAAGAAGATATAGTATATATATACAATGGAGTATTACTCGGCAATCAAAAATAATGAAATCTTGCCATTTGCAACTACGTGGATGGAACTGGAGAGTGTGATGCTAAGTGAAATTAGTCAGAGAAAGACAAATATCATATGACTTCACTCATATGAGGACTTTAAGAGACAAAACAGATGAACAGAGGTGAAGGGAAGCAAAAATAATATAAATACAGGGAGGGGGACAAAACATAAGAGACTCTTATGAGAGGCTATATAAACTGAGGGATATAGAGAATAATATAGAGGATATAGAGAACAAACAGGGTTGTTTGCTGGAGGGGTTATGGGGGGGGTGGGCTAAATGGATCAGGGGCATTAAGGAAGACACTTGTTGGGATGAGCACTGGGTGTTATATGTAGGGGGTGAATCACTGGAATCTACTCCTGAAATCATTATTGCAGTATATGCTAACTAACTTGGATGTAAATTCACAAATAAATAATTAAATGATTGTTAAAAAAATAAAATAAAATAATAAAAATAATCGTAAAAAAAAAGAAAGAAAGAAAAAACTGTCCCTTTCAAAATAGAGACAACCACCATAACATAATTGGAATTAAACTTCATTAAGTAGGGACTCCTGGGGGTGTCTGGGTGGCTCAGTCAGTGAAGCATCTGACTCTTGATTTCAGTTCAGGTCATGATCCCACAGTTTCTGAGCTCGAGCCCTGCACTGCCCTGACAGTGTGGATCCTGCTTGGGATTCTCTCTCCCTCTCTCTCTGCCCTTCCCCTGCTTGTTCTCACACCTGCACAAGCATGCTCTCTCTCTCTCTTGTCAGTGGAAGAATGAAATTAATACTTACTTAGTGTTAAATTAATACTTACATTTAAGTGAAAACAGTCCCAGAGAGGAAGAGAAACTGAGGCGTAAAGGTATCATTTGAGCCACTAGATAAAACCATGCCTGAATCCTAAATTCTTGGGAGGGCAACAAATGCCCTGTGGTCATTGGGTAAGCAAATTTGAGTTGCTTGGTTTCTCTGTCTCTTGCAAACAAGAGTCCTATACGTCAGATTTTGAGTAAGGAACTCAAGGAACACAAATTTAATGTTATAATAATGCTGCTTTTATAGGTAAATGAGAAGAGGGAAACTCCCAAGGATTTCCCATTTCCTACAGGATAAATCATACTCCTTAGGCACTACTCCACCAAGACACATTGGAGCCTGGGGCAAAAGGAAAAATCAGTAACACTGATCCTGTCTTTATTTTAAATTTGGTATTTTGCTCATTATGGATTTTTCACACAGATTTGGGATTTTTTACTTTTTTTTAATGTTTATTTTTGAGAGTGAGAGCGAGAGAGCAGGGGAAGGGCAGAAAGAGAAGGAGACACAGAATCAAAAACAGGCTCCAGGCTCTGAGCTGTCAGCACAGAGCCAGACTCAGGGCTTGAACCCACAAAGAGTGAGATCATGACCAGAGCCTACATTGGACGCTTAAACAACAGAGCCACCCAGGAGCCCCCAGATTTGGGATTTCTTAAGTATTGCATTAAAACATCATTTATCTTTACGTGTGAGTTGTTTCTGGAGTCCCCTTTAATTTTGTACCTGAGGTAAATGCCTTGGTTCCCTCACCATAGTATCAGCCTTGTCTTCGGGCTCTTTATCATCTGGGGCTACACTAATTATCCATCTAGAGTGGACACTGTGGTGTACCACCTGATTTTTTTAAATTTTTTTTCATGTTTATTTATTTTTGAGAGAGAGAGAGAGAGAGAGAGAGAGAGAGTGTGAGCAGGGGAGGAGCAGAGAGAGAGGAAGACACAGAATCCAAGGCAGGCTCCAGGCTCTGAGCTGGCAGCAGAGAGCCTGACGTGGGGCTCGAACCCACGAACCTTGAGATCATGACCTGAGCCGAAGTCAGATGCTCAACTGACTGAGCCACACGAGCACCCCATGTACCACCTGATTTCTACCAAACACTTAAAGTTTCAAGAATTTATTCCCCCACTGCTGGGACCATGGAAGGCTGACAGCTGGCATCTGGGTCCCTGACTCACTCCACACCTCACTCATTGCCCTTAGCTGAAGAGAGACACCTTGCCCAAGATCATACCCTCTCCCTGGGGACAAGCCAGATAATAAAAACTCAGGTGGGAATATACAGGTCTGTAGCAACTCTGCAGGGCCATCCTAGCTCTAGAATTCTCTGTAGGGATTGGATCACCCTACACCATTGTCCAGCTTCCTTCTCTGTCCAGTCCTGCTATCTTCCCTTTCCAACAGATGTTGATTCCCAGAACACATCCCTATAAATGCCCTATATGCATCTCTCTGTCTCAGAGTCTGTGATCCAGAGAAGACACCTGCAACACCTATCTAATTTCACAACACCTCCAGCAATACCAACCTAATTTCCCATCACCCCAAACAAATATCCTTAACTTCTGCCAAGGCTGTTCTTCCCCTTGTCTTTACGTTATGCTCATACATACATCTATAGTTCTGGTGCATTTTTCCTCTTGCCCCTAAATTCCTCATCTCTCTCCTTGGCCTTTTCAACCCCTACCATCTTCAAGACATGGCACAAGACCCACCTCGTACACAAATGACTTCTCTATCCAGTCCAGCCTACTACTCCTGATTTTTATTGTCCTTAAATATATATCAAAGGATCCATGAGCTTCCTGTCCCATGCACTATGTTCTTTTTGAATCTCTTGGTCATAGTTATAACAGGATTTGACCTAGGTTAACATCAAGCCACCACTGATGCTCCCAGAGCCAACAGCCTTCCTATTGAAGTCCTGACTTTTCTGACTCCTTTGTATTTTCTCACACCACTACACCCACTCATTCGCAGAATGGACTGAGTTCACTTGGCCACCTGTTTCCCCTGCCTGGCAGGCTGAGAAAGTATTTCTTACTTAACCTGCAGGCAAAGGGCCTTCTGAAGCCCTCCTTTCCAAGTCTTGATGGTTTGATAAGGATTTCCTGTCACTTGTATTTTCTATCTAATAGCATCATGCTTGGGGAAAAAACACCGTATTAGTTCCATGTGGTAACTCTACAAAGAATAGAGGAGGCTTCAGTGAAAGAGACCAAAGAATTTTTTCCCTTGAAGTCCTGAAAAACCAGTGAACATTCATAATATGAATTTGGCTATGGCAAGCCCTAAGATGACCTATAATACACTCAATCCTGGCATTAATTGAACACATTCCAGAGTTTCCTGGGAAGGGACAAAAACCAATGACCAACAAACTCCCTGAACAAGTAAAATCTATTACCTGTAAGAAGAGATTTTTAAAATTATCGTACCTATAATATCTTCTTTGATATCGGCATTGCTTATCTTCATTGCATTTGATTCTCAAAATGGCCCTGTGCATTAGGTTAACCTGCATTGTACATAAGCAGAACCTGATGCTTGGAGAGGTTAAAATATATATCTAATATCACAGAACTAATAAATGGCCAAGTGGAATCTTGAATCCCACTCGTCTGGCAGTCCAAAGTCTTTTCCACTATGCACACTGCCCTCAACTGGACTAATGGCTAGAGCTTTATCACTAAGTTATCTGCTCACAAAATGGCGCTAATATTTCACTCACTAACACCCAAGGGGGAACTCAGTTCATCATTTCTGATAGCCATCAATGTTCTACTTCTCTGTACAGCAGCTCTGGCTACAGGGACTCTTCCTGGTCATGAGAATGGCAATGAGGCTGATTCTCTCAGGAGTCAGGATGGTGTGCTTTTTTTTTTTTTTTAATGTAAATCAGAGATATTGGCAACTGAGCAAGAACTTTATCTCTAACAAGGGAAGACAAATGAGAGTCTCTCAGAAAGCTGACTATTATAAATAACTCAGCCTTAGCAAAGGGAAGAGATCATTTCCTTAGAGCTTGTGGTGCTCAATTATAAGGTATTTACACTAAGAAAAACCAGACTTTACTTTTAACACCAACTGTTGCAGCTTAGAGACAGCCCAAACTCCGGTCCTTTCCAGGGTGTTCCAAGTTATGGGGGAAGAACACCGCTACCCAACTACAGCTATGGTTTTTCTTCAAAACCCCAGGATTCCACCAGGCTCTCTAGAGTCTAGATGCAAGATGGTGGCAGTAATGTACCACAGTGGTTGTTTTGGTCCCCAGCCTTCCCATCTGAGCCAACAAACAGCATTTTACAGCAAGTACCCGTGACTCTCAGACCAAGGGCTTTCTTATCAGGGGGAATGTGCTCAGACTATAGAGGGGGCCAACTACAAATGCTAGAGAAGTGAGAACATCCCTCGATGGATTGGGTTGGTAGACACAGCCCAGCTTCCTTGTCTCCAGGGCAGAACAGTTCCCAGATGAGCTCTCCGTATGTCTCATACATCCTGACATGTGTAAGCCTCCAGGTGAGAGAGCGATGCTGTCCCTGGGTTAACAGATATGGCAGACATTTTCCAGAGCCTGTTAGAGGGAAACAAAGCCTCATTTCCAAGATCACTAAGCAAGAGCTCATATGCCAAGAAAGTTAGAAACAGACCCAGAGCTACTGCTGCTATCTACCACAGGAAACCACATGAGAACAGCAGGGATATATAGAAAAAAGGGGGAAGAAAAACAGAACACAGAAGACTCAGGACAGACGGTTTCAGTCCTGGGAACTGAGTTCTCTATTCTCCTCTACTGATCTATTTGTCTCATACCAACACCATAATATTTTATTGCTATAGCTTTGTAGCATTAATATCTGGTGGACCTAGTGCCTCCTTATAGTCTTCTTGTTTTTCATAACTAGCTTAGCAATTTGCATATGAATTTTTGAGCAAGTTTATCAAATTCCACAATAGTTCCAACTAAAATTTTGATTGGCTATTTTAAACTTCTGGGGTAATAAGTAGAAAAATGACATTTATATCTATTTGTCTCATCAAAAAATATCAAGTACCTCTTCATTCTTTAGCTTCTTTATTAAAGTTTTTAAATCTGCATAAAATAAAATAAAATTTTCTGCACAGAGGTCTTGTTTTTCAGTTAATTCCAATATACATATAGTCTTGATACTATTTGGGATAGAATAATATATTTTCTAGATGATTATTTTTGTCATTTTTTACAGAAAGATTTATTCAACAACCCTGATGAATTCTCTTATTTCATGTTGATTTTTCTGGGTTGTTTTCAGTACAGTAAATAATACTATCATTTGCAAATAATAAAAGTTTATCTTTTTCCTTCCAATTTCCTCCCAATTCCTTCATATTTCACTCATGAAGACACATGTGAATACCATAAATAAAATATCAGCTATCTGAATGGAATCTTACTGTTAATTAAAAACATATATTATGTATTAAAGGTAATATATCATGATCAAGTTGGGTTTATTTCAGGAATGCAAAAGTTGAACTCCAGCAAATCTTTTTATGTATTTATATATGTGTATGTATGTGTATATGTATGTATATATTTATTTATATGTGTATATGTATGCGTATAGTTATATGTGTGCATATATGTATACATATATACTTATATATTGCATATATGTGTACATATATGTTTATGTGTATGCATATTTATATACGTGTCTGTATGCATATATATGTGTGTATATGTATGCATATATATTTATTTGTGCATGTATATATTATTTATATATGTGTGTGTATATTATTTATATGTATGTATGTATATTTATATATGTGTATGTATGTGTGCATATATATTTATACACATGTGTATATGTGTATATATGTGTGTATGTGTATGCATATATATTTATGTGTATGTATGCATATATATTTGTATATACACAGATATATATATACACACATACACATATGTGTGTATGTATATTTCCCTTGTGATATGGAGAATTCATCTGTGATGATCTGCCTTTATCTTTATCATCCAGGGCCACTCCAGAGTAGAGCACACAAGCCTCATTCCGGGATGACAACAAGCATCCCAGATGAGATTAGTTTCACTCAGTGCATGACCACAGCAAGCACCACTAGTGTTTATTTGCTTTCTAAGGTGCCACAGAGCCAAGATTTAAACTAATATCCTAATCACAAACCTGGGTCTCACCACCCACAGTCACTATTTCACAATTTGGAAAATGTATTCCAGCACAACAAAGCAATGCTATGGTTTCGTCAGAGGGATAGATTGGTTAGCTTTTGTTTTCCACTTCATTCTTGAGCTCTCAGCCTTCTCTTCTGTTTGCACTCTCTTTCAGCAATTTTCTCCCTTCCCATGGCTTTCATTGGCATCTATACTGTATCTATGTGAGGGTGAATCCCGAGTTCATAAATCTAGCCCAGACTTCACCCATCTGCTCCATGCCCTTCATTTGCTTATTCCATAGTGTTCCACTTCTACACTCAACACATGAGTGGATATTACAATCCTTTCCTTCAAGTACCTTCTTTTGTCATTGCACCCTATTTATTAAATGTCATCACCACCCACTTACTTGCTCTTGCCAGTATTATGTATGGCATTCTTGACACTTGGAATCATCAGGTCCTGTCAAGTGTGAATCCTCAACATCCCTCAATTAATCTCATCTCCTTAGTCACCACTGTACTCCAAGGTACCACCCTTTCTCATTTATAATATTATAATAGTTGAGGCGCCTGGGTGGTTCAGTTGGTTAAGCGTCCAACTTCAGCTTAGGTCATGATCTCGCCCTTCATAGGTTTGAGCCCCGTGTCGGGCTCTGTGCTGACAGCTCAGAGCCTGGAGCCTGCTTCAGATTCTGTGCCTCCCTTTATCCACCCCTTGCCTACTCACACTCTGTCTCTCTCTCTCTCAAAAATAAATAAACATTTAAAAAAATTTAGAACATTACAATAGACCCCTGACAGGTCTACCTGCTCTTACCAGATTCCTTCTCCACATTTTGGGTAGAGTAATCTCTTCTTTTTTTAAGTTTATTTATTTTGAGAGAGACAGACAGAGAAGATGAATGAAGGAGGGGTAGAGAGAATCACAAGCAGGCTCCACACTGTCAGCACAGAACCCAGAGCGGGGTTCGAACCCACACACTGTGAGATTGTGACCTGAGCCAAAACCAAGAGTCAGACGCTTAACCGACTGAGCCACCCAGGTGCCCCTGGGTAGAGTAATCTCTTACACACAGAATGGATGAGGTTTCTCCTCTACCTTAAAATCCTTTACTGGATCCCATTGTTCTTGGGAAGAAGTATAATTCTGGATCAGGAACCCAGCTCTACCACTCAATAGTCATAGAACTTTGAACAGGTTAGTTAATCGCTCTGACCTATTTCCTTATCTGTGAAATGGGGAAAACAATATCATCTATCTAGATTGTTGGGGGGAATAAATAAGTTAATGTCTATCAAGTGCTCAGAACAGAGGCTGGCTCCAAAAAATGAATGAATGAATGATAGAGAGAGTGAGAACTTCTGGAAAAAGGAGACTCCAGCTGAAACCATACTTAGTCTGCTTCACAACACCTGGTATGATCTACCTCCTACCATCCTCTCTATCCTCACCTTTTGTTATTCTCTTCATTCACAGCTAAGCTGTCTTTTACTTAGTTCCTGAAAAATGTCAAGCTTCCCTTTGGTGGAGGGCTTTCCACAAAGTATTGGCCTCTCCCCAAACTGCTCTTACCACCAACCACCACTGCCCTAACTCCTCTCTGAAGTGTCTATCTTTTCCTCAGGGAAACCTTACCACTCCCCACCACCCCACACCACATCCGACTAGGTTGGATCCCCCATCATACGCTCTGGCTAATGGAATTCACAAAGCTGCCAGGATCTGCAGTATTTTACTCTAGTCATAATATAAAAGGTTGTCTTCCTGCTGAAGACCTAAAAATAACCTGATATCTGTTATCTTCACAGATGAATATACTACAAATCATGTCAAACAGCAAGGTGGTCTGGATGGCAAAGAATATATTCCTCTGTCTCAGCAATTTATATGGAGACAGAAATTTCCTCCTAAGTTTGAGACTCAGAGGGGCTCCATCTTCTACAGTATACTAAACAGCAATTCAGTAGCATTGCCCCAAACCTCTACGACAAGGGGGTCAAATCAATATTTGCATTGCTGACTGGGGTTGGAGGGAGGGAAGAAAGGTCTCTCCACTTGAATATCCCAGCCCCTAATCTATTTTTTTTTAATGTTTATTTTATTTTTGAAAGAGAGAGAGACAGAGTGTGAGCAGGGAAGGAGCAGAGAGAGAGGGAGACACAGAATGCAAGCAGGCTCCAGGCTCTGAGCTGTCGGCACAAAGCCCGATGCGGGGCTTAAACCCATGAACTGTGAGGTCATGGCCTGAGCCGAAGTCAGAGCTTAACTGACTGAGCCACCCAGGTGCCCCACCCCTAATCTATTCTTGATTCTGCTGTACATTAGAATCTTAGAGTATCTGCCTCTCTACAGAACCTAGACTATCCCTAGCCTAGACTTTAACACCCTCAAGGGGTGTTAAACTCAATGCCGTCTGTCCACAAATGGTGTGCAACTAGATTTTGGTGGAAAATTGCATTACTAGACCATGTATCATCTTACTGACATCTCCTTCCAGGTAAATTAGTGGCTGAGGGAAGTCTTAAGACTTAGAGGAACACACATGTTAGGCTTGATTAATTATTACCAGTGGAAATTAATCCCTGAATTATCCTATCTTGCAAAAGCTGATTTTCATCATGCTTTCACATGTTTCATTTTTGAAAACAGCTCCCCATTCCTCAAGAACTATGTTCTCTCAACTAGCCAGTCTGGTCTGTGCCTTACTTTATAACAAGTGAATTGGACAATTATTACAACATATTAATTACAATTAAATTAAATTAAATACAATTAATACAACGTATTACAAAGCCTTTTTTCACGCTATGCATTTTTATACATTCTTATCACCTACAATCTTCTAGTTTGTTTTTTTTTTAACAAATAGCAACAATTTTACTAAATGACAGACTTTGTGTGTGTGTGTGTGTGTGTGTGTGTGTGTGTGTGTGTGTGTTATTGAGCCAGGGAGACAGGAATTAAATTTTCACTTTTTGGAATGGAATTAGAAGCACTGACAGCTTGACGTTATAAAATGAGGACATACCAGAGAGAGTGAGGAGGCTGGGCCCACGCGGAGCTCTTAACATACTGGCATTTGGCCCTTGCTATGAAGTCAGGTCACACATACAGCCTTTGGAATAGGACCTAGGCTTTGTTATAAGACCAGAAGTACTGATTCTCAGAGGTGGGTGGACTTACATTAGTAAATGCCAGAATATTCCTCGAAGGCTCCCCGGTTGCTGGAGGGCCTGCATATTTTTTCCAGAGGCAGCTCCTTGGCGCTGGTCAGCATAGAGTGAAGCATGAAGAAATCATGTGGATTGGCCTTCAACAGTCCCTGGGAGCCTGCCTATAGACTCCTCTGCTGGCCACGCTTAATGATTTCAAGTCCCAGAGAACTCAAGTTTGGTGTGTATACTTTGCTAGGTTGTGTGATACCTAAGTCCATAATAACATGGCCCAACTGAATGCATCCCCACTGGAAGGTGAGCTCCCTGAGAAGAGGTACAAGATCTATTCGACACCATATTTCTAGGGCCTGGAACAGTATGGAGCACATAGCAGAGACTCAATAAATCTTTATTGGGTAAGCGTTAAGGGGTTTAGTCAACAAAGAACATATGTTATAAAGTATAGATTTCATTTTAGTGTTAGTATTCACTAAGAAAAGCTATAATTATTCAGTACAATGAAATTGGCAGTGTAGAGGTGGGCTGTTTAATCTCTCTTAGGAAAAGAACTTACTGTTTGTCTTTTTTTTTTTTTTTAAGTTTGTTGCTTACTTATTTATTTATTTTGAGAGAGAGAAAGGGAGCATGAGCGGGGGAGGGGCAGAGAAAGGGAGAGAGAGAATCCCAAGCAGGTTCCACACGGTCAGTGCAGGGCTGGATGTGGGGCTACAACTCACCACCCTGAGATCACAACCCCAACCGAAATCCAGAGTTGGACGCTTAACTAACTGCATCACCCAGGCGCCCCCTTTCTGTTTGTCTTTAAGGGCTATGGTTCTAAGCACCTTCAGGATCTGCCTGAACTTTCTATGTAGCTCCCAGAGAATGCCATAGCACCTATGCCCATTTCTTTCAAGAAGACTCTCTCCAGGAGTCTTTGCTCTAGCGCCCCCTGCTGACTGGTTGGAAACTTTGTCAGATCCATTGTCTTCTAAAGCACTTGCTGCCCCCAAATCCTTCTTTGATTCCCCTTTCTTCTCATCGGCTTCCTATCTTCATCCAGTCTGAAGCCTTCGCTGTACAGTCTGGCTTCTTCCTCATAGATGACACCCCCTAATATATCTCTTGTAATCCTAGCTCTGTTTCAGTGTCATCCTTCTAGAAGACCCAAGTGACAGAGAAAAGGAGTCCAGGCAAAGCCTAGCAGTCTTCCTTAGTTGAGGAGATAGAGTTGGTAGTTCGAGGAGAGACTAGAGCTTGGTTAGAGCTTGCAGAGTATCAGAGGGAAATGAGCTACAAAGACAGAAACTCTAGAATAATGTGCAGAGTTCCCCTTGAGTATTCAGCTAAGCACAGATCAGTATGTGCATATAAGCAAACAGCCTAAGTTCAGGGGAAAAAAAAAAAAAAAAACCTAAAAATGTAAGAAGGAAGAATGCCGGGGCGTCTGGATGGCTCAGTCAGTTGAGCGTCCAACTTCCGCTCAGGTCATGATTTCACGGTTCCTGAGTTTGAGCCCCACGTCAGGCTCTGTGCTGACAGCTCAGAGCCTGGAGCCTGCTTCGGATTCTGTGTCTCCCTCTTTCTCTGCCCCTCCCCCCACTCTCACTCTGTCCCTTTCTCAAAAACAAATAAACATTTTTTTTAAAAAAAAATTAAAAACAGGAGAAATTAATTAAAAAAAAAAAAAGACTCTTGCAATGCCTTCAATTTAAAAGACTGACCATATCAAGCAACAGGATGTGGAAGAAACTCCCATTCTTGGTTTCCCCTCAGGTCATGTTCTCACAGTTCTTGGGATCAAGCCCCAGGTGGGGCTCTGCAGAGCATGGAGACTGCTTGGGATTCTCTCACCCTCTCTTTCTCTGCCCCTCCCCTGCTAGCTTGCTTGTTCTCTCTCTCTCTCTCTCTCTCTCTCTTTCTCTCGCTTTCTCTCTCAAAATAAACATTAAAAACAAAGGATGTGGAGGAACTGAACGCTTGTGTACTTCTAGTGAGGAGATAAAACTTTAGAGAACCATTTGTCAGCTTCTTAAAACATTATACAGAAGCCGAACCCATGCCCTAGACATTCCACTTCTAAGCCTTTACCTCAAAAAAATTTTTATTTATTTTTTTTTAATTTTTTTTTAATGTTTATTAATTTTTGAGAGAGACAGAGACAGAATGGGAGTGGGTTGGGGCACAGGATCCGAAGCAGGCTCCAGGCCCCAAGCTGTCAGCACAGAGCCCGATTCGGGGCCCGAACTCACAAGCTGTGAGGTCATGACCTGAGCGAAGTCGGAGGCTCAACCGACTGAGCCACCCAGGTGCCCCACAAAAAAAATTTTTAATGTTTATTCTTGAGAGTGAGAGAAAGACACAGATCATGAGCAGGGGAGGGGCAGGGAGAGAGGGAGACACATGTTCGAAGCAGGCTCCGAGCTGCCAGCACACAGCCTGACGCGGGGCTCGAACTCACAGACTACAAGATCATAACCTGAGCCGAAGTCAGGCCCCCAACCGATTGAGCCACCCAGGTGCCCCCTAAGCCTTTAGTTAAGTGAAAAAAGATGTTCACAAAATACTGCCACACAAGTGTTTAGATCAGCCTTATTTGTGAAACCCAAACAGAAAACAACCTAAGGACGATCAACAAATGAATGGATTAACGAATTGTGATAGCTTTACAATGCAATGCTACTCCGCAATAAAAAAAACCTCAGTCACAATCTATAGTGAGAGAAAACAGCTTACTGATTGCCTGGGTTTGGGGATTGAGAGCAGGAAGCAGAAAGAGGCAGGAAGGTGGATTACAAAGGGTGGAGGAAACTTTGGGTGTGATGGAAATATTTATCATCTTAATTGGGATGACATTTCACAGGATATGTTTACGTATGTCACATTTAACATGCTAAATAATTTAAACACATATAGTTGTAAATTGTATGTCAATTATACCTAAAATCTGATTATTCTTTTTAAAAAAAATTTTTTTAAATGTTTTTATTTATTTTTGAGAGAGAGAGAAACAGAGCACAATTAGGGGAGGGGCAGAGAGAGAGGGAGACATAGAATCTGAAGCAGGCTCCAGGCTCTGAGCTGTCAGCACAGAGCCCAAAGCAGCACTCAAACTCATGAACCGTGGGATCATGACCTGAGCCAAAGTCAGACACTTAACTGAATGAGCCCCCCAGGTGCCCCTGATTATTCCTTTAAAGCAGTGTATCATTGTGATCTTTGATTAACCACTTCCATCACAAAATGGCACAGTGCTTTTTCAAACATAGCCTAACACCATGTTCATCACTTTCTAATTAAAAATTGATCTAGTGGGAGCACCTGGGTAGCTCAGTCGGTTAAGCATCAGACTCTTGATTTTGGCTCAAGTCCTGATCTCACGGTCCTGAGATCAAGCCCCATGAGGGGCTCCTTGCTGAGCATACAGCCTGCTTAAGATTCTCTCTCCCTCTGCCCCTCTACCTCTCACACCTTCTCAAAAAAAAACTGATCTAGTGATGCATCAAAGAGATTAGATTAGTATCAGATTCAGTGTTGCATGAAAGTAAAGGCAAATTAATTTTGCCTTAAAAACATGATTTTATTCTTTCATTTAAAATGTCCAGAGGCGGATAGCCCAGGGATGTAGAGAAGTTCCACAGATTACGAGGAACCCAGAATGCTACAACTTTTGCCCCATCATATGTTAAGGTAACTCCTTGAGAACCAGCCATTATAAAGTCATTCCAGCAGCAAAAAAGACAGAAACTAGCATACTTCTCCCTTTAAGGACACTTCCCAGAAGTCACATATGATACTTTTACCTCCTTCTCATTGACCCAGACTGAGTCACATGGCCACTCCTACCTGCAAGGCATGCTGGGAAAGGTAGTCTTTACTCTACGTGGCTATATGGCCAATTAAAAATCCGATGTGCCATTAGCACTAAAGAGAGGAAAATGATAAAGGGGCAACGAGTAAGCTCAGGTTTCCACAGAAGGTATATAACTGAAAAAATAGATTGTGGACCACCTCAGTCCCAAACAAATGAGCCTTTTCAATTCTGAAAATAAAGCCAGTTTTCACATGTGCCTCTTATACATTCACTCTTCCTCTCCAATATCCGTAAGCATCAGTGAAAAACAGGAAATTAGCCTCAGCCCATTATTATCATAGATGAATGTCTCTCATCATCTAGAACCGGTATAAAATGAGCTTTGTTACAAAAGACTGCCCTATGACGGTTACTTTGGGGGCTCTGGTTAGCGAAAAGGACTCCTAAGTCACACGTGTTTTCTCTGGTGCATCAATCAAAGATACTCATGGAAAAAGACTAAGCCATATTAAACAGAGGTGCAGACCAGCTGTACGTTTTCCTGAAAATGAGTTTTTGTAAAGTTCAGTGGAATGCTTTTGCCATCCATCTTTCATTCCTTCCATGCCAGGGCAGAGATTAATCACTGCTAAAGATCCTCAAAGAATGTCAACGCTCAGATTTGGCAGGAAATATTTGCCTGCCTTTACTCCATTCATTGCCAACTCTGTTGCCTTCTAGCGGACATAGAGTGGGATACTGTGAATCACAGAATGATAAGCCATTGCTACACTCAGAGTCTGGGGAGAAAGTCGTGGACTGAGGTACAAGCTGGGGGCGGGGGGGCAGAGGTAGATTTACACTTCCCATCCTTTTAATCCCGGAACCTTTGGAAGATCTTCTGCTTCTAGTTCCCCAAGATTTAAGATTATGAAAACTCAGTATTCCTAAATTGCCTAAATTCTCTGGATGAGAAGAGTCGGGGAGGAGGGATCCGAAAAGGAGAACACCATGCACTCAGTGGTTGCAACAACCTCCCACATCTTTCTTTTCCATTCAGAAGCTGAGAGAAGCCTAGGTCATGTCCAGTTTTTAAATATTCTGGGATGTTAAAAATGAACAGCAGGACTTCTGGAATGATGAAGTAAGGAGCCCAGTGAGCCCACTCCCACCAAGACAATCGGTTGAAAAAAAAATATATATATATATATATATTTACATTATATACAATATAATATATATATATTATATATATAATATATATATTATTATATATATATATAATATATATATAGTCAACCCTTGAATAACATGGGGTTTGGGGGTACTTACCTTCTGCACAGAGAGAAATCCATGCATCATATATGACTCCCAAAAACTCTGCTAATAGCCTACTTTTTTTAAATAATTTTTTAAGTTTATTTATTTATTTTTGAGAGAGAGAGAGACAGCGTGAGTGGGGTACAGGCAGAGAGAGAGGGAGAGACAGAATCCCAAGCAGGTTCTGTGCTGTCAGCACAGAACCTGGTACAGGGCTCAAACCCATGAAACTGTGAGATCGTGACCTGAGTTGAAACCAAGAGTCAGACACTTAACCCACTGAGCCACCCAGGTGCCCCACTTACAGCCTACTGTTAACCAGAAGCCTTACCAAGAATACAGTCGATTAATACATGTTTTGTGTATTATATTTATTATATATGACTTCTTACAATAAAGTAAGCTAGAGAAAAGGACATTATTGAGAAAATACATTTACAGAACTATACCATATTTACCAAAAAAAATCTGCATGTAGGTGAACTCGCATAATTCAGACTGGGTGGTTCTAGGGTCAACTCTGTAAATCAGTCCTTTAAAGGCTCTGGAAATTGTCCAAAGGCATACAGCAAATGGAGAAACATTCATTCAACAAAATCTTGTTAAGTTCCAACAAGAACAGTGAGAATCTGTGCCATCTGAGCCAGGATCCACTCCATTTCCACCTACCTCCAATCGCTTCCATGTCATAAAGCTCTACCCCTAGAACCTGTAGCCAAGAAGATGGCGGGTCTCCTTCCAGCACCACCCCATATCCCACCCCAGCACCCAGTAGTCTGTGGCTCTGGTTTTACCCTGGAAGGAGTGGACCACTGGTGTTTTTCTTCACCCCCAGCCCTGAGTTGCAGAAGCTCTATTCCAAGCCAAGAGGATACGGTCTCTCTTCCCCCATCCAGCCCCACTTCTTTTTTTTTTTTTAATTTTTTTAATGTTTATTTATTTTTGAGAGAGAGAGAGAGAGAAAGAATGTGAGCAGGGGAGGGGAAGAGAGAGAGGGAGACACGGAATCTGAAGCAGGATCCAGGCTCTGAGATGTCAGCACAGAGCCTGACGTGGGGCTCAAATTCATGGACCGTGAGATCATGACCTGAGCCAAAGTCAGATGCTTAACCGACTGAGCCAGCCAGGTGCCCCCATCCAGCCCCACTTCTATGGCAGATACTCTACCCCAGACACAGCAAGCCCAGAATGCTGTGCCCTGATCACCCCCATCATTTGTAAAAGCTCTATCTTTCTGCTCTACACAAATACTCTGTTAGCAAAAGGAATGAACCTATTGCAGCCCAAGAAAAAGAGGGGATTCCCCTTTCCCCTCAAGGGTATCATTGAATTTTTCAAGGAGGAAGCAGGTCAGCACAGTATGTAGAAAAAATCCCAATGTCTCAAGTGGGTTGACCATCAGACCATCAAAAGTGACCCATGTCTGGGCAGTATTGACCTGCCAGACATTTAACTCTTCATACCCACCTAGCGCTGCCTGGATTCGGGCAGGTGTAAAGCCAGGGGATATGAAGCAATGCTCTGCCTCAAATGGGACACTGTGGCTCTCTGAGACCAATTCAAGGGTAGTGGCAAATATACCTTTGGGTCTCTGGGTCCTAGCTGTTTGCCTCTTGTTGCCTGGAAGTGAGTAGTCCTTTGATATCTGTATTTGCCTTAGGACTTCATTCATATCCTCCTTCTCCTTCTCCACTGTGCACCACTGGCACATGGGACAGAGGCTCCACATAGAGAAGGGCTGCTCCCCCCTCTCTAGTCCTCACCCCTAGAGTGTCACTCCCATTGGTGCCCAGGGAGAGTGGCGAACTCCATGCCTAAGGGTGTTGTTGAAGGCAACAGAGATCTTGGTGAAGAGCAGTGACAGTGGTTTCATGACACAAATAAAATGGCAGAGTGGCCAACTGAATACGGAGAACCAGGGGTAGAGACAGTCAAGAAGAGCCCTCCTGGAGGTAACCTGGGAATCAGGAAAGCTGTGCACACAGGCTAGGCTACACCCACTGGTGAGCCGTCACAGCAGGACAGAGCAGACTTGAAAGCAGTCCAAGCCATATAGATCCACCAACACAGGACAGAAGGCTCACTAGTACAAGGGGCTCCAGCACAGCCTCTGACCAAGCACTGGCTGGACAATAAGCTCTGTCCCCCCAGGGAGCGACTCCTACAGGCTTACAAATAACACCAAAGTCAGGGGCCCCTGGGTGGCTCAGTTAGGTAAGCATGCAACTTCGGCTCGGGTCATGATCTCATGGTTCGTGGGTTTGAGCCCCGCATCGGGCTCTGTGCTGACAGCTCAGAGCCTGGAGCCTGCTTCAGATTCTGTGTCTCCTCTCTCTCTCCCTCTGCCTCTCCTCTTCTTGTCCTCTGTATCTCTCTTTATCTCAAAAATAAATAAACATTAAAAAAATGTTTTTAATTTAAAAATCATTCCCAGCCAGTCTGGAAGACTATGCTTACGCCCAAACTGTGCCGTCTCAAGAGCCACCAGAAGGAGCCTCCAAGCTACTAGCTCCAGGCTAAAGGTAGGCAAAACTGACACATGACAATGACACAATTACCTGATGTGTATAGCAGCAAACCACACACACCAGTAAAAGCTAAAACTCATATGGCTTTGTAAGGAGCCTGAAACATGACTTTGGCCAACAGTGGTTTATGCTGAACCCCGTGTAGCCGAGCTGAAGATAAAAACAGGGAGGAAAATCTGAGCAAGGCCATCAAACTGTGCAGTGTGGGGGAAAGAGACTTTGGCTGCAGCATAAATAAGTGAAACGACCAAGGAAACACCACGACACTGGGGTCAGGGGAGACCACCACTCACTGTCATCTAAAATGTCCATTTTAGAAAGATCACTGGCAGTTGGGGTGGAAGTGGGGGGACAGACTGGAAGTAATGCAAGACTAGAAGCAAGGAGTCTGACTTCTAATTTCTTTTAATTTTTTAAAATGTTTTATTATTTATTTTTGAGAGAGAGACAGACAGAGTATGAGTGGGGGAGGGGTAGAAAGTGAGGGAGACATAGAATCTGAGGCAGGCTCCAGGCTCTGAGCTGTCAGCATAGAGCCCCACCTGGGGCTCGAACTCACAACCTGCGAGATCATGATCTGAGCTGAAGTCAGCTGCTCGACCGACTGAGCCACCCAGGTGCCCCTAATTTTTTTTTTTTAAGGTAGGCTTTGCACCCAGTGCAGAGCGCCATGCAAGACTTGAACTCACAACCCTGAGATCAAGACCTGAGCTGACTCTCGACAGTCAGGCGATTAACTGACTGAACCACCCCAGGTACAGCCGACTTCTAATTTCTGATTAAGAAATGTTGATGACCTGATTAAAAACAATGGCGGGGGGTTGGGGTGGAAATGGAAAGCATTACAAAGAGCCATTATAAAGAGTACAAACCAGTACTAACCAACTGGTTAGTGAGGATGGGAGGGTTCAATTCAGAGAGAAGGTACTGGGAAGAAATCCCAAAAAATTGACAAATGGACCCACGCATCTGCTATAATTACTTTTGGAAGAATGGGAGAATCGACATTTAAGTGTTCAGTCTGATATACTTCTGAGAACTTCCAGGGAAAATGTGCAGGTGGAAGATGTATACAAGAGCCTAAAAAACATGGGCTTAAGGCTATACGTTTGGGAGTTACCAGGATACAGAGGTTGACAGAAGTTATGCAAGATCATGTAAGACGAACATTTAGGTGGAAAGAAAAAAAAAATCACATTTCTATCTTTTTTTTTTAATTTTTTAAATATTTATTTATTTGAGAGAGAGAGAGAGCAGGGGAGGGGCAGAGAGAGAAGAGGACAAAGGATCAGAAGTGGGCTCCATGCTGACAGCAGAGAGCCAGATGCAGGGCTCCAACTCACAAACCGTGAGATCATGACCAAGCAGAAGTTGGACGCTCAACCTACTGAGCCACGCAGGCACCCCTAAAAAAAAAAAAAAATCACATTCTGTCTTAAGTGACTAAAGACAGGACACATGGGGCAAAGAACAAGGGCTCAGGCAGAAATGACAAGTTCCATCTGGTCCTAGTTGAGTTTGCAAAGACGTGGGACATTGAGGAGGAAGGGAGGGAGACTGGTCTTCAGGCCAGGCACTGTGATCGTGTAAGTAGTGAGGAGACAGATGGGATCCAGGGAACGGAATGGAAGCTTTTATTACCAAGCCTGCCACCCCCCAAGCTCAAGCCCTGAAAAATCACAGAGCTCTCTGACCATCCGTTTCCTCGTAGGACAAAGGAAGGTGTCAAACACGTGATCTTTAGATGTCTGTTCAGCTGTAAAATTCTAATCCTCAAATTCAGCCTGCCATTCGTGACCCTGTGCCTCCAAATGATGGCACATCGCATCTCTTAACCTTTGCCTGTTTTGACGTTTCCTGAACCTAAACTGAGCTTCCCTGAGATACCCACCCCTCCCTCATTTCGTATTATTTACAATACTTTTGGTTCCAAGTATAGACATCCTCCTTCAGGCACTCCTGGGCGGCTCAGTCGGTTAAGCAGCTGGCTTTGGCTCAGGTCATGATCTCACATCGTGTTCTCTGCTGTCAGCACGGAACCCGCTTGGGATCCTCTGACCCCTCTCTCTCTGAGCTCCCCTACTTGCACGCATGCACTCTCTCAAAAATGAACAAGCATTCAAAAGCAAAAAAGATTCTCTCTGCCCTTCGCTCCCCAACCGCATATGCGTGTGTGTGCGCTCTCTAAAATAAAAAAAAAAACAACCTGAAATCGAATATTTTATTTGTTTCGAGAATTTGAAAAATGAGTTTTATCCCTGAAAAAACCTGGAGACCCCTGAGGTACTGCAAGACCAGAGATAATAGTGATGAGGGAGTGTGGGGCCAGCTGAGGACAAAATACAGGCTAGCAGCACCCCACCCCACCATGTTATTCCCCAGAGGAATAGGTGATATTCCTCAGTCACTCCCAGCTACCCAAGAACAAAGGAAAGAGGGTTAAGTGCTTGCCGTGGTGATGTGGAAACCTAAGGCAAATGAAAAATTAAATTCCCTTACTGCCTACAGCCCACTGGAGTCCTTGAAACAGGCAAAGCGACCTCCCTCTAGGAGCTCAGCTGCCTCAATGATGACACTTTGCTGAGGGCAAAAGAGAATCTTGGCTTAACATCATCCCAACCTCCAGGATCCTGTAAGTCTGCTTTAACATACAAAAATTCCTTTGGAAACTTCCTTTATCTCAGTTACCCCCAAGATATATGCTGGCAATCATACTCCAAGCTTATGGCCCCTGATATACATCTGAAGGGCCTCATGACTGAGGTTTTACTAAATGGTAATACATGGTATTTTCCTAACACCAGCTAGCCCCTCAAGGTCCTGGAAACCTCGCTTCCAAAATATTTACTCTAGACTTATTCTATCCCTGACCACTGCCCAACCTGAAGGTACATAATCAGTTCTCGTCTCAACCCCAGTGCAGCTCTTTCTGCCCACAGGTCCTGTCCTATGCTTTAATAAAATCACCTTTTTGCACCAAAGACATCTTCAAGAATTCTTTCTTGGCCGCCAGCAACGGACCACCCCACCATCACCCCAAAACTTCATCAGTAGGGTTTTTTAACATCAACCCAGAGGCAGAGAGTAACAGATTGTCCTGTAAAGATAAGGCCATACTTCAGAATCGATTGACACTAGCTATGATAAAATAAACCTCCCGCATTTCTGCTTCCCAACTCCACATATAAGGAGTTTGGAAGCCACCATTCCATCTCAAGCTGAACAGACTTAAAACATCAACAACTCTTCTTAGATTTGTAAAAGAATGGAGGTCACTGTTATGCCCAGAATTCGTGATCCCCAAAGACCACCAGGGAGCCGAGTCCGATGCAAAAGCAAAGAGCCTTTATTTGAGCTAGCTTGAGCTCAATCCCCTACCTGCACCAATGCAGCGGTGAGATGCCGGAGAGAGCGAGCGAGTTTCAAAAGCACAAAGGTTTCATAGGGATCTAGGGGCAGTTGATGGGGTAGTGGTTGTGGCCTTAGCCGATTGGCTGGGGAAGGGTCAGAGTCCCGTTGCGCAGGTTGCCGGGCGTGGTTTGAACGGGAAGTTTGAACGGGAATTTCTTTCTGCGGTTTTCCTGGAAAGAGGGCCATGTCGGGGACACAGTCACTCAAGATGGAGGACACAAAACAAAATGGAGTCGGCCAGTCTAGGTCCGCTCTTTCATTCCCCCCTTGTCATATAGCTTACGGACCCAATCCTAGGACCAGCTGCATTTCTATTTTGTCTCTTCTGTTAGTAGGGCTTGTACTGAGCATGGAGGACCATTAGTTGGACGGCCCCCACGCGGTCCCTGACAAACTGGACCAGCCTATTGATACAGGGTCCGAGGGTTACTAGTAGGAGCAGGATGGCAAGGGGTCCGGCAAGGGCTGAGATGAGAGTAGCTAACCAGGGAGACCAGTTGAACAAAGACTCGTACCAGGACTGAGATTGTTCTCTCTATGACGTTTTTGTAGCCCTTCCCTTATGAGGGCCATAGATTCTTTTACAACCCCTGAGTGATCAACATAGAAGCAAAATTTTTCCCCTAGGGCTGCACATAGTCCTCCTTGCTGCATGAATAATAAGTCTAATCCCCTTCTCTTTTGGAGTACTACTTCTGATAAGGAAGTAAGGGATTCCTATAAATGAGAAATTTATTTCTCAATTCTTTCTATGTCTAAGTCAATGGCTGCCCTTAGGGTTCGGTATTTTTTGTCCTGGATGACGAGTGAGGGTATTGCGGTCCCTGCCCCAGATAATCCCAGTCCCAAGAGCGCAGCCAGAGTTAAGGTTGTAATAGGCTCTCTTTTACTTCAGGGGTTAGCAGAGCCTAACCTGTTAAGTATTTCTTCCCCTGAATGGTACACTAACTTGGGAATCAACTGCACGAGTATGCAGAAGCTTTCCTTCGAGGAGTTAATGACCTGGGAGTGGACACAGGGAGTGAGGCCGCTGGAACAGGCCCACCATGCATTTTCAGGGGGAAGTAGATACACTGTCTCCCTAGGGACTGTTATGTTAGGGTTTCACTACAGAGATGTGACTGTCCAGGGGGCACGTGGCCGTATGGGCAGGGGCAGGTCAGGGAACTAGTACTTGGTTGGGTCCTACCCCCGTGGGGGACTGCAGGGCAAGGGGAGTCGCTTGCATTCGGAAGGTAAATAACGTTCCCTTGTCCTCGGCTCCCAGCCTAACCTGGTAGTATATCCTGAGTCCCCAGGTTTTTCCACTCTCCTATCCTGTTGTTTTTTTACCTTGGCTTGTAAAGGATATAACTATGGGATTACCGCGCCCCCAGGCATATGGTGGTCAGGGGCCACTGGGCCGCTTTACCACGATGAGATCTCCGGTGCATGGTGGGGTCCACCAGATGTGCCCCGTCGAGACACATGACCAGGAGGTGCAAAAGTAGTCAGCCGCATCCCTGCATGTGCTCGAGCAAGAGTGGCCGGGGCAGACATAGAAATAAAGGTTCTATGCATGGAAGGGCATATGGTGACAAGGGGAGCAGAGTTTGGAGGTCTACGCAAAGTTCTGGGAACCAAGTGTCCCTGGGGTGGCTCTGGAAAGTCTGAGTAAGTATTGTCCCCGAGCTGGTGTCTATGATCTGCCAGGTGATGTTTTGGGGGGCGTGGGGACTCTTGGCAGCATGAGCAGTGACAAGCAGAGAGAGCTAACAGAGTTACCAATATTAGGTGGGTCAAATGCGCTGTAGCTTGAGCTTGAGCGGGTTGTGTTGGTCCCGATTGACGGCCCATTGCGCGACAAAGTCCTTCTGGATCATGGAGGGGTCCGCTGGCCGAACGTGGGTGTGATGGACCCAGGTCACGATGCCATCTACTTTGAGAGCGGTGGGGGTTGTCAGCACCACGATGTAGGGTCCCTTCCAGTGTGGCTCGAGGGTCTCTCAGCGGTGTCTCTTGACGTAGACCCAGTCTCCTGGCCTGTACTGATGAGGTGTCAGGGTTGGGCTGGCCTCGTAGATGGCACGGAGGCGCAGTCAAATGTCCTCATGCGCCCTCTGGAGCCCTCTCAAGGAAAGAAAAAGTTCTTGGTCTTTAAACTGAGCAAGAAGTTCAGCTCGAAGGTTGGGAATAATAGGGGGTGGCCTGCCAAACATGATCTCGTAGGGAGTAAAACCCAGGGTGTAAGGAGTGTTCCTAACCCGGTAAAGGGCATAGGGTAGGAGAGTCACCCAGTCCCCGCCAGTCTCCATGGTTAATTTGGTAAGGGTCTCTTTTAGGGTTCTATTCATTCTTTCTACCTGTCCTGAGCTCTGGGGCCTATAAGCACCATGTAATTTCCAGTTTGCCCCCACAGCCTTGGCTACTGCCTGTGTTACCTGCGAGATAAAAGCTGGTGCATTGTCTGATCCTACCATGGCAGGAAAACCATACCTGGGTAAGGTGTCTTCTAGTAGCTTCTTAGCCACCGTCTGAGCCATTTCATGCTTGGTTGGGTATGCCTCCACCCAGCCAGAGAAGGTGTCTGTAAATACTAAAAGATATTTGTAACCATACTTTCCTGGTTTAACTTCAGTGAAGTCGACCTCCCATTGGGCTCCCGGTCTGGTGCCTCTGAGCCTGGTTCCTTTTTTATTTGATGTGGCTCTCGCGTTGGTGAGTTGGCAGGTCTTGCAGGCAGATACAACTTGCTCTATTTTGGTGTCCTGTTGGTGAATCTTGATTCCAGCATGTCAGATTAAGTCTTTTAATTTTCAGGCCCCCATGTGAGCAGACCAATGCATGTGCTCTAATACTGAGACTCTGAGCCAGTCTGGCAGCACAAGCTCCTTGTTAGGTGTATACCACCATCCCTTTATCTCCTGGGCCATGGGGGGTTTCTTGATCCTCTGTAACTCCTCCTGGGAGTATTTGGGCTGGTCTGGTAAAACTGGGTCTCCTGGGTCTGGTAGTTGTCAGCAAAACCTGGAACCCAGAGGCAGCAGTAGCCGGCCGATCCTAGGAATTCCCTTACTTCCCTTTGGGAGGTGGGAGTAGGGATCTTTAGGACAGTTTCTTTTCTGGCATCTGATAACCGCTGCTGTCTGCCCTCCAGGATGTATCCCAGGTAACTTACCCTCTCCCTGCATATCTGAGCCTTCTTCGAGGTTGCCCTGTACCCCAAGGCCCCCAGGGTAGCCAGCAGGTTCTGGGTCCCTCGCTCACAGTCCTCGGCTGTGTGGGCAGCAATCAAGATGTCACCTACGTACTGTAGGAGGCTGAGGCCAGGGTGCTCCTTTCTGTACTCACCCAGGTCTTCGTGTAGTGCCTCATCAAAGATGGTGGGCGAATTTTCAACCCCTGAGGCAGCCGTGTCCAGTTGTGTAGCCCTCCTCCAGATCATGCCACTCAAAGGCAAACAAGGGTTGGCTCTGGGGTGCCAGCGGCAGACTGAAGAAGGCGTCCTTTAAATCTAGTACAGTATACCAGACCCTGGAGGGCGCCAAGGAGTATATGGGTTGGGAAGAGTTGGGTGTATGTCTGTGACCCTCTTATTTACTTCCCGGAGGCCTTGTACCGGTCGATAGTCATTTGTGTGAGGCTTTTTGACCGGCAGTAGGGGGGTGTTCCAGGCAGACTGTCAAGGAACTAGTACCCCTAGGCTTCGTAGTCTCCGGATGTGTGGCTGGATCCCCTTCTGGGCCTCCTGAGACATGGGGTATTGTTTGATCCTTACCGGACTCTCTCCTGGCTTGAGCTCTACCAGGACCAGGGTCCTGTGAGTGGCTAGTCCTATCCCCCCTGTCTCTGCCCAAACCGAGGGGAATTCTTGTAGCCATCTGTCTATATTATCCTCTCTCGGGAGAGCCTCCTGGTGGAGGTGGTATTCATCCTCTAGTTTCATGGTCAGGACCTGGATGGGGTGGCCCTTGCCATCAGTGACCTGAGGCCCCCCCCTTGTCTAAAAGTTATCTGAGCTCCAGTCTTGGTCAGTAAGTCCCGTCCTAACAGCGGGTAGGGGCATTCCGGTATTACCATAAAGGAGTGGGATACCTGGCCCGTCCCCACATCTACCGTTCTTCGGGTAGTCCATGAATACTGGCTCATACCAGTTGCCCCTTGTACGCAGGACTTCTTGCTGGCTAGTTTTCCTTGTGGGGTGCAGAGGACCGAATGTTGCACTCTGGTGTCGACAAAGAAGTCAACAGGGGTCCCCTCCACTTTAAGAGTTACCCTGGGCTCAGGGAGAGGGTCCGAACCCCGACCCCCCGAATCACTCAGTTCATCTAGCTGTAAGACTTTTACTCGATCAGTCTTGTTTCCCTTCCCACTGGCCTTTTTCGGACAATCTTGGGCCCAATGCCCTATCTCCTTGCAGTATGCACACTGATCTTTCTGCAGCCTCTGCTTCCCCCCCGTGGTTCCTTTACCTCCTCTTGAGTTGTCCACCAGCTGCTGGAGACGGCAGTCTCATTCCTCAGGGGAGTCAGCAGTGGTAGCTAGTAGTATTCTGGCCAGGTCTCGAGTCTGCTTACTGCTGGCAGCCGCCATGGCGCGAGCCTGCTTGTCCTCAGGAGACTCCCGGTTATTATATACCTTTTCGGCTACCACCAGTAAGTCCTGCAGACTTTTCTCCTAGTCTATTTTCTGTAATTTTCTCCTAATGTCTATGGCCAATTGGTTTACAAAGGCCATGATAACAGCTGCCTTGCTTTCTGGAGCCTCTGGATCCATGGGGGTATAGGTACGGAATACCTCCATGATCCATTCTAAAAAGGCAGCCAGAGATTCATCTTTTTCCTGTTGCACATTTCCTACCTTGGCCAAATTGGTTGGTTTCCTAGCACCCATTCAGAGACCCCCCCATTCAAGTCTGGCGGTAGACCTGGAGCCTCTCCTTACCTTCTGCTGTGTTGAAATCCCACTTGGGCTGAGTTAAAGGGAAGGAGGCGTCTATCTGAGCCTGGTTGGTGGTGGGATTCCCGTCTGCACCCGGAACTAGTTTTTGGGCCTCATTGAGGATTCTTTCTCTTTCCTCAGTCGTGAACAGGACCTAGAAAAGCTGCTGGCAATCATCCCACGTGGGCTGATGGGTAAAAAGAACAGAGTCTAATTGATCAATAAGCCCAGCCGATTTCTCGGAAAACTTAGGATTCTGAGCTTTCCAATTGTAGAGGTCACTAGTGGCCAAAGGCCAATAGTGATGGGGCTGATTCCCCTCCGCGTCTGGGGGTCCGGTGCCTCGCAGGGGCAGAATAGTGGAGTCTGCGGTGGAGACGGATTGCTCCCTCTGAGCCCTTTGTCTGGTGAAGGGCGGGTTTCCCACTGGAGCGTTTCCACCTATCGCTCTCGGAACAGCATCTGCCTCCCCCGGAGGGGGAGGTTGGTGTTCTTCCGGCATCCTAGGGGGGTTATATGGGGGAGGAAAAATTAATTCTTCTTCAGTACCCCCCTGTAGGACAGGGTAGAGGGGTGCTGAAGGCTTGGTAAGACTTTTCTTGTTCTCCTTCTTCTGTCCCCTGCAAAGCAAGAATGGGTTTTGGCTCCGGAGGGCGTGGGGCTAGGAAGGGCTTAGGCCAAGAGGGTGGGTCTTCTACAAGGTCCTGCCAAGTGATAATGTAAGGGAGCTGATCAGGATGGCCCGTCTTGGGCCGAGAGATGATACCCCTGGCTTGGTGGATGGTAGGGAGGTCAAAGGTTCCCCCTGGTGGCCATCCGACATTGGAATCTGGCCACTCTTTAGAACAAAAACCTGCTACCGACCCTCTCAGACTTCCACACTGAGGTTGTTAGATCTTCCCCTGACATCCTTAAAATGATCAATCATAATACTTAGAGGAGTAGTCTGAGTCTGTCCAATAACATCCATCCAGTAAGTCCACAGAACAAAACAGAGAAACACAGAAACAGACAAACAGAGGGCCCCTAGAAACTCTTCCAACTCCATGGAAGCAAAACTGAAAGCTAGACAACGGCCTTACACCAACTGGCGAGAGCGACCCATCTCGTCTCAGACCTTTGAGGGGAATCCGCATCCCTCCAGAAGGGAGGATCGGAACGTCTTCCAAAACTCCAGGCCCGAGGTCCTCCAGTGCGTCCACTTAGACTGCACCGGGCACTACCAGAATTTCAAAAATGAGCTCACAGAGAAGAGACAGGGAACGAACAGACACTAACCATGGCCAGTCAGGCTCTCTGGGTCAGGGGTCCCTCAGGGGTCTTCGGGATCCCGGACGAGCCCCCAAATGTTATGCCCAGAATTCGTGATCCCCAAAGACCACCAGGGAGCCGAGTCCGATGCAAAAGCAAAGAGCCTTTACTCGAGCTAGCTCAAGCTCAATCCCCTACCTGCACAGATGCAGCGGCGAGATGCCGGAGAGAGAGAGCGAGTTTCAAAAGCACAAAGGTTTCATAGGGATCTAAGGGCAGTTGGCAGGGTAATGGTCATGGCCTTAGCGAATTGGCTGGGGAAGAGTCAGAGTCCCGTTGCGCAGTTTGCCGGGCGTGGTTTGAACGGGAAGTTTGAACGGGAATTTCTTTCTGCGGTTTTCCTGGAAAGGGGGCCATGTCGGAGACATAGTCACTCAAAATGGAGGATGCAAAACAAAATGGAGTCGGCCAGTCTAGGTCCGCTCTTTCAGTCACAGGGTAAACAAGAGGCCCCGGAATTGGAAGGACAGACAGCCAGGAAAATACAAAGAACACCAATACACCCCAGCAGAAGCCTCCATGGAAACCAGCCCCAGAGCCGCAAAACCTGAATTGCAATTAGTTAACTGCTGGAAGCTTAGCGTGGACAAGCCTGAGAGTTAAAAACCCCAGGGGTCCCCATCAGAGGGAGGCCTCCAAACTTTTGTGAGATTTACCCCTAGGAGCTGAAGCTGGTTCTCACAGTAAGTATTGGAGAAAAATCCTCACTCGTGCTTCCAGAGGGAGAGAGAAGGAGTCATTTTGAAATACACCTGGGCATCCTGTTCTTAATAAGGTCTGTCCTCAGGAGAAAGTGGTTAACCAGAGCCTAACTGACCTGAGGAAAGGGAGATACATAAGTCCAGCCCTCTTTACCCATCCTGTGCTGCCTAAATGGGGGAGAAGGAACCTGAGAAACACTAGTGACGTTTCTAGTGCAGAGGTAACGGCACAGGGAAAGACTGAGGCCTTACTCAGAGGACTATAGACGCCTCCCCACCCCCACACCTCTCCACCACATTCCTAAAGCCCATTTAACAGCAGTTCCTTTGATCTGGTCAGTCCTGCCTGGCTATCACAAACACATTACAAGGCATACAAAAAGGCCAAACAAAACCCAAAAAACAAAAAAAAAAAACATTTTTGGGGGTTTTTTTTTTATTTAAAAATTTTTTTTTAACATTTATTTATTTTTGAGACAGAGAGAGACAGAGCATGAACAGGGGAGGGGCAGAGAGAGAAGGAGACACAGAATCAGAAGCAGGCTCCAGGCTCTGAGCCATCAGCCCAGAACCTGACGCGGGGCTCAAACTCATGGACCGCGAGATCGTGACCTGAGCCGAAGTCAGACGCTTAACCGACTGAGCCACCCAGGCGCCCCAAAAAAAACAATTTTAAGACACAGGGCAGGTGTCAGACCCAGAGGAGGCAGGGTTGTTGGAATTATCAGACCAAGAATTGAAAACAGCCATGATTAATAATGCTGAGGGCCCAAATGGGTAAAAGCCAGCATGCAAGTAAACCTTTCTGGAATATTCCAGAAAGTTTGATACTGTTCGCCTGCCCTTGAGGTCTATCTCTTGAACTCCACCTAAAATCGGATCGGTAGGAGCTAACAGATGAACCACAGGACAGAGAACCACAGAGAACAGCAGACCATTTTGGGCGGGGCCTCCAAAAGTTGACCTTTGACCTCCCAAGGCTGCTCAGTGAATTGGTTGCAGCACCAGAGCAGACCAAGGTGTCCTGACTCACTGATTCCTGGGACTGGCATGAACTCTTCCCTCTCCCCTCCACTTCCTCTTTCAGCCCTGCCCCACCACTCCAGCCCATTCTCTGCAGGCAACTCCAGACCACCCTTCAGCTTAAAAGAAAAGCTGAGGAGCTTTGAATGGTAAAGTAGTGCCTTAAAAGTGGCACAGCTCCCCAGGGTGTCTGCATTATAAAAGAGGAGCTTTGGGACAATAACCCATCCCCAAGGTGAATTTTAGAATTTATGATTCCAAGTTAAAGGATTTTTTTTTTTTTTTTTTGGCTGGGTCTCTCCAAATCCCCCATTTTTGGAGGGGCAGCTTAGGATTTACTCTAAGGCTGAGACCTAAAGGCCTGTTTCTTTCCCAGGGAAGAGAACTTTTCACTAATATGCTATTTTTTTATGGTTCTCGCACTCACTGTCCAGAAGAGGCTAATGCTTTTACCCCCGAGAGAGAAACTAGTTACCAGATCAATTGGGGGTGCATCTGGGGACTTCGAAATGGATGAAATTGCAGTTTAAAACTATTTAAAAAGGGTCTTGGAGCACCTTGGTGGCTCAGTCGGTTAAGCGTCCCACTCTTGGTTTTGGCTCAGGTCATGATCTACAGTTTCCTGGGTTCCACACCCCCCCCCCCATTGGGCTCTGTGCTGACAGTGGGATTCTCTCTCTCCCTCTCTCTCTGCCCCTCCCCGCTCACACTGTCTCTGTGATGAGCGAGCATGGGGCAAGCTGAGGGCAAAGTATAAGCTAGCATCACCCCTCCCTGCCAGGTGACATCTGTGTGATATTCCTCGGTCACTCCCAGTTACCCAAAAACAAAGGAAAGAGGGTTAAGTGCTTGCCATGGTGATGTGAGAAACTAAGGCAAACGAAAAGAAAATTCCCTTACTGCCTATAACCCACTGACAAGTCCTTGAAACCAGGATAGTGACCTCCCTCTAGGAGCTCAGCTGCCTCCAGGAGGACACTTTGCTAGGAGCAAAAGAGAACCTTGGCTTAACATTGTCCCAACCTTGAGGATCCTGTAAATCTACTTCCTTTATCTCAACTGCCCTAGGATATATGCTGGCAATCACACTCCAAGCTTAGGCCCCTTGATATACATCTGAAGGGTGTCATGACTGAGGTTTTATTAAATTGTAATAAATGGTGTTTCCCTAGCAACAGCTAGCCCCTCAAGGTCCCGGAAAAACCTGGCTTCCAAAATTCCTTAGAGACTTACTCTATCCCTGACCCCCTCCCAACCTGAGGGTACATAATGAGCTACCCGTCAGACCCCCAGTGCAGCTCTTTCTGCCCATAGGTCCTGTCCCATGATTTAATAAAATCACCTTTTTGCACCAAAAACATCTTCAAGAATTCTTTCTTGGCTGTTGGCTCCGGACCCTTCCCCCACTATCACCCGGAAACTTCATCATCTGCCTCTCTCAAAAATAAATAAATAAACCTTTTAAAATAAATAAAACCTAAAAAGTGTCTCATTCTTTTATTGTAACGAGTCCCCAAATTAAATCTTTCACCAGAGTTCTGGAAAGGATAAAAACTAACAAATACTGGATTTGCTTTCCTTTCCCTAATCTTCCTTCTGCAATACAAGCGCTAACGAGCAACAAAATGATTCCCACCCCATCCCCACCCACCCTCCCAGAAAAACAGGCGTACCAATAGCTTTTTCTGCATGGATTGCAGGTGACAGCCAGGCACCGCTCTAAGTGTTTGACATACAGCGCCTTCACTTAACCTTCCTGAAAACCCAGGCAGTTAGGCGCTGTCTTTATCAAGGGACTGGTCCAAGGCATGGCAGCTAGGGAGGGTGGGAGCCTTCTTACCCACCATACCACTCCTTATCAGAAAAAAGCCCAAAGCCTTCTGCAAGCACAGGAGCAAAAAGGATCTGATTGGGCAGTGGCTACAGGAAAACTACTGTTTTATAGATTTCAACGTTTTTACAAGAGCAATATAATTTAAGAGATTGAAACGTAGCATAAATAGAATAGAATCTTAAATAAGAGTCTCTCTCTTGAGAGACTAGTTAGCATGTGATATGTTCTCTGAGCCCTTGTCGGATCACCCATAAAATGATCATAGCAGCCAATCCCTTAATTTGTATACAAAGTAACGGTACATGAAAGTTCTCCATAAACCGTTAAGACCCCATCCAAATGTCAGAAGCAATTATTTCTATCTATATATACGACAGAGCTGCAAAACACAAATTGTGATTTGTATGCAGAATCAGTGATTCTGCATACAAGTTAAAGGCTCTTTAAGAGTCGGGAAAAATGAAAGCTTCCATATTTGTATTTAAAACCGGCATTGCGCATATGAAGATGAATAATAAAATTCAAGCTGATCATTTAATTTTTTTTTAAATAGGCTTCATGCCCAGCTCGTAGCCCAACGTGGGGCTTGAACTCATGACCCCGAGATCAAGACCTGCGCTGAGATCAAGAGTCGTATGCTTAACCAAATGAGCCACCCAGGCGCCCCTGATCATTTTAATTGTTAATTTTTTTGTTTAGAATTTTGTTCATATTTTCATTCTATGTTAGCACCTTAAACTGCACTTTTTCCTGTTTTGTGAAAAAGGCTTTTTTGCCCCTGGTGCAAAATGAAAAAGGGCCCCACAAATGATCTGGGCTCAAGACGATTGTCTACTAAAACTCAAAAACATGCTCAAAGGCACATTATATATATAATTAAACTGATTATGCAACCCCCCCCCCGCCCCGGAACATAACGCCCCATGTTCCTGCACATCCCTCATGAGACACATCTTACTGTTAACATCATTGATTATCAATACAGGATTACTCATCGTATGGCTTACTTGAGTTATTCAAGATTAAAGAGCATATACACAACAAATCTTCTTCATAGAAGACCCTACCCCTTTTCCTAGCTCATTAGATTTTCCCATGTGGCTCTGAATATTTTCATTAACATCTCACAAACCTCCCCCAACCAAAACTCCCACAAACCTTTTCCTCAAGGCAACCAGTGCATGCCAATGGTACACATATTACTGCTTATTGGCTGAATTTCTTTTTCTGCCCCTACTACCATGTCTTTGTTGTATATTATCAGGTCTATTTATTTTTCTGTGTTTATAGCTATTAAGTCTTCTTGACAAGCAAATGCACTTTTATTTGACCCCTTCTGTAGAATACTCAACATATTAGCTATGCGCAAATATGTTATTTCCTAAAGTAAAATAAATTTTAAGATTTTAATCAGTAAGACCAGCAAGGTATTTGAGAGATCCTTAAGCTCAGGTTTTTCCAAAGTTTTTCTTTCTTTTTTTTTTTTTCAACGTTTATTTATGTTTTAGAGAAAGAGCACAAGCAGAGGAGGGTCAGAGAGAGAGGGAGACACAAAATCTAAAGCAGGCTCCAGACTCTAAGCTGTCAGCATGGAGCCCGACAGAGGCCTCAAACCCACAAACCATGAGATCAAGACCTGAGCTGAAGTTGGTTGCTGAACCGACTGAGCCACCCAAGCACACCCAAAGTATTTCTTTTTTCTCTGTAAGTTTATTTATTTATTTTGAGAGAGAGTGCAAATAAAAGGTCACACTGATTAATACATCTGTTGAGAAGTAGAATCACATGTCCTATCATATTTTGATTTAAAGACTTGAAATCATAGATAATGTACAGTATTCCCTTTTAATATGGTGCACTTTCTTTGGCTGTATTCTTTCATCTTCAGACCCTAACTTCTTTGATTTGATTTAGTGGACCGAGAACACATGGATGTGGTGGAGATAATTTTACAGTGGTAAGTATGGTTGGAGGGTGTAGGGAAGGCAAAAAAATTTTTCTCCCCTCTTATGTTCAGTGCCTGGGGCATGCTAATTAAACTAACAAAAGATGGGTCGACAGAAGAAAAGGAATACAAATTTTACTTGACGTTAACATTTTAATGTTTATATGTAATGAAGCCTTCATAGATGAGATATGAGGATCCCAAAAGGGTGTTTAGATGCAAGGGCTCATATACTCATTTTAACAAAGGGCTATAAATTTGTGAAGTGACAAGAAAAAGGAAAAGGGGTTTGGGCTTCCAGGGGTGGTAAATGGTGGGAAGGTAAATATAGGAGGGGAAACTAATGGAAGATAAGGGTAATTTTGTTAAAGTATGTTTGTGCAGACCCATCTCAGTACTGACTTTCTGTGATGTAGAGATCTGCCTGGGGGGCAGATGTGGACTCTGGCCACGGTTCTTCTTCCAGCCGTGTAACAAGGGAAATCACTTTGGGACTTGTGTGAGTGTGTAGGGTCAGAATAGAGTATCATCCCCCAAAGTCTGTTCCATGGACTCCCTCAAAATATGATTTCTTGGACAACTCAGCAAGAAATATCCCTTTTTCTTTTAATTTTTTTAAACGTTTATTTATTTTTGAGACAGAGAGAGACAGAGCATGAATGGGGGAGGGTCAGAGAGAGGGGGAGACACAGAATCCAAAACAGGCTCCAGGCCCTGAGCTGTCCGCACAGAGACCGACACAGGGCTCAAACTCACGGACCACGAGATCATGACCTCAGCTGAAGTTGGACACTCAATCGACTGAGCCACCCAGGCGCCCCAAGAAATATCCCTTTCTAAGAAGCACTTTCGCACTAAGAATCATTACAGTAAAGAAATCTGGCAAATACAGTTTTACTCAACATTGCCAAAAATTATTTGACCACAGAAAACCTTTCCATTTTGTTTTTCTTTTTAAAATAGCAATATTTAAGTAGTCCTGGAAATATACTTCCATAAGAAATATGTTGGGGGTGCCTGGGTGGCTCAGTCAGTTGAGCGTCAGACTCTGATTTCAGCTCAGGTCATGATCTCACATTCATGAGTTCGAGCCCCACATCAGGCTCTGTGCTGACAGTGCAGAGCCTGCTTGGGATTCTCTCTCCCTCCCTCTCTCTGCCCCTCCCTATGCTATCTGCATATCACAAACCCTCTTATGAAATTCACAGTTAACTTAATCTTTTCATAGGGGTCCACATTGGTCTTAATTACATGGAAATCACACTCCCCTTCTATGGTTTTACCAGAATGTATTCCAGAAATCCTATTCCCAGAATCCTTTTAAACAGCCTGGTAATTTTGACTGGTACACTTGTTTCCCTCACAAATTCTTCCCTCAATAACTTGTTGATCGATCAATAAGCAGAAACGTACATATCTGGTGGAGTTAGGGCACTTCTGATCTTGACACATAGCCACTTTGATTTTTCTGAAGTAAAAAAAAAAAATTCCTTTTACCTTTAATACTTCTTACGTAGGTTACCCTTCCATGGATCGAAATACAAAAGGTCTGGGAAAGTGATCTCAATTCTTCAAACCTGTTGGGAGGGAAATCCCTTCACACGCAGCATACCTGCACACCTGCTTTGACCTGAATTGGTTCCTCAGTCTCCAGAACTGAGTTCCACTCAGTTTTCAGGCTTTCACTAAGGATAACTATACTGGAGCAAACCCTAGCTCTTTGCAAAATACTTCCTTCTTTCCTTTCCATTCTGCTCCTAATAATTTCACCAATATAGGTCAACCGACAGTTATTCCTTACATGTAAAACGATTACTCTGCAAACATCCTTCAAGTGTGACTTCTACATTAGCGTTAAGCACCGCAAGGAAAATAATCACAGTCAGATTTTTACCCATGACACTTCGCAACAAAAGATCATGCCCTGATTTGTCAAAGGGAGAAATGCCGTAAGGCTAATGAGTAAGGATTCCTTCACATTATTAAAGATCTTTTGACCTAGTTTCTGCAGGACAAGGTGTGAGAACATCAAGGCTGCCAGTTCCTAATGCATTTTCCAGTTCAGTTCAGTCTAACAAGCATTTTTGTGAACATCTTAAATATACGAAGATTAAAAAGACATGGCCTCTGCCCCCAAGGGCTTGGAGTTAAGTGGGAGCAAGAGAAATAGGAAAAGGCATTTTGAAGGTAGTATGACAAGCACTAACCAGAGGCAAATGTACTGTGAATGAAACCTAAGCTCTCACGTCCACGGTTCCTTCAGAGAAAGAAGGTTCCAAGTGTAGAGGCCAAGAACAGGCCGCCCCAAGACAGGCTACATTGGCATGAACATTATTTCGAGTTAAAAGCAATCAAAGCCCAGCAGAATGCGGGAAAGCTATTTATGTCCCCCTCAACTGCCTGCCTGTACCAGGAAGAGAATTAGTAACAGAGAGTCTCCTTTACTGAAGAAACTTATCTACATAACAGGGCGCCTTTGTCTTCCAAACATCTCCTCTCACCTTCCTGCTGATGGACCCCTGTGCTTATCTATGAAGCCTTCCATACACACAAACATTAAAATATTAACATCCAATAAAAATTTGTATGCCTCTTCTTCTGTTAGCCCATGTTAGCAATCCGTTGGGTGTGTTTGGAATTTCCATGTCGGTGTGGATTCCTCATACTTATGTATATACGCTATTAAATTGGATTTTCTTCTGTTAATCTCACATCAATTTGATTCATACTCCAGCCAGAAGGATCTTGAAAGGCATAGGAAATTCTTTCTCCCCAACATTGGCAGAAGATTTTGTAGATTACAAAAGAGATATTTGTATATTCCCTTTCTTTTTTTTTTTAACATTTATTTATCTTTGAGAGACAGAGAGAGGCAGAGCATGAGCAGAGGAGGGGGAGAGAGAGAGAGAGACACCGAATCCAAAGGAAGCTCCAGGCTCTGAGCTGTTTGTTAGCACAGAGCCCGACGCGGGGCCAGAACTCACGAACTGAAAGACCATGACCTGAGCTGAAGTCAGACGCTCAACCGACTGAGCCACCCAGGCGCCCCTGTATTCCCTTTCTTAAGAATGACAGCCCAACTGTACAGGCTCCAGGTAGGCCTATGCTATCAGAGATCTGCCCTACCGCTACACTCCTATTTATAGGGTACAATGGGTTTTGGCTGGTAAGGACAGGAAATCTACCCTCAAACTTCATCTGAAGTCATCACAATAGAGAGAACTTATAACACAAATGATAAGTCCACACCATGATGATGTTGTTGCCTGTCAGCAAAGACCTCAACCACAAAATAAATTTTAAACAATTTAAAAAATAAAAAAAAAAATTTAAGAATCCATTTTTTTTTTCACTGTGAAATTAGGACAACATTTGATGAAATACTCAAAGCTCAATCAATCATCATTGATGCTACTGTAAGAACCGACCTGGCCGTCTTCTAAAAGCCCTGTACATCACTAGCAAAGCAGCTTTTGTACAGAGCAATAGGTAAAATGCTAGCTTTCTGAAGTGGAAAATTTTCACATAAAGATGAAGCAAAGAAATTTATAGCACTAACTTAGATGTTATGGAATTTAGAATCAATAAGCCTTGGGAACTCCCCAAAAATATCTATATATAAAACATATTGATAGCTAGCTAGATACAGAGAGAATTGAGATATATTTATATACACACTTACGCACATATGTGTGAGCTTAATTATGTCAACCCAAATTCCAGGCATACAGATGACTCTACCTAAAACAAAATGCTGCCTTCCCACGTCTCACAGAACTTAAGGCAGTGAGCTAAAGACTCAAAACTCCATTCCCTCTTTATCAACATACTTAAAATTCTTACTTTGCCTAAGGAGGATCAAGAACAGAATTCGATAGATTTAAGTCATTATTTGTTAGTCAAATGGAAAAAAAACAGTAGTTACGGCGACTATGGGTCAATTATTAACATCTTCAGTTTCCACTGAAGTCACACTTTAGGGTTACTGTAGGAGACATTAAGGCTGTCAACTACTATTCACAGGAAACTGGCCATTCTGAGAGTATTCCTTCAGAAAGCAAACAAGCATGGATGTTTTCTGTTATCTTTGTTGCTTCTAAAAATGGACCCCATAGTGTGGCGCCTGACTGGCTCAGCCAGTGGAGCCTGTGACTCTAGACCTCAGGGTTGTGAGTTTGAGCCCCATGTTGGGTGTAAAGATTACTTGAAAGTAAAAAATTGGGGGGCGCCTGAGTGGCTCAGTCAGTTAACCCTCTGACTCTTGCTTTTGGCTCAGGTCATGATCCCAGGGTCGTGGGATTGAGTCCCACATCGAGCTCCATGCTGAGCATAGAGTCCGCTTAAGATTCTCTCTCTCCATCTCCCCCTCTCCTCCACTCCTGTTCTCTCTCTGTCTCTCTAAAATAAATTGAAAAATAGAAAAGAAAAGAAAATCAACTCTGGGCTCCATTCCTAACCAGCCATGTGATTTTAGGCAGCTCAACCTCCCTGAAGATCAATTCCCACATATGTAAAATGGAAATAATACATTTCTACCTCACTGAGATACTGTAAAAAATTAAATGGAAGATAATTTATGCAAAATACAGTATCCTTCACCTAATAAATATTCAAACAATGTTGCTCTAATTGTTATGACATAAAATGCAAAGTATGAGTCCTGGTAGAAAGTCAGTGTTCTCACCAATATGATTAACTATATTTATCACTAGGGACTTAGGGGCTTCTGTTTGACTAACAATGTATGATGCAATCCTGTTCCAAGGTTTAACTCTTTTCTAGTGTGGACCTTTCAGAAGGGCTCCAGAAGTTGGGCTTTACTGAAAACTATTTGGTTTAAAGAATGTTTCCAGGAGTTTGAACAGTATATGGAAAAAAAAAATTATACTCAATTTATACCCAGTTTTTCCTCCTTCCCAATGAAGACTCAATAGAGGATTCTACAGTGAACTCAAGTGAGTATCAACAGTCATTAGGGGTGCCTGGGTGGCTCAGTCAGTTAAAGCTTCTGACTCTTGGTTCTGGCTCAGGTCATGATCTTGCAGTTTTGTGGGTTCAAGCCCCACATCAGTCTCTGAGCCTGCTTGAGAGTCTCTCCCTCCTTCTCTGCCCCTTCCCCACTCACACTGTCTCTGTGTCTCTCAAAATAAATAAATAAACTTAAAATTTTGCTTTTAAAAAGAGTGTCATTAGACCATTAACTGAGAGCATCATTCAACTCAGCCTTTTAGAGAGGTGGCATTATTTGAAGCATAGGCATGCGCTTAGCAGTGAGACCAAGTTCTAAGTACTAAATCTATCATTCTTTAGTTCTATGGCCCAACACAATTTACTTGCACCACTCAATTAAAAGTTTCCACATCTTCTAATAAATAGGGATACTGATTGCACACACATGCACACACACATTAAATACTGTATGAGGGCTCCTGGGTGGCTCAGTCAGTTGAGCATCTGACTTCAGCTCAGGTCATGATCTCATAGTTAGTGAGTTCAAGCCCTTGTCAGTCTCTGTGTTGACAGCTCAGAGCCTGGAGCCTGCTTTAGATTCTGTGTGTATCTCTCTCTCTGCCCTCCCCTGCTCATGCTCTCTCTCTCTCTCTCAAAAATAAATAAAACATTAAATTTTTTTTTTCAAATACTGTATGTAAAACACAGGTGCTCCATAAAAGTCAGGATTCCCTTTGGTGAGACAGCAGAGCATAGAGACTTGCTAGTAAACAGATGTGATGTCAAGAATAGACTCGCGTTTCCAAGATTTCATCAAATTCTACAAAGGCACAAATTATGAACAAATGCAACCAAAAAACTTTGAAATGAGATACAGAACAGTGACGATTTTCCCAACCCGTTTTCCCAGCATTATATAAATAGTAAAGGAAAAAATGAGCCTGTCTTATTCTTCCATTCTCACTCTGTGTAAATTTGGAGATTACATTAATTCTCTTTACATTGAGTGCCTCACTAATGAGTTTACCAAGTGATGTACTATGTTGATAGTAAATATTTCATCTGAGCCACTTACTAGGTTTATTAGCTGAATTTTTCATGTGTTTATTTACTGATTTCATTTATTCATTGCCTATTACGCATCTGAAAAAGGAGACTCAGACATGCATGAACCAGACTGCAAGTCCCATGAGGGCAAAAACAAACCTAAAGTTCACAGAACAGGACAACTACCGAGTCACATAGGAGGCAAACAAACAAACAAAAAAATTTCTAACTGGTTGATTTGAATAAATTACATATCAAATTCTGTGCCCTTCCCATTATTGCAAACCATATACAAACAGGGACCAAAATATGCTAGAAACTACCCCCCCCCCCACCAGGTGCAGTGAATTGTTCTCAGCTCTAGATTCTTGATTCTTCTGCAAGGTGGTCTGGCCATTCAGAAAAAGATTATAAATCATTTCTATACGGTTCGTGTGTGTGTATGTGTGTGTGTGTGTGTGTGTGTGTGCATGTGTGCGCACATGGGTAGGTGTGTTGCAACGTTGGGTTAGGGAACACACACAAAAAACACCCTTGACCTTAGACAGTCTTAGCATGTGATTAATTAACTTGTTAGTGAATGCATTAGAAGAATAAACATCTATTCAGCTTTTTCTCCATGTTCCCACTTTCTGATGCCAGTAAGAGGCAAACAGCTCAAATATCTCAAGGTTAGTCTTACATCTCTGTCCTAGGCTCACAGATTGTCTTCTGAAATTGAAACAAAAATAAAGTTACCTGTTTTGTTTCTCAGAAGGTTGAAATTAGGAGGAAAGAGAATCCAACGTGAACCGAGTCACAGATCTGTTTTTGTATGAATCGACCAGAAGATATAAGCATAGAAAGAAGAGAAAGCTAAACGAATAAAATAAGAAATACAATGTTTAAAACAGATTTTCTTACATTTTGTTAGTTCCAGGAATTGTAAGTTGGCAGAAAGAGGAAAAATCTTCTATGTGATGGTGAGAGTCACCTGGAGGAATGGGAAGGACCATGGAGAAAGGGTCAGAAGGCCGCATGAGGCCACATTCTGGTATGGAACTCCTAGGAGTCTCAAAATTGCAACATTGAACCTACTTTCACACAGAGGTAAAATGGTAGAACATGTTTTTATTCTTTCCACAGGTGCCTTAATTTGTAAATTCTAACTTGTTATAATATGGTATTAGGCCTCCATTTTCTACTTCTGCCTTGGGTCCTGCAAGTGTTAGGAGGTGCCTGGGCAAAGCAAAGCAAATCCACAATGTTGATTGTATTTATACTGACAGTAACACAGCTGATCATACCCAGAGCAATTCTTGAACACACGCTGATTATTTTTACATGTTAAAAAAATTTTTAATGTTTATTCCATTTATTTTGAGAAAAAGAGAGAGAGACAGCATGAGAAGGGGAGGGGCAGAGATAAAGGAAGAGAGACAGAAGCCCAAGCAGGTTCTGTGCCATCAGCACAGAGCCTGACAGGGGCTCGATCTCACAATTGTGAGATGGTGACCTGAGCCGAAATCAAGAGTCAAATGCATAACAGGCTGAGCCACTTAGGTGCCCCTACATGTTTAAATAAAATCGACCCCATCCCTCTTTCTTTATTCTGTCATTGAGTCTATCCAGGTTTCCAGTGAATTCCATATAAGAATAATCTTTTCTACGTGTGTGTGTGTGTGTGTGTGTGTGTGTGTGTTGATTGGATAGCAGGCAGTGGTTAGGGCAGGATGGTTCCACAGTGTTCCTAATTCTTTGACCAAGTCTGGCACCTTGGCAGCATTTTTGTTTTTTGGGTGATAATCATAACACTAGTTGGTTTTTTCCCAAATGCATACGAAGAATATTACCTTTCTGTGTTTCATATTTTGCAAAGAACAAGACACTTTCTATTATATTTGCATCTCCTGCAATTAACTAACCAATATATCTTCCCACCATCTCTGTATTCATGGCCCTGTTTTTAGAGCCACCTGACCTATCTTAATGGCTGCTTACTTATTTCTAAAATACTATTTCAGCTTCAACATCCTAATATATTTGATGGTCAATTTTACTCCTCATCTGTAATGCTCCCAACCCTGTATTTAAATATGACCATTCCTCTGGCAGTGCCTCTAGACCCGAAGAAAACCACTTTTGGCTTCCAAAACCACTTAGATATGCACTCGGCTACAACCATGTTAACCAGGACACATTCTCTCTCTCTAAATAAATAAATAAACTAAAAAAAAAAAAAAAAAGGAAGGGGGGCACCTGGGTGGCTTAGTCAGTTAAGTGTCTCATTGATTTCAGCTCAGGTCATGATTTTGATTTTGATTTTTTTCTTCTAGAGGAATGTATATGTCTGTTATGAAGTTTGCCCGTAGTTAGACTACTGAGGAGCAAAGGTGAATGTCTCAGCCACCAAGGGCTTTGGTCCTTCCTCAGAAACAAGAGATAAGGTCTTGAGCCTAAGTAAAGCCAAGTGGTAGAAACAAGGTCTTCAAAGACCTGTACCCTCAGGGAAAATACGGGCTTGATAGCATCTACCCACTATCACAGAGTGACAAGAGAGTCTACCTCAACCTGGAGTTTGGTGGAATAAGGGAAAGAAGTCTCCTTCAGAGGTTGTAACCATGAGCCTACACCTTGGACAGACTCAGAGTTAATTCGACCCTGTCAGTTGGCCCAAGAAGCTTTGAGCTTAGAAATTAATAATAGTAATTCTTAATTTATTTTTTAAAAATTTTTTAATGTTTATTTTTCAGAGAGATAGAGAAAGAGACCAAGTGTGAGTGGGGGAGGGGCAGAGAAAAAGGGAGATACAGAATCCAAAGCAGGCTCCAAGCTCTGTGCTGTCACCACAGAGCCTGACGTGGGGCTCGAACCCAAGAGCCATGACATCATGACCTGAGCCGAAGCCAGATGCTTAACTGACTGAGCCACCCAGGCAATCCAATAATAGTCATTTTTAAAGAGATTAATTTCATAATGATATCCTCAATTTGTCTAGAACACATTATGTAAGACTGTTCCTGAAATTTGATAGGTCGTGCTTATAAAATCATCTGGTCCTACTGGACACTGTGTGTGTGTGTGTGTGTGTTCAGATTTTTAACCACAGTTTCCTTGATGATTATCTATCTATTAGCTGTCCTATTCATTCTTGAGTCAAAACTAATTCTTCTAGCAATCTTTACTTTCTGAATATCTATTTCATCCACGTTTCCGATTTGATTGAAATAACATTATTCATATTCTACTGTGATTTTTATATCCCTGAACCCTGAACTGTAGCATTCATTTTTATGCCCCCTTTTCATTCTTAATGATGTTTATTTTCTCCTCATTTTTGTGGATAATCTTGCAAGAAGTTTATCTTCTTCATTCACATTTTTCAAGAATTAGGTTTTGGCTCTATTGGTGTTCTCTATTTTCTTTCTTTTTCACTAATGTGAGCTTTCAGTTTTATGATTTCCTTCCCCCACTTATGATGTGTTTGCCCTGTTTTCACCTGCGAGCAATAGAGTGTCCGATGTAACTCTGAGCTACAGCATTAGGGCAGCCGCAGACGATACATTGACCAATGGCCAAAACTGTGCTCCGACTGAATCCTTTTTAAATTTTAATTAGACTCTACTTGGGGCTCAAATTCACGACCCTGAGATCTAGAGTCACATGTTCTACTGACAGAGCGAGTCAGGCACCCTTCAACTGAATTTTATTTATAAAATAAACAATGGACTGAATTCAGTTGGCATAGTTTACCAACCCCTGCTCTAGACGAGGGGGAAAGGGGGAAATCTCTGCAACTCACTTAATGAGACTTTTCTTACCTTAATCCCCAAATCAGGTTAGGGTAAAAAGGAAAAGGTGAGGGGTGTGGGATTGAGCCCAGCATCGGGCTCCATGATGAACATAGAGCCTGCTGAAGTTTCTCTCTCTCCCCCTGTCCCTCCCCTGCTCACATGCGCACTCTCTCTCTCTCTAGGTCTCTAAAGTAAAACAGAAAATAAAAAAATTTTAAAAAGAAGGAAAAGGCAAATATCACTTGTGAATACAGAAGTAAGCGTCCTATAGAAGCCATTAGCAGACTGCACACAGCAATACTGAAAAGTAATAATACAACAGGGGGAAACAGGGGTTATCCCAGGAAGTTAAGGGTCACCAACATTAGAAAATCTATTAATATATTCGGTATAATTTCAATCAAACTCTCAAGAGTTTTTTTTTAATTAAGGTACAGCTGACACACAGTGTTACATTAGTTCCAGGTGTACAACACAGTGATTCAACAAGTCCATACTTGTGCTGTGTTCACTACAAGTGTGGCTACCATCTGCCACCATCACAACGCCATTACAGAACCATCGACTATATTCCCTACGCTGTACCATTTATCCTCATGACTTGTTCACTCCATAACCGGAAGCTTGTATCTCCCTCCCCGCTTCACCCCCTTTGCCCATCCCCCTCTTCCCTCTGGCAACCGTCAGTTTGTTCTCTGTAGTTAGAGTCCCAGAAAACTTTTATAGAACTTGACAAGCTGATCCCCAAACTCACTCAGTAGGCCAACAACAGCCAAATTGTTGTGTGGGTTTTTTGTTGTTTTTTTTTTTTTTTTTTTTTTGCTTTTTTAGAGAAAGAGAGTGTGTGAGGAGGGAAGAGGGGCAGAGGGAGGGATTGAGAGAATCTGAAGCAGGCTCCACGCTGAGCACAGAGGCTGATGCAGGGCTTGATCCCATGACCCTGGGATCATGACCTGAACTGAAATCAAGAGTTGGACACTCAACCAAATAAGCCACCCTAGCTTCAGCCAAAAGAATACATGAGGACTCTTTCTATAAGTATCAACTTACTATGAGACTATAATTTAGGCAATGTAATACTGGCTTAGGGAGCCCATATACATATGGAAGCTGGCACATGACAAAGTAGATACTACAAATCAAACAGTGAAAAAATACACTATTCAATAAGTGGCGGCAAAAGTTTTGGTATTTCATATAATTAAACACAAAAGTAGATCTCCAACTCATGCATGTAAGTTACTGTCTTAACTACAAGAAGCAAACCTCTAAAATTTGGGGTATATCATTATGACTTCATAAGTTAATTTCCTACACAGAACACAAAAAGCCAAATCTATAAGGAAAATTATATATATAACTACCTTAAAATGAACAACTTTATTACAAAAGGCAGCACCAAGTAAAAAGGCAAATCACAGACTGTGAGAAGATATTAATAATACATATGCCAAATAAAAACTTATGAAAAAAGGCAAACAATCCGAGGAAAAAATGTATAATTAATAAGAACTGGGAAATCACAAAAGAGGACATCCAAACGGCCATTGAATACATAAAAGAATGATTAACCTCACTAATAATTAGAGAAATTCTACTCATTGAAAATTCTGTACAGCTATTAAAATGAATGAAAGTAGAAAAATGAAATACAACTTACATCCATCAAAGTGGCAAAACATTAAAATGTCTAATAAACCCAGTGACTGATATATGAGAAAGTAAGACGTTTTCAATAGGTACAACTTCTAAAGTCAAGCCCAGAGTGTTTTGGGCACCTCAGAAGTGGAGATACCAAAAAAAGGAGAATTCTCCCAAAGAGTGGCAGCTGGTAGACAAATCTGGCCTACTTCACCACTGTATCTAGTTTGGCACAAACTACTTAAGAGATCTGTTACAGCAACTCCTTTATCTTGTGAGTGGAGTGTAAATTGGTTGAACCCCTTTGAAGACAAATTGACCAAGTTGAAGATATACGCAGATGATGATAGATAGATAGATAGATAGATAGATGATAGATAGATAGATAGATAGATAGATTGAAGGAAGGAAGGAAGGAAGGAAGGAAGGAAGGAAGGAAGGAAGGAGAGATGGATGGATGGATGGATGGTTGGATGGAAGGATAGATGGAAGGAAGGAAGGAAGGAAGGAAGGAAGGAAGGAAGGAAGGAAGGGTAGATAGATACATAGTTAGATAGGGAGACACATGTATACATACATTATGATCTACAATGAACAGAAATCTACCCCTATCATCTATCCTGGAAAAATGCTCACAAATATTCACAAAGAAACCGGCTCTTTATGCTCATTACACTGCTGTTTACAATAGAAAAACTAGAAAAATTTAACTGTCAATGAACCAGACAACAGATAGCCTAGTTCAGTTGTACAATGAAATTTTATGTAGCTATTAAAATTAAAAGTAGAGCTGCATGAATCAACATGAACAGACACCAAACACATAATGTGGGAGGCAGAAAGCAAGTGGCAACAGGATGGTATTCATAAATACATAAATGTGTGCTAAAAGCATAAAAAACCATACTTGCAAAAGATAAAAATGCACTTCTGGGGTAGGAGGAAGACAGGATGTGGGGATTAGGTTTAATCCATTTGTAATGTTTTATTCCCTACAAATTAAAAAATGAAAGACAATGAGAAACATTGAGTACATATATCAACAGTCTGACATGCATTTAATCTTAGTGATGGGTATATGGTATGTATATTCTTTCCTTTGACTTTTCAACATGTTTGAAATATCCCATCATTTAAGTTAATTTTTAAGGGAGCCTGGGACCAGTAAGTGAAGTCTTAATTGCCAAGTTCCATATTGAAGGATTAGGAGGTACAAATTTCCAGGTATAAAATTAATCAGTCACAAGAATGAGAAGTACAGCACGGGGAATATAGTCAATAATATTGTAAAAACTTTGTATGTTGACAGATGGTGATCATTACGCGCATCACGGTGAGTGTTTCATAATGCATGGAATTGTTGAATCACTATGTTGTACACTTGACACTAATACAATAATGTGTATCAACTGTACTTCAATTAAAAACAAAGTCCCTTGGGGCACCTGGGTGGCTCAGTCGGTTAAGGGTCCGACTTTGACTCAAGTCACCATCTCACAGTTCCTGAGTTTAAGCCCCTCATCTGAGCCTGGAAATTGCTTCAGATTCTGTGTCTCCCTCTCTCTCTGCCCCATGTGTCCTCTCTCTCTCTCTTCTTTCTCTCTCAAAAATAAATAAAACATTAAAGAAATAAATAAAGTCCCTTGTTGAAGTTCTTATTTCTTTTTTCATAAAAAACTGTCCCAAAGAAAACCGCCAAAAAATCAGAAACAAAACCCAGAGGAAAATCTTTTTATTTTTAAGTTTATTTATTTACTTTTGAGAGAGAGAGAGAGAGATGGGCAGAGAGAAAGAGTGGGAGAGAGAGAATCCCAAGCAGACTCCGCACTGTCAGCACAGAGTCCTGCAGGGCTCGAACTCACAAGCTCTGAGGTCTTGACCTAAGCTGAAACCAAGAATCAGACGCTTAACTGACTGAGCCACCCAGGCACCCCCAGAGGAAAGGCTTTTACTAAGGTTGAGATATTCATCCTCCCCTACATCTGTATTTCCCTAGTAAATGACAACAATAATAAAGGAAAGGTGGGGGTAGAGGGAAGGGGAGAACACCGAGCCCAGTTTGGGAAGTTCTTACATGGGAAGAATGAGAGTTCTCTACGCTCATGACCACACAGGAGAGGAGGGGGATGCTTCTGACAGAATGCTCAGGGGAGCAGCTCTCCTTAGATGGCTTGCTTTTATCCCCTTCACGGGGCGCATTTTGACTCATAAAACAATGGCCAGGAATCTACTAGACCTGACTTTCCCAGTCTCTCCCAGGATGGAGTTCTTCACCTCTCCCTTGTCCCTTTTCAACTTCTCTGTCTTCTCACCTACCTCTCCTAGCAAATAACTTTTACTTAGTTTTATGGGTTGTTTATGCTTAACATTTGAGCTAAAGTTTCTGCCCATGATTTTAAATAAGTCATCAGAATGAATTTATGCAGATGTACAAATTAAAGGGTGGAAGGATGAGTAGATGGATGGATGGATGGATGGGTGGCTGGATGGGTGGATGGGTGGACAGAGTTGATGGATAGGTCAAGAGATTCACAGAGAATAGTATTGATAAATATAACAGAAAGATGTTGACAACTGAGTTCCCCAGATTCTTGTCCCCGTGGTGTAAAGCTGATCAATCTGGGAAGGAAGGAATAGAAGAAATCTATTTCTATCCCAGTTACTGAAAGGGAAGAAGACAACTGAGCGAGATTAATCTGCTTGTCATCATGCTGATGACCATCTTTCTGGTAGATAGACTAACAACAGTTGCTGGGAGGAGGAGAGTCCTCACCTATAGAATACTCTCGACAGGAAGCAGTTGGATCAGGATTGTGGAAGGCAGAATAATAATAATGTCCTCTGCAAAGATGTCCACACCAATAATGTACGAAGATCAACTTTATTTTGCCAGGAAAGTATTCCATAATCCCTCTTTTACCTTAGGCTATATTCACACTCCCACGCTCCTCCGAAGTATAGTCTAAAGAATTCACCACCCTGACAAGCTACGGGACATCGTGCTGTTTCACTATACTGACAACATCACCCCAACTGAACTTGACGAGCAGACAATGACAGGTGCCCAAGATGCTCTAGTGAGACAGACGCATGCAGAGGACTGGCAGCAAACCTGACATCAGGGAACTGACACATCAGTGATGTTTTCAGGGATTCAGTGGTCCAGCAAAAGTAAAAGACAGATTATTGTACCTTATACCGCTAAGCAAAAGGCATAGCACATCCTAGGGCTCTTTGGGCTTTGGAAGCCATTTATGCTGGACTTTGGAAAATGAGCCCCACTTACTAATCAGATAGCAAAAAGCTACAGTTTCCGGTAGGGTCCCATTCAAAACGAAGCTCCGCAGCATATCTAAGCTGCGGTCAGGTGTTCTATTCTCTTGGGCTGTATGTGCCAGCAGGTGCGACTGTATAGGAGGTCTCTGGCCAATGAATTTGCTGCATAGAGTCTGGCAAGCCCCAGCAGGAGACAGACAGTATGAATCCCTGGGATTCTAGAACAGGGGCATGCCCTGATGGCAGAAAACTACGTACCTGTGGACAAAGAGCTCCCACAGAGCTAATAGTCCCCAGTAGGAACTGTGGGTCTGATCGCTGGATACCACTGACTACACAAATTGAGTGCCCACTGACGGCTCTGCGTGGTCTCATAGACCAGATCATAAGGACGGGAGCATTCCAAAGTGACACACTGGAGACCAGGTTTGAGTGGGTCCAGATGCAAGAATACATTACTTGATCAAGTGGCTCAGACTCTCAGGCAATCCATTTCAGTAGTGATACCTTCAATCTGTCCACACCTATGACCTCACAGGGGCTACTCTTGGGGTTTGCTCTTCTCATGGTCAAGAGCAACAAAGAATAGGTCCCGAAATAATGAAGAACTGGCCGGCAAGTTAAAGAGATCAACAGTCTCCCAGATCCTTTTGTCTAGTCTAATGAAACAGTCTCCTATATGACCCTTGACTTCTATTTTGGTCCCCCTATTCACACAATAGGCAGATGGATCCTTTTATCTATCTACCTATCTATCTATTTTTATGTTTATTTTATTTTTGAGAGAGAGAGAGACAGAGTGTGAGCAGGGGAGGAGCAGAGAGAGAGGGAGACCCAGGATCCAAAGCAGGCTCCAGGATCCGAGCTGTCAGCACAAAGCCCGATTTGGGGCTCGAAACCACGAACTGCAAGATCACAACCTGAGCCAAAGCCGGACATGCAACCAACTGAGCCACCCAGGTGCCCATGCCTTCCTGCTATTCTTTGAACATATTGCTCCCTTTGTCTGGATCTTTATTTCCTACCCACCCCCATCTTTCCAGGGCTCACTCCCTTGCTTGATTAAATCTCTGCAGACCTTGGTGAGGTCTTCCCTGACCACCATCCCCCTTCCCTATCCCTATACCCTGCTTTAGCTTTCCCCACTGCTATTCCACAGTACCAGACATATATTTCATTTGTGTAACATCTGACTGACCACAAGAGAAGACAGAGACCCTGCCCATTAGCTGCTGTACCAGCACCTGGAACAATACTTGCGACATGGAAATGGCTCAGTTAACATTCACTGAATGAATGAATGAATGAATGAACGAACAAACGAACAAATACTGCAGGTCTGGTAATGATATCAATAGCAAGATGCCAACATCTTTTTCTTTCTTTTTTTTTTTTTTTTTGTAAGATTAGACTTCTTTAAGTTTATTTACTTTGAGAGAGCAAGAGAGAGCTGGGAGGGGCAGAGAGAAAGAGAGAGAGAATCCCAAGCAGGCTCTGCACTGCCAGCACGGAGCCTGATGTGAGGCTTGAACTCATGAACCATGAGATCATGACCTGAACTAAAATCTAGAGTCGGATGCCTAATCAACTGAGCCACCCAGGCGCCCCTAACATCTTTTTCTATAAGAAGCCCTCCTTCAGGGGCACCTGGGTGGCTCAGTCAGTTAAGTATCCTACTTTGGCTCAGGTCATTATCTCACGGTTCGTGGGTTTGAGGCCCTCGTGGGCCCTGTGCTGACAGCTCAGAGCCTGGAGCCTGCTTCAGATTCTGTGTCTCCCTCTCTCTCTGCCCCTCCCTCGCTCATGCTCTGTCTGTCTCTCTCTCTCTCTCAAAAATAAATAAGCATTAAAAATTTTTTTTCATTAAATAAATAAATAAATAAGAAGCCCTCCTTCCATTTCAGTGTGCATTGAACAAAAAGGGATTGAAAAATCCCTCTGATTATATATTTTGAGATTTTTCTGAAATCCCTTTTCCAAAAGGAATATGCTCTTTGTGATTAACACAATCCAAAAATTGTCACTCATTATCCCTCTCCCATCTCAGCCCTGTTCCCACTCCTACCTCCATATACTAATGTTAACAACATTATGCTTTATCCCATTCCTTTCTCCAAGAAAATATCAAGATTTAGTAACCTTTTAAGCTTTGGCCACCTTAGTTTTTATAAAAATGGATGATCCTATATATATATATTTACTATAACATAGTTTTCTCAGGGAAAACAAAACAAACTGTAATCTTAGCACAATTGCATGAGAAACATACACATACTCATATTTCTGTAAATTCATTACGAGACAGTCTTCCTGAGATCTCTTGGGGGCTTCCATCTAGGGGGTAAGCACTATACACATAGTGTATTATTAGCTAGAAATATTTGCCAACGGAAGCCGCAGCTGCCATCTGTGTGATAGCAGAAAGGAGAGCTAATTAGTGCATGCAGGCTGAGACCGAACCATCAAAACTGAGGTGAACGGTGGCCACATCACAAGCCCAGGGGCATGCCGTGCTGTGGGGTTCTGTTCTGCACTATTCTGCAGACCAAGCTCGCGCTTTGCCAGCTGTAAATGACAGCAGGTCCCGACTGGTCGCTGATAACTAGACTCTCTGGCCAGGTTGCTCCTGAAGCCGCCACCACCAGACTGCTCTCCCCCGCCTCACGCAGTCACAGACCCCCTGACCCCCTGACTCAAAGCACAGATGGAAATTGGAGAAACGTGTCCACCTGTGGCAAATTTCATGCTCACTGTGTCAGATTTCGCAAAGGCCGAGACTTGATTTAATTGGTCTGTGGTGAGGACGATGTGGTTTGGATATATTGCAAAGGTTTTGCATTCTTGATTTTCAAGGATGTCATGGTTTTTGATTTTCAAGGATGCTCAGGATATTTTTCTACGTGACAGAGAGACTCTGCACTTTCCTGGGCCTGGATTCAGAGACTTTTGCCTATTTCCTCCTTGAGCGTTCTTATACAATCACTTCCCCAATTGAAGCCTCCAGCCTTCAGCCCCAGTGGGGACTGTGTAAGACTGGGCTTCATGTGGTTACTCCAAACCACTTAAGCCGTAAGCTTCATCTTTTATTGGTCCATGCCTCTCACATCCTGTTAGCAAAGCAATGGCAAAAATTTGTAAGAATAAGGTACATCGGCATCTGACACCTTGTGAAATTGACCATGCTAAGGTTTGAGTTTCATGGGCCTTAGACCATATTGCTAAGTCAACACAAGCTGTCCTATCTTCTCCGCCTACTCTACCATTTGATAACGACCTTCTGGTGAGTATATCCCACATCCTACCACCCTAACCCCTAGCCCACAGATAGCCCCTTAAAGAGCACTGTATGGCTGGGGGAAAGTCCAAGCTATAGTGGTACAGATTCATGATTCCGAGATTATATTGAAAAAGTCAAAGGCGCCTGAGTGGCTCAGTCAGTTAAGCATCCAGCTGTTGATTTCAGTTTGGATCATGATCTCATGGTTCATGAGTTTGAGCCCTGTGTCAGGCTCCACGCTGACAGCATGGAGCCTGCTTGGGATTTTCTCTCTCCCTCTCTCTCTGCCCCTCCCCTACTCGAGAACACATGCTCTCACTCTCTTTCAAAATAAATAAATAAATTTTTTAAAAAGTCATATCGTATTTATTACATTTCAAAGAATCCAATCAAGACCCTTCTGTGTTTTTCATCAAGACTGTTTTATCAACCTAGAGCCAGGCTAACACAATGTCTACCAATCAGGGGTCAATTAATTATACTCAATGGAATTCATTAGTTAGGTTGTGATAGACATGAAGGAGTTCTTATAACAATTTTTAAAATGTGATAGTGACAGATAGTTATTGTTACTGAAATAGGTCTGATTTTGTGATAAGAAAAAAAAAGACTATAGAACTATAAATGTAGAGTGTGATCCCATCTTTGCTCTGCACTCTCTCCCTCTCTTCCTCTCTCTGTCCCATCTCCCTACTACTAACCCTGCTGACCAACATTAGCCACAAGCCAAACCCCCTGTGCTCACCCACTGACCATTCCCTCAGAGATATTACACTCATTTCCTTTAGCATTTTACACCATTCTCTCTTTCCTCCAACCTTCAACACTCCTGCCTCCCTACCCCCTTACTTCCCATTGTACTAAGAAGTGGAAAGAACTTCCACTCATTCCAACAATCATAGTAACTAACAACAACAAAATTCACTGGCATCTGGATGATGCCCTGCCTTCCTTCCTATGACAGAGCCTGGCTGGAAGCTCATTAATTCACTCTTTTGTTCCTGAAAACACAGAAGACTACATTTTCCAGCCTTCCTTGCCATTGGGGTAGGGCATGAATAGCAGCCAAAGGAACACAAGCCATTTCCATACCTGGCCCCTAAAATCTCCATTGAGATTCTTGACTCTATCTCCCTTGCAGGGTTGGGAATAAAGGATCACTGTAGGGCAGAGACACAACATGGCAGGAGCTCCATTTCTGGAAGCACCATTTAGAGGGGGACAGCCTAGAAGAGAAGCCAGACCTGCTCTGCTCTGTGATATGAAGGAGAACTACATGAACCATTATTTTGCTGTACCTAATAGTTATTACCCTAACACACCCTCCTTCTCTGTAGCTGGAACTGTCCACACACCCTGAGTGACGGCAAATTCATTCAGCTGTAAACTAGATCCCATCTTTTCTCGCCTGCTCAAGGACAAAGCACTAGAGATTGCCCCCTCTCTGTCACATCATCAAGTTTTCCCTCTCTACTGGCTCAATCCCAGCAGATAAACAGGCTTTCATATCTCCTGCTGTACAAAAAGCAAATAGCGCTTTTATCTGGGTGATGAAACTTTTTACAAAGATTTCTACTTTTTGCTTTCTTTCCCCTGTATTGTTTACATGAATGCTTTCCACCCGCCCCAAAAAAAGAAAGTGAGAGAGAAGAGAAGAAAGAAAGAAAGAAAGAAAGAAAGAAAGAAAGAAAGAAAGAAAGAAAGAAAGAGGAAGGGGAAGGGGGAAGGGAAGGAAGAAGAAGAAAGAAAGAAAGAAAGAAAGAAAGAAAGAAAGAAAGAAAGAAAGAAAGAAAGAAAGAAAGAAAGAAAGAAAGAAAGAAAGAAAGGAGGAAATTCATCACCTTGCCTTAGGAAAAGTTTTCCTGGATACAGGATATGACCAATGATTTCCCCTTTCTTTCCCATGCCAAACATTCCCTGGGGCTCCTCCACTCATTCCTCTGCCTGTCAAGAGTCTGACTCTCAGAAGCTTCTTGCTGCATAGGGCATTCACAAAGAACATCAGGAAATGGCGAAAAGACTACAGGGTAGTCACTGCCCTTCTGATGGCTAGTATTCCTAATCCATGGTGTCAAACAGGTGACATTCATCAGCAGCTGTCCCCATCCAGCGGCACACTGTCCTCACCGGGTGCCCTCCTTCTCCATCGCAACCAGATATATATTTCACATATATATGCTATCATGTGTATATCACGTATATAGGAAATCACGTATACACACAGATTTCACATACATGTGATTTCAAGTCATTTACATCTCATTAACTTCAAATAAGTCCCCTTTATTGCCATTCAATTCAACAAAGTATCTCTCCCTGGGTTTACAACCTAACACTCAGCCACATCTAGCTCTCGAAGACAAAGAAGTACTTCTTTATTTCCCAGGTTGGACTTTGAAAATCTAAAGGGAAAAGGTCTTCTAAACAGAAATTGATTTCTTCACATAGCCATTTCGGTATTGGACACCAGCCACTGTTGCATTTGCACTTCATTCAGAAACGCATGGCTTTGGGGAGAATTTTTTTTAACTGCCTGCCACTTCTGGAATCAAGCTTTTCTGCTCCATTTGGACAAGGATCGGGGCTTCTGCAGTTTTCCTAAATGTTTTACTGTAGGCGGAGCAGACCCCAAGGTACAGCCGATTGACTGGCTACTGTAGAAATTCTGAACAATATCAGCCTGTCACCAGCCCCCTACTTGTTATTCAGATAGAACCCTATTTGCTGTCAGTCTTCCTGGGGATAGAATAGCTCTTGGACAAAACAAGTCACACAATACCCTGCTGCCCTGAAGGATCCTGCCCTGAAGGCAACTCCGGGCCACACCAAATTGTCACCAGTAAAGGAAACAAACAAGAACCTGGAGAGCAGAAGCAGCAGCATCCTCTGTTTCAATGACAATCTTTTTCATAAGATTATTGGCTACAATTTCAGGTTGTTGTTGTTGTTGTTGTTGTTGTTTTTGAGGCCAGTAAGGTAATAATGCTTCAGTGTTTTTTCACTGCCTGCATTTCATTCGCTTTAATTTAAACCCAGAAAAAGAGAGTTTAATTAGAACCTTGGAAACTTACCCAGGACACTTCTGGGGGCAAGAAATTGTATCCTCACCACATGCTTCAGAGTCTGTGTCCAGCAGGGATGATTATCCCAAATGCAGGGCCGGGCATAGTCTCATGTAAAACACCAAAGGAAAATGCCTACTGGTCTCCAGGTTCCTTATTAAAGACAGTCTATCAATAACAAGTCAGTTAATCAACAGGTATGACTTGAACACCTGCCGTGTGCCTAACGTGAGGATTCGGAAGAAACAAAGCTTTGCGTTGGACTTGAATCAGAAACAGCCGGGGGCATCTTTATTCCAATGCCAGCAGCTGCGGGGGAGAGGAGCAAGCATAACCGATTTCTCCCCTCCCAGAGTTCTATGGACTATAGTGTATATTAGGAGAACAAAGAAGGGAAAGAGAAAAAATCCAGAGAGGCAGGTCATTTACACCCTACACAAAATATGGCATCTATATTTTCTGAAATTATACGAGTCCTTCTAGTAAACACATATTATTATGTCAAGTAAATATAATACGTTCTACAAACTTTGGGGTTGAAGATAAGCCTTGGGGCTAAGGGGCTACATTCTCTAGTTACGAGAGGTCCAGTTGCTTTAATAAAACAATCTGACCTTAAGAGTCTTGACTTCTTTGCACTGAATGTCAGGAAAAGACCACGGAGAAAGTCTCTACTTTATGATAAGGGACCAATTTAATCTTATCTAAGGCCCCTTCAGCCTAATTAATCAATTAATGTGAGTCTGGGTTTAGCTCGCTAAGTCAAAAACACTCTTCAACCTTCCCCATTCTTATCAGAAAGGTAATTGAAAACACACTACCTGAATACACAAAGTAATTAAGTCCAAGGTGATTGCTTCCCTTGCAAACCTCGGTACCCAAAAGCCACTTCTACCCAGAGCCAAATAAAAGACTTGACACAATTTCACCGCATGGTTTCCTTCTCAAACAAAAGATACACACTTCCTGATTCCACAGATTCTTTTTTTACGCTTAGTTATTTTGAGAGAGAGAACATGAGCAGAGAAGGGGCAGAGAGAGGGAGAGAGAGAGTAATCCCAAGCAGATTCCATGCTTTCAATGCAGAGCCTGACCTGGGGCTTGATCTCAGTGAGATCGTGACCTGAGCTGAAATCAAGAGTTGCTGAACAGACTAAGCCACCCAGGCACCCTGATTCCAGAGCTTCTTATTCTGCATCCTCAACAACACAGAAGTTTGGGACACGTTTCCTAACCTCAAGAAACTCTAAGAAAAACAAACATATTTAAGACAATGAGAGGTGGGGCGCCTGGGTGTCTCAGTTGGTTAAGCATGTGACTTCAGCTCAGGTCACGATCTCACAGTCTGTGAGTTCGAGCCCTGCGTCAGGCTCTGTGCTGACAGCTCAGAGCCTGGAGCCTGCTTCAGACTCTGTGTCTCCCTCTCTCTCTCTGCCCCTTCCCTGCTCATGCTCTGTCTCTCTCTGTCTCAAAAATAAATAAAAACATTTTTAAAAAATTATTTAAGACAATGAGAGGTAATTGTTAGGGTCAGGCATAAGGCAGGGTAAAAATAGGAGTCAGAGGCTAAAAAATTTTAGCAAAGGCTTTACTTGGGAGCTAATGTCTCTGGCGAGGTTCCGTGACCCAGGGAGAGAGAGAGAGAGGAGTCAGGGAAGTCGCACCCAGGTGTGGGGTGGGGTTTTTAAGCTGCAGCAGTTCCGGGTTTAGGTCCGGTGGGCCTTTTTCGAGTCAGGTCGTGCTGTCACTCAGTGATTGGTTGACCTCCAATTCGTTCTGGCTACTAGGGGCTTTTCATTGGGTTGCGCTGGCAAGATGGCCGTCCCCTCTACTGTGGTTCCAAGGACATCCTAACAGTAATTAAGGATTTAACTGTGGGGTCCTGAGTAAAATAGGAAATCAGAGTAAGGAGGTTGCAGTGTGGTTGTAAGAAGAGGAGATCTGAACAGAGTCGTAACCTCAGTTGCTCTAATTTGGTTTCCTGGCTTCCATATTCCACAGGCACTTGACCTTTGACCTATTTCCTCTTTAGCGAGATCTTCCCTAAAGACTGGAGGCATCCGCTCTCCTAAATACCGTTTAAGAACCTACAATGTGGACCAAGTTCTTTTTAATCTTCTAAACCCCATCTCTTTGATGGTGGTTCCCTTCTTTCTGCTGTTGGTCCGGAATCCCTACTATTTGGGGCAAAATGACTTTAGACTGTGTTAGAAATTATGCAATCAAGTGTTGCAATTATGGTCACTAACTTTGTCTCCCTGCCAGCATCACCCTGCTGGCCCCTAGAACCACGCCTCAGCCTCCAGCCCTAAAGGAGGGGGCCTACTGGGGGTGCCCTCAGGACTCTGGGGACCAGAGACTCCAGCAGGAACTAATGATCCTCTTGAAGCCTGACAACAAGGGAATTTCTGCCTTCCCTCAATCATGATGAAGTTTTGGGGTAATGGTGGGGCATCCGGAGCCAACAGCCAAGAAAGAATTCTTGATACCTCTTTGGTGCAAAAATGGTGGTGTAAAAATGACGATTTTATTAAAGCACGGGACAGGACCCATGGGCAGGAAGAGCTTCCCTGGGACCCTGTGGAGACACTGGTTATGTATTTGGGAGTTGGGGGAGGTACTGTCCAGGGTAAGTTTCCAATGAGATTTTCGTATGCTAAAGAAGACTCACAAGATACTGGAGGCCTAGTTATTGTTAAGCTAAGGTTGTTTTTCCCCCTAGGGGCACCTGGGTGGCTTAGTTGGTTAAGCAACCAACTTTGGCTCAAGTCATGATCTCACAGTGAGTGGGTTGGAGTTGCCCGCTTTGCATTCTGTGTCCTCCCCCTCTCTCTGCCCCTCTCCTGCTCATGTTCTGTCTCTCTCTCTCTCTCTCTCTCTCTCAAAAATAAATAAAACATTAAAAAAATTTTTTAATAAAAAAAAGTTGTTTTCCCTCTATCAAAGCATTAACATTAAGACATAGGGAGTTCCTGGAGAAATGTTTTACTCTGCCGGCCTCAAGTGTCTGTCAATGGGCTGCAGGCTATAAGGATATTTAATTTTATCTGCCATTTCCTTCTGCCTTTGTTCCCCATATCACTGTGGAGGAGTGATGTTTGGGCTCAGGAAACTGAGTCTACAGGTTTCTGGAGATTAGGCTATTGATAAGACTTCCTTTTTTTTTTTTTTTGGAATTTACTAAGATAGTTGTAAACTAATGGAGACTCAAGTCCTGAAGGACTGTGATCTCTATCAGTTAACCATTTGTTTTTCCCCTTTCCTTTTGTTCTTGAGCCACCAGGAGTGCCCCAGGACTATCACACACATCCCCCCTGGGGGTGGGGAGTGTTTATGGGGGTCAGCTTGCCTTCTGCTCCCTCATCACATTAGACCACCTTTCCGAAGGGGTGTGGACCATCCAAAAAGAGTCTGGGAAGACCAGAGGTGGCAGCTCTCCCTGGGGCTCCCCAGTGCCTCCTGTCACAGCGTGCCTGTGGGGAAGCTCCCTCAGGCTCCTTGACCATTGCCACATGAACACCAAGGTCACATCTGTCTGGACCCCCTAGACAACAAGGGGCGTGCCCTGTGTTTTCAGAGAACTGTTTCTCCCCAATCAGCTATTGTTTGTTTTCAAACCCCACTAACCATTAGCTGTCTCAGCAGAGGCCTGGACTGACACAAAAGATTCCAGCTTATGCACACGCAAAGGCCCTGCATTTCTTACCAGGGAGGAGGAGCCCAAATTCCATCCAGTTTATACCGGCGCTCTGGGCATGTGCACAACCTTCTCCTTGTCCTACCCGTGACCTCCTGATGGCGGTTAGAGGGGGGCGGATATTTTGCCTCATTTTAGGTCTCCACCCCAAAATAGACAGGGGATGTATGTTATGCATGTGTTTGCTCAATGTGCACGTGCTATCTTTCTCCATGAAGAGTTGTAAGTTTCCCCGCCCTTTCCTTCAATATGTATGGAAGGCCAATCCCTGTGATTATTAGAAGGCTTGTTCCAATTTCAGTTGGGGGTTACAGATTGAAGCCAGCCTCCTATCTCACCTTGCTTAACCACTTTGCAAGCAATAAATCTCTCTCCACAAAAGACCAGTGCTACATACAGTGTTTGGCTTTCCATTTTGTACAGGTGAACGGACTCCTTTCAGTTGGATAAAAACCACCTTGCTCTCCAAGAAGGTGAAAAGAAGGTAGCAAGACAAAAAATAGGTCAAAAGGACAGAGATCATAGGCTCTTCTAAGAAAGAAAAATAGGTACAGAGGAACAGAAGCCTAGATACTCCGAATTGTGCTGGAATTCAGGGATAATATTGATAATGAATTTGACAAAGTACAAATAACTGGTAATATCTCCATTATCATTATTTTAGTGAAACCCCTCTTCTTCAATGTAGTTACCAGCATGGGGGCGCCTAGGTGGCTCAGTGGGTTTGTTATGCCCAGAATTCACGATCCCCGAAGACCACCAGGGAGCTGAGTCCGATGCAAAAGCAAAGAGCCTTTATTTGAGCTAGCTCAAACTCAATTCCCTACCTGCACCAACGCAGCGGTGAGAGCCATCGAGTTTCAAAAGCACAAAGGTTTTATAGGGATCTAGGGGCAGTTGGTGAAGTAATGGCTGTGGCCTTAGCCGATTGGCTGGGGAAGGGTCATGGCCTCAGCTGATTGGCTGGGGAAGGGTTGTGGCCTCAGCCAATTGGCTGGGGAAGGGTTGGAGTCCCATTAGGCAGGTTGCCAGGTGTGTTTTGATTGGGAAGTTTGAATGGGTGAGCAGGAGGTTACTCAAGGGGAGGAAGCGTGGTCTGAGGTTTCTGTGATTTTCCCGGAAAGGGGCCATGTTGGGGACATAGTCACTCAAGGTGGAGGACACAGAACAAGATGGAGTCAGCCGGCGTAGGTCCGCTCTTTCAGGTTGAGCATGGGACTCTTGGTTTCAGCTCGGGTCATGATCTCAGTTTCCTGGGTTTGAGCCCCATGTTGGGCTCTGTGCTGACAGCATGGAACCTGCTTAGGATTCTCCCTCCCTCTCTCTTTCCCCTCCCCAACTTGTGCTGTCTCTATCTCTCTCAAAATAAAAAACTTAAAATGTTGTTACTGATCAGGTTTGGGGGTGATAGTGGGGTTCGTGGGGTCTGGAGCTGATGGCCAAGAAAGAATTCTTGAAGACACCTTTGATGCAAAGAGGTGATTTTATTAACGCACGGGGACAGCACCCGTGGGCAGAAAGAGCTGCCCAGGGACCACAGGTTACATACGGTGGAGTTAGAGAAGGTAGTCTAGGGGAAGTTTCCAATGAGATTTTCATATGCTAAAGAAGACTCCCAGGTTTCCTAGCTGTTGTCAAGCTAAGGCGGTTTTCCCCTCTAGCGAAGCATTAACATTAAGACAGAGGGAGTTCCTGGAGAAACATTTTACTCTGTCTGCCTCCAAGTCCATGGGCTCTGTCAATGGGCTGCAGGCTACAAGGAAATTTAATTTTACCTGCCAGTTCCTTCTGCCTTTGTTTCCCACATCAGTGACCCGCAGCAAAAAGTATTTTAAAAGTTTTGCGGTGGCTTAAGGGAGTTAAGAGAGTTGGAGAGGCATCTCGCCTGAAAGAGGGCAGCCTGGTGGAGCTGAGGACCCAGGAGCTGGGGGAGGCGAGGTGGGTGTGAGCGCTGGGTAGTGGCTGAGCTCCAGGAGTGCAGAGTGACAGCTGGGCCAGTGGGGAGGTCAGTCACTCAGTTCCTTCCACCAATATTTATTGACTTCCTACTGCTGCAGGATTTTTTTTACCACAATACCCAGGATTCGTTGTCTCCCCGCTTGGAAGAACGAAGAGGTGGACACAAAATGAGCAGCAGGCCAAGGTTTAATAGAATATAAGATCCGAAAGGAAGAGTAGTAGGAAAGCTCTCTTTATAGAGAGGGGACATTGGAAAATGAATGCCTGAGGATGCTAGGCCAGGGTCCTTGTTTTATAAGGTTCTGGTCAGCAACCCCCGCCCTTCCCTTCCCCTTCATTCCTTCTCAGGTTCTACCCTTTATTGGTTTGATAGCGCCAGGTGCTGGGCTGCCCATTCCTGACTGGCTCCATTGCATTGCGTGAGGGGTGGTCTATGGCCATACTTAGGTCTTTTGTCAAATTCCTGAGGGAAACCCTTGGGGGAGGAGGTGGGCTCTGTTACATTCTGAAGAGGAACCTCTCGTCTGAGGGGGTTTGCTGTGGTCAGACGCTCCCAGCACCTTTCCAAAATAGGTGTTTTTCCCCACCCAGGGACCTCAGGCCCTAACCTTGCCCTCTCTGCCTACTGAATCCTATCTTCTATCAGTACTATGTGCCTAACACTATTCTAGGTGTGGAGAATAGAGCAGGGAACAAAAAATACAAAACCTCCCTTTTATGAAGCTGATACTCTGTTCTGGAGCACAGAGTGGAGAAAAAAGATGGGGAGTATATTTTAGAATCTGTTAAATAATCGTAAGAGCTTAAGAGAAAGATAGTGGGGAGAGGACAAGACAATTTTGGATGGGGTGTCCAGGGACAGCTTTCTGAAGACAGTGTCATTGAGATGTTAAAAAGTAAACCAACGGACCAAAATGGCGTCACTTAGGTTAAGGCATCAAGTCAGTAAACTAAGACTTAGGACTTAACCTAACTATTGGTTCCCCTTCCCCACCAGGATGTAACTGATGAGGGAGCTTGGGGCAAGCTGATGGCAAAATACAGACTGACACACCCCCCACCCCAGGTGGCATCTGTGTGATATTCCTCGGTCACTCCCAGCTACCCAAGAAGAAAGGAAAAGGGGTTAAGCACTTGCCATGGTGATGTGGGAACCTAAGGCAAATGAAAAATTAAATTCCCTTACTGCCTGCAGCCTACTGACAAGTCCTTGAAATAGGCAGGAGCTCAGCTGCCTGGATGAGGACACTTTGCTGGGGGCAAAAGAGAACCTTGGCTTAACATTGTCCCAACCTTGAGGATCCTGTAAATCTACTTCCTTTATCTCAACTGCCCCAGGATACATGCTGGCAATCACACTCCAAGCTTATGGCCTCCTGATATACATCTGAAGGGTCTCATGAATGAGGTTTTATTAAACTGTAATAAATGGTGTTTCCCTAGCAACAGATAGCCCCTCAAGATCCTGGAAACCTTGCTTCCAAAATTCCTTAGAGCTTTATTCAATCCCTGACCCCCTCCCAACCTGAAGGTATATAATGAGTTACCCATCAGGACCCCAGTGCAGCTCTTCCTGTCCGTGGGTCCTGTCCCCATGCTAATAAAATTGCATTTTTGCACCAAAGATGTCTTCAAGAATTCTTTCCTGGCCATCAGCTTTGGACCACCCCATCACCCCAAAACTTCACCATGACCTTTAACCAGCTAAATTAGAATTTCCTGGTCAACAACCAGAAGGTAATCCCTTGACATACCGTTCCATTCCCCTTAGGAGGGCCACCAAGCCTAAAACAATGGATTCTTTGTTAACTCGTCCCCCCCTCTGCCACCTACACCCACCACTCCCCCCACGCCCTACACCCCCACTTTGAAAAACGTTTCTTTTTCTGGAGCTCCCACAGAGCTCTTCTCCACATGCTAGGTGGGACATCTCCCAATTCATGAATCATTTAATAAAGCCAATTATATTTTCAAATTTACTCTGTCAAATTTTGGCTTTTCAATGGGGTAAAGAGCAAAAGGAAGTGAGTGAGTGGACCACTTCGTTTTCTGGGCCACCAGCCTCAAGACAGAGAAAATTTAACTGTGCAAATGCCCCGGGCACCTGGCTGGCTCAGTCGGTTAAGTGTCCGACTTGGACTCAGGTCATGATCTCACAGTTTGTGGGTTCAAGCCCCGTGTCAGGTTCTGTTGCTGACAGCTCAGAGCCTGGAGCCTGCTTCAGATTCTGGGTCTCCCTTTCTAAAACTCTCTGCCATTCCACTTCTGTGTGCTCTCTCTCAAAAATAAACAAATATTTTTTTTTATTTTGTTTTAAAAATAAATATTTTTTTAAAATTTTGTTTTAAAGTGCAAAGGCCCTGGGGTGGGCACATGGCTACTCACTAAGAAACAGCTCGGGAGCCAGTGTGGCTGGGGCACATTAGGAAAGCCCCAAACTGTGAGTGGTGCATGTCTGACACCAGCCGGCTTCCGTGAATTCCAAACTGTTTTGCACTCAGACGTGTACTGTGGAGAATTCTAGTTCGGTGTCAGCTGTGCTGGCCTGGCAGCATGACTTCTACCAGCAACGCATCTATTTTCCTACCATAAATGCACTGTGGAGTTCACTAAAAGGAGACTTAATTTTTATAGAGAGTTTTGAGCTAGCTGCACTGTTTGGAGCCAATCCGGAAAATCTCTTAAATCCTTGCCACCTGGAATGTTGTGCCCCCAGCCCTGGGGCCCCAGAAGATTAGATTGACAAAAGACGGATTGACCAGAAAAATACCCAAACGGATGCTTATTCAGCAGAGAGGAGTCAAGCAAAGGGGTTGTTAGAATGTAGGCTTCTGTGATATCTTCCAAAGAAGAACAATACATTGCAGGCAAGCGACAAGACAAAGGAAAAGGTGGTCAGCTTTCAAGGGTGGCACCCCCTGGGGAGGTAATATACTGGGAAACGAAGGAAATAAAGATTATGTCCTCCCATCTCTGCCCTGCTTCTTTCCCTCTTCTTGGTGGCCATAAAACTTCCCCAAGAGAGAGCATTCACAGCACTCCCCATGTTTCAGAAGCTTCTGCTTTTAGTCAGATGGGGGAAGGTCTGGGAAAATGCCTTTCTGCCTCCAGTTCAAAATCCCTACACCAAATGGCATATTTTGGGGGTGGTATGTTCTGGTCCCCCGACTGGCAGAACAGGAGCCAACACCCCACTGCCCTGTTGCTAGACCTTTATCAGTTAAGACTCTTGCCTCACACACACAGGTGCTAGGGCCCCTTGACCTGGTGAATCTTACTGATTCTGCTTCAAGCTTAACAAGCTCACAGGCCTGGTCCATGATGATATGTATGTTCTTAATGTTCCCTAGCATTTCTGTTCTTGGGACCCGAAGCTCTCCCTAGACTCCTTCCCCATGCACGTTTAATTGGCTGTTAGCTGAAGGTAACTACAAGCACGAAGTTGTAAAAAAGTCTTTCATACCAAAGACAGGTTCCTCCAAGATGCTCATGGGGAGGAAAAAGAAAAAAAACAACTTTTTAAAATTGTCACTGCCTTTCTGCTCACTTATCAAATCAGGAGAGAAAAAAAAAAAAAAGAGCTTTTGGCATTAGCAACAATGCTACCAAAATCCTAGGTGATTTTCAGGGTCAGGACTTAGACTTTAGAGGAGAGAACATTCTTTCCTCTTTTCTTTCTTTTCTTTTTCTTTTCTTTTTTTTTTTTTTTTTTTTTTTTTTTTTTTAATTCTCAAGTTAGTTAACATACAGCGTAGTTGTGGCTTCAGGAGTAGAACCCAGTGATTCATCTCTTACCTACAACACCCAGTGGCTCATCCCAACAAATGCCCGTCACCCATTTAACCCATTCCGCACCCCCATCAACCCTCAGTTTGTTCTCTGGACTTAAGAGTCTCTTACAGTTTGCCTCTTGCTCTGTTTTTTATCTTTCCTCTTTTCATGGAGAAACGGAAATTTGCCAGTTACCCTAGTAAGCGAAGGAAGCTGTTTTGACCAAGTTCTCATAAGACATTGGTTACTACAAACCTTAATTCATTGATCCAACCGTATTTATTGGCCCAAAGCTAAACTCAAGTCCCCCAAAGAAATGTAAAGTTCTCAATCCACGGAGAAATTTCTCAGATCCTCCCTAAATTGCTTGGGGCCCCTTAGTTCAGGCTTTCTGAGGATGAAGGCTTTTAGCATAGCAACCTTATTTAGAAGGAGGCATTGATCAAACATGGGCCAGGGGCACATGGGTGCCTCAGTCAGTTACGCAGTTAAGCGTCTGACCGTTGATTTCCGCTCAGGTCATGATCTCAAGGTTCCTGGGATCGAGCCACAGGTGGATCTGAGAGAAGAGCCCATTTGATATTCTCTCTCTCTCTCTCTCTCTCAAAATAAATAAATGAGCATTTTTTTAAAAAATGGACTAGATCTGGGGCGCCTGGGTGGCTCAGTCGGTTGGGCGGCCGACTTCGGCTCAGGTTATGATCTCGCGGTCCATGAGTTCGAGCCCCGCGTCGGGCTCTGTGCTGACAGCTCAGAGCCTGGAGCCTGTTTCGGATTCTGTGTCTCCCTCTCTCTGACCCTCCCCCATTCATGCTCTGTCTCTCTCTATCTCAAAAATAAATAAACGTTAAAAAAAATTAAAAAAAAAATGGGCTAGATGGGTGATAGGTATTAAGGAGGGCACTTGTGATGAGCATGGGCTATTGTATGGAAGTGATGCATCACTGAAGTGTACTCTTGAAACCAATATTGCACTGTATGCTAACTGAAATTTAAATTAAAAAATAAAAATAAAAAGTAAAATTCTGGTTATGATTATACAGTAAAAAAAGAGAGAGAGAGAAAGAAAAGGAAACATGGTGAGGGCTTTTCTTTCCCCTCCCTCACCTTTCAGGAATCCCTGTTTTGTAAGCCAGTTGAGAAAGTAATATCTGGACACATGAAAGTTTATAAAGCATATGTGTACTAAATAATGACCTAAGACAACAGTGTAATAGAAGCCACGAGATGATATATAAAGCCAAATACATGATATTGTGCATTCACAGGAGGGAGAGATCTTTGTGGGTTGGTGCAATCAGGGAGGGGATCCTGGTGGAGGTGCAGAAGAGCAGTTGTTTGCAACAAGTCCAGAAAGGCAAGCAGAGCATCAAGAAGAATTGCTTTTTCTTTTAATGTTTATTTATTTTTAAGAGAGACAGAGAGAGAGAACGAGTGCGGGAGCAAGCAGGGGAGGGGCAGAGAGAGAGGGAGACAGAATCTGAAGCAGGCTCTAGGCTCCGAGCTGTCCTCACAGAACCCAATGGTTCTGTGGTTCTGAACCCAAGGGTTCAGGCAAATAAATGTCCCCTTAAAGCAGTGGTCTCCAACTACCTTTTAGTTTGCACCTTTAATTAACATGCTTTGGGGCGCCTGGGTGGCTCAGTCAGTTAAGTGTCCGACTTTGGCTCAGGTCATGATCTCACTGTTTGTGGGTTCAAGGCCTGCATCGGGCTCTGTGCTGACAGCTCAGAGCCTGGAGCCTGCTTCGGATTCTGTGTCTCCCTCTCTCTCTGCTCCTTCCCTGTTTGTGCTCTGTCTCCCTCAAAAATAAATACACATTAAAAAAATTAATATGTTTTAATGTATTGCAGTTATTGTTTTTTAAAAATATGGAAAATAAAAAATTAAGGGTAAAATAAAAAGTAAATGGACATTTCTAACTTTCTCTTGACAACTCAGTGGATTCTCTTCCACACCCAACCTTGGAGATTACTGCACAAAACCACAAGCCAGTCCTGTATAAATCAGTTGAGTCTCACTATGGCTCCATTGATAATTCTATTTTTATTTTATTTTAGTTGGCACAGTGCTAAAGTGGAAGGGAGAGATAGAAAAGGGAAACCCAAAGCAACCTTTACTATCATTTTTTAAAACTAGTAAATGAGACCAGGTACACTCTAGGCCAAGGTCCTGAGGCCACCATACCTGGCAGAAACTAGAACTACAAATTGACTTTCTTTTTTAGGCAGGTATGGTAAAGCCTTCCCAGAGTCCTCAGGGGAGAGCCAGATGATTCCCCAGCAGGGTGTAATCTGGCCCCCTTTCCCCATGACCCTTACTAGGGTGTGAAGGATCAAGGGCACAATAAATATCAAGGAGGCTGTGACCACAAGAAGCCATTAGAGACTATGGCTGTTGGCCAGCTGAAGAGATAGGATTCAATGACCATGGGTGGATAACTCCCCCCAAAAATGCCATGTTGTTGTTTTGAATTTCAGGTGCCTAGAGTTGAGTTAATCACTGTTGTCCATGGCCTATTATCATGAGTCCACACGAGGCTCCTCGATTTTCTTGTTCTCATGAAATCTATGTTATTTTTATATATGAAGTTTTATTTGACATAATAGTATGACTGCTCTACAACTTCATGCATCAACATGCTTTTATGAATCCATCCGTGTTGTGTATGCATACCCACCACATTTGCCTATCCACTCCTCCAGTAATAGACTTCCAAACCACCTCCAGCTCCCCATTGAGGGAAATTAGAGAGTATCACCCCCAAAAGATGTCTCTGACACCAAAAATCTTTTGGGGGCGCCTGGGTGGCTTAGTCGCTTATGTGTCTGACTCTCGGTTTCGGCTCAGGTCATGAGTTCGAGACCCACGTTAGGCTCTGCGCTGGCTGCACAGTGTCTGCTTGGGATTCTCTCGCTCTCTCCCTCTCTCTCTCTCTGCACCACCCCCACTCCACTGTCTCTGTCTCTCTCAAAATAAATAAGCTTTTAAAAAATTGTTTTAAATCTTTTGAACCAAAGTTATTTAAGAAGCTACAAACACAAAGCAAGTTCCCCTTTTTCTTCCTAAAAGTAGAATATAAATTCTCCTTTCACTGGAGACAGACTCTTAGCAGCCCAGAGATGTAACCAGAGGAATCTGCCAACAACCCTGACTTCATTAGTTCCTTCCTGTATATTTACCTTCCCACAATGTGCTGCCCCCAGAGGCCTAAAATTGCTTTCCTTTGTCCTGTCACTTTTCTACAAATGCACTTCTGTTCTTTGTTGAAGATGCCACGTAAGCCAAAATTTTAAGCCACAGGCTTCGACTTGCTTTTTTCATTTAGGTTTCTCCCATGTGATGTGAGCTGCTCAAGAAACTGTTGGTTTTTCTCTTGTTAATCTGTCTTTTGGTTACAGAACTGAAAACTCAATGGGGAGAGGTAAAGTTTTACCTCCTCCACATCATTCTCTCACACAACACAGCAATGAACCCCCTGCCGAATGTGTCCTCCACATTACGATTAAGAGTGGGATTTCTGGGGCAACTGGGTGGCTCAGTCACTTGAGTGTCTGACTCTTGATTTTGGCTCAGGTCATGATCTCACAGTTTGTGAGTTCAAGCCTTATGTCAGGCTCTGCGCTGAGCATGGAGTTTGCTTAAGATTCTCTCTCTCTCTCTCTCTCTCTCTCTCTCTCCCTTTCTCTCTGCCCCTCCTCTGCTCACTCTTGCTCTCTCTCAAAATAAATAAACAGGGGCACCTGGGTGGCTCAGTCACTTGAGTGTCTGACTCTTGACTTCGGCTCGGGTCATAATCTCACAGTTCATGAGTTCGAGCCCCATGTCGGCCTCTGTGCTGACAGCTTGGAGCGGGAACCTGCTTTGGATTCTGTGTCTCCCTTGCTCTCTGCCCCTCCCCCACTCGCACGCTATCTCTCTGTCTCTCAAAAATAAAATAAACATTTAAAAAATTAAAAAAATAAATAAAGACTTAAAAAAAAAAAGGAAGAAGCTCCCCTATGCTGAGCCCTAGGCTTTAAAGGGCCCCCTCTTGCCCTTCTGTTTCTATACCTTTGCTCACAGAGAAGTGATGTGCCCACCTATAGGCTGGGCCTCCCCTTCTCTATAATACGGGGTACAGGGACTCTGAGATTCCTGCCCCAGTGGTCGTAATTCCAATTCCAAGTTCTGCTTGGGCCTCTCCCCTGATCCAGCTTCCTGAAAGGCCACCACTGTGTATACCCCTCGGCACAGGGGACAGGCAAGGGCGGCTATTGTGATGTGTGGGTAGAGCTTGGACCTACAGGCTGGTGTGTCCAGCACATGAAACCCTATTTCAGGGTAGAGACAAATATGGAAAGGCAAGGAGACAAACAATAGGCCAGAGGTTGGAGGGAATGTGACAGCCGGGCCTTCCAGCTTCAGCTTCTTTTGAAAGATTTAAATGGGACATGCTGGTGGGCAGAGGGGTATTGATAGCAATTTGTGGGTAAGAGCTAACGAGGATAAGACTGAAGAGGTGAAGAGAAATCTTGAAGCTTCCCCTGTGTGAAGAGGAAGACAAAGTCAAGAAGGGCCTAGGGACATGCACAAGCTAGCCAGCCAGCGAAGGAGAAATCTCTCCTCTTTCTCTCCTCACCCGGTGCCAGTGAGTCTTCCTGGAAAGAAGTGTGGTCTTTGCCAACTATGAAATTAATTTGAAATTTGCACTATATCCACAGTGATTTGTTATGAACTTTACTAATTTTGGGGGGAGGCATAATTTATTTTTGAGAGACAGAGAGAAAGAGAGAGAGAGAGAGAGACAGAGTGCAAGGAGAGGAGGAGCAGAGAGAGAGGGAAACAAAGCTTGGACGCAGGCTCCAAGCTCTGAGCTGTCAGCACGGAGCCCAACGCGGGAATCAAACCCACGAACCGTGAGATCATGACCTGAGCTGAAGTCGGACGCTCAACCGACTGAACCACCCAGGCGCCCCTGTTATGAACTTTTCTTTAAACAAAGTTTTCAACTCTTCGCTATGAAGGTATATTTGCCAACCTAGAAGCTTATGACAGATGTATTTAAGTTTGCTCGTTTGATTTAGAACTTTTAAGTATCTAGACAGGTGGGACATAGGCTTCCATTTGCACTCTTGCCCGGACCCTGCACATGTAACATGAGAATAGCCCACCATTCTGTGAGAAGCCAACTGACAGTCTGTGGGCATGCACGACAGGCCAGGGATTGGGCTTTACTGATGTCATTTCACTGAAATCTCCTAGCAATTTTCTGAGACAGTGTAGGCTCATGACCTGAGAACCAAAGAGGTTAAGATGCTTGGCCAAGATCGCAGAGCTAATAATCAAGGACCTGGACCTCCCACAGAATTCTTGTCAATCACAAGGATTTTCTTTCCACTCGATTATGCCTCGATTTAAGCTAGTGTTGAGATGTGGATACAAATGGCAGCTGAGTTGCTCTTCGGTTTTATTTTCATTTGGAATGGGCCAATGACACCAACGACTGTCTCCTAATCTGAATTGAGTGTCTCCTTAGAGAGACCCAGAGTCTACCAGCTTGTCTTTCCCAGGCTCCTCCTAACGGTGACTAGACGCCTTCCAGAGGTTCCGAACGTGCGCCCTTGGAAACACAGTTTGGCTTCTGCAACAAATCAGGATCTGTTAGGATCTGTTCCTAACTCTAAGATAAAATAAAAGAAAGGGAACCACTCAGAAAATTAAGAGCTCTGCTCTGGAGCTGTGTGTGTGTGTGTGAGGGGGTGGGATGGGGAGATCGGGGTCCCTTTACTGTTTGAAAAATAACCAGCAAATGCCAAATTTGTCATTCCTATGTTTTCACGAATCACTAATCAATTGTGCGCGCTGATAAATATCAGAGCCCTCTTAAGAGTTTTATTCTTTATATTTGAAACGCCATTTCTCCTTTTAGATCCATTAAGAAATGTAACTGTCAAAGAAGCGGACACATTTCCCTACTACTTTTATTAGCTTTCAAAATCACGTAGCCGATCATGTTACTCCCCTATTTTAAACACTTCAGTAGCTCCAACTGCTTGTTAGATCAAATCCAAGTTCTTTAGCATGACATTCAAGGCTTTTTAGTATTGGAATGAAGCCAATTATTTCAACTCCAGTGCCACCATTCACCTCATATTCTTTTTTTAATGTTTATTTAGGGGCGCCTGGGTGGCTCAGTCAGTTGGGCGGCCAACTTTGGCTCAGGTCATGATCTCACCATCCGGGAGTCTGTGAGTTTGAGCCCCCATCAGGCTCTGTACAGCTCAGAGCCTGGAGCCTGCCTTGAGTTCTGTGTCTCCCTCTCTCTCTGCACCTCTCCACTCACACTCTGTCTCTCTCTCTCTCATCCTTTAAAAGTATCCATTTTTTTTAAAATGTCTATTTATTTTTGAGAGAGAGAGAATGTGCATGTGATCTGGGGAGGGACAGAGAGAGAAGACAGAGGATCCAAAGCAGGCTCTGTGCTGACAGCGGTGAGCCTGACTTGGGGCTTGAACCCACGAACCGTGAGCTCAGGTCTAACCACGACCTGAGCTGAAGTCGGATGCTTAATTGGCTGAGCTACCCAGGCACCCCTCCCCTCTTTAAATATGCCAAAATACATGCCATTCCCCAAACAGCCCTTTCCCATTTCATATCTGTGTGTTTGCATATGCTAAGCCCCTGCCTTCTTCAGTCTGTCTGCTGAAACTGTATTTATTCTTCAAGATCCATTCCAGAATAACCCCTCCAAAGCTTCTCCAAGTATCTAGATGAGCGATTGCCAAAGTTTGGTAATATAGGCATTATCAATATTTACAAAAGAAGTTCTAATATAGTATTGTCTGCTTTGACTTTGTTCATGCACACATAAACAGGTACCTACCACAATATGGAGGATAAGTTAGAACCAAAAACAAACAAACAAGCCCAGGAAGAATATCACCTCAGAATAAAGGAGAGTTTTTCAATTTCATGAATTTGGTTTTAGGAAAATTTCATTCATTTGGTTGTTCTTAATTTTCTCCTTTTGCCACAGGAAAACAATGGTAACCAAAAAAACCAGCCATGGATAACTGGGAACCACTGTCCCAGACTACAGACAGAACTGGCTGTTCCATCATCTTGTAACACTTTCTACAGATTTGCAACATTGAGTTGTGTTTATTTTACTGGACCTCTCCCACTCTCTTTCCACTAATTTTTGAATTTTTGAGTATTGGGATTATTACTATTTTCCATATGCCAAGCATCCAGCACATAATAGATGCTCAATAAATGTCTGTGAAATAAGTGTTTAAAAAATTTTTAAACATTTATTTATTATTGAGAGACAGGGCATGAGTAGGGGAGGGGCAGAGAGAGAGGGAGACACAGAATCCAAAGCAGGCTCCAGGCTCTGAGCTGTCAGCACGGAGCCCAAGGAGGGGCTCAAACCCACAAACCATGAGATGATAACCTCGAACCCACAGACCGCAAGATCATGACCTCAGCCAAAGTAGGATGCTTCACCGACTGAGCTGCCCAGGCGCCCCTGTGAAATCAATTTTTATACAAATGACTGTGTGTAAGAGGAATGCCAAGGCAGACTGGTCCCAGACAAAAACAAAAACAAACAAACAAACAAACAAACAAACAGAAAACAACTAAAACAGTCCTTATTCCATACAAGAACATAGTTCCATTTCTGAATAATTTTTCTGAATTTCTGAATAAGTTTTTTTATCACTGATAGTGCTTGCACCTTTAAATACCCTCTGTCAAGATCTTTCTCAGTCAAGGATCTGCTGGAAACAGTGTATTAGACAAAGCTCTCCCTCCTCCTCTAGGTCATAATCATCCTCTTCCTCATCAACATCCTTTAAAAGTATCCTTTTACCCTGTAGCTTCAAGGGGTTTCACAAAAGGAGAATATCATCTATTCTTTGATGTCGGCTGTACGTTAGTGGGGATGCTGTAGGCTACAGAAAATATAATAGCCTAACTCAAATTAGATTTTTTTTTAAAAAAAGGTAATTTATTGGTTCACATAACTGAAAAGTTGCTCAGGTAAAGCTTGATTCAACAGCTCCCTGATGCCACCTTGAACCTGACCTCTTCCTATCTTGCCACTCTGCCTTCGGCATGGCTTTCTTCATCCAGCACTGGCCCCGTTTGTGGTCTTAAGAGGCACAGCTATCTACCACTCCACACGCTGTATGCTTTTTCTTCCTTGCAGAAAAGAAAATAGTTGTCCTAACCTTCCCACAAACGCAATCTGATGATAATAGTTGGCATTACCTGCCCACATCTGAACTGATGCCAGTAGAATAAAATTCATTGCTTGTCTGATTGGAATCTCAGGCTTTAGTTCTTGAAGCTAGGGATTGAGCCAGTTTTCCAGGAAACACGTCAGTACCCTCACGGAAATCTGGAGTTACTGGGAAGAGATAAAGGAATGCTAGTTGGCAGCAAATGCCTGTTACAGTCCGTACAGTGATAATTTTTGGAGACGCGAGTATCCTGAAAAACTTTAAGACTTTAACAAATGTAGTTACGGATGTTCAAAGATCTCTTTCTCGGGGCGCCTGGGTGGCTCAGTTGGTTAACCTTCTGACCTCAGCTCCGGTCATGATCTCATGGTTCATGGGTTCGAGCTCCACATCGGGCTCTGTCCTGACAGCTCAGAGCCCAAAGCCTGCTTTGGATTCTGTGTCTCCCTCTCTCTGCCCCTCCCCTGCTCATGCTCTGTCTCTCTCCATGTCTGATAAATGAATAAACATTTAAAATTTTTTTAAAATAAAAATAAAGATCTTTTTCTCTCTCTCAAAAGAAAAAGAGTGATGCCCTCCCCAAACTCATATCCCACCCCCACAAAAAGCAGCCACATTATTCTTTCTTTAAGAAAGTAGAATTTAAAGATCCCTTCTAGAAAAAGATGGATGATGATAAAGGAGCCGTTTCAGGAGCTGACCCAGAAAGTAATGATTAATTATATTCTTGCAGGCTGAACTGTCCAATGTACTAGAGGGCATCATCTTTCTTCCAGCTCCTAAGGAGGTCAAGAGATTCTTTGCCTGTGGCAGTGAGATATGAATGGAAGGTTAGTCACTTGATCCTTCCACAGAAGCAATAATTCACTGCTTCCAAGGTAAGCTCTCCAAAGGACCCCTTTTGAGGGACTGTATAAGACCAATCTACTCAGCTAAAATGGATAAATTCTCAGATGCTCTTTTTACAAGAGTCTGCCTTTAACTTAAGAATTCAGATTGGCTGCCCATCTAGACAAAATTGCCCAGACGAATGCTTCATGATGGACTGTCATCATCTAAGAAATGACTAAGGTTTATAATCTTAAAAGGTGATTAGTCTCGGGGCACCTGGGTGTTTTCAGTTGGTTAAGCGTCTGACTTCGGCTCAGGTCATGATCTCACAGTTTGTGGGCTCGAGCCCCGCATGGAGCTCTGTGCTGATAGCTCAGAGCCTGCAGCCTGCTTCAGATTCTGTGTCTCCCTCTCTCTCTCTGCCCCTCCCCCGCTTGCACTCTGTCTCTCTGTCTCTCAAATATGAATAAACATTTAAAAAAAATTTTAAACTAAAAGGTAATAAAACTCAAATGTTGTTTGTCCTACAATTTTGGGTTGAGATTTCAACTCCAGTTAAAATTTTAATTACCTTTGAGGTAAACTGTTTTAAAAATGGGGCCACCCCAATGGGGGCACCTGGGGGCTCAATTGATTAAGGGACCAGCTCTTGATTTTTGGCTCAGGTCATGATCTCATGGTTCATGAGTTTGAGCCCCACATCAGGCTCTGCACTGACAATACAGAGCCTGCTTGAAACTTTCTCTCTCTGCCCCTCCCCAGCTCTCTCTCAAAAATAAATAAATATTTTTTAAAAATGGCGCCTGTGAATATAATCTCTCTGTATCCATGCCCATTGGCTATTCCCCCCCCCCCCACCCACACACACACATATTGACACTGAGCTTGACTATGTGAGTTGCTTTGGCCAATGGAATATTAGCAAATGTGATACAACAGAGGCTTGAAAAGTGCTTGCCTACAAGGAACTTTTCCACCACCATGGGAAAAAGCCTAGGTAGCTTTCTGGGGGGTGTCACAGCATGTAGAGTAAGGTCCCTACTTTTCCAGCCATCCCAGCCATGCCAGACATCTGAGCCAAAGCCCAACTGCATGTGTGAGCCCAGCCTTCAACTTGGGGAACAGAAATGAACTGTCCCAAGCTGAACCCAGCCCATATTGTCAACTTACAGAATTATAAGCAAATAAATGTTTGCTTTTTGAGCCTGTAAGTCCTGCTATATTGATACGTGTACTATAATTGGTAAAACCCTTAGACCTTCGATGGGGAGTAAAGAGCACACATATCATGATGAGCACTGAGTAATGTATAGAATTGTTGAATCACTATACTGTATACCTGAAATGAATATAACACTGTATGTTAACTGTACTGGAATTAAAAAACTGAGAAAAAAAACCCTCATACCTTAAAGTGCCTACACCACTTAATGTACATAGTAGGTGACCAATAAATGCCTACTGAATTTCTTAAAGAAACTAATCTAATTGTGCTGGTCATCCATTTGAATTACACTAAATGCATCTGCAAAATGATTTTTCCCATGGAATGTCAGAAAAGATAAAACATTTTACTGCAAAATTAATTTTGGTCCCCTTATTTTATTCAGGAGACATATAGGATGTCATCTTTCAGTTAGTCTAGCCAAGCTGTAAAATAGGACTTAAATAATAAATAAAGTAATTGACCTAAATGCTTAGTTCAGTTTCTGACCCTTGATATATGTTCTTGCTGATGATGCTGAGAATGACTGTGAGCTCCCCAAGTATAGGGGCTGTTTTAGTCCATCTTTTATTCATGGTACATTACTTACAGTAGCATGGATATAATTTTAAAATATGAGGTTTGCGGGGCACCTGGATGGCTCAGTCGGTGGAGCATCCAACTCTTGATTTCGGCTCAGGTCACGATCTCACCGTCATGAGATCATAAGGTTGAGCATGAAGCTGCTTAGGACTCACTCTCCCTCTCTGTCTGCCCCTCCCCCTTCTCAAAAAGCTAATTAATTAATTAATTAAATATAAGGTTTGCAATGAAGAGGATGATATATTAAATAACAGGAATAGTAGGGGACAGGGTTTTTTATTCTACTAGGAATACACTGTGATTCTTAAAATGTGACTTCTATCTTTCTTCACGTAAAAAATTCTTGTCCCTTCAAACATTATCTCTTCTCCATTCTCTTTCTTGCATACTTTATACCGCTTATCCGGTCATCTTTTCTATGAGCTACTCTTTAAAAAATGTTTTTATTTGAGTAGAGTGGACACACAATGTTATGTTCGTTTCAGGTGAACAACAGAGCGAATCGACCAGTTTAGACATTGTGCTGTGCTCACCACCAGTGTGGCCACCATCTGTCACCATGCAACAATACGATTGACTACATTCCCCATGCTGTGCCTTTTATTCCTGTGAATTACTTGTCTATTGATTGCTCTTTGCCTCTTTCCACCTTATTTCTCTGTCAGACACACTAGGGATTTCCCTTTAATGTTAGTGACTTAACTGATTCTCTCTTCTTCTGTACCTAATCCCCTATTTCACTCATCTCTCAATCTGTGAATTTCAAGGACTGCATTTTTGGTTTTTTTACACCTACACATCTGTTCAGTTCCTCTTTCCTATTCCACTTGCTCTTTTTCATACTATGTTGTTCCTTCATGGTGTGAGTGAATACTTTTTTTTTTATCTGTACACTCATACTAAATATTATCAGTGTATAATTTCTCTCTAATTTATGTTTGCATTTTTGGATACCAATTATTTTGTTGGTTGCATCTGCTGGATCTCAGTTATGTAATCTGTCAATTTTAAACACGAGTTCATCTTCAAGGATGAATATTTATTCCTTGGGAGTCCTATGCACTCTGGTTTATAAAATTTCTAGAACAGAGTGATTCTATCCTTGCTTATGCTTAGAGAGCAAAAGGTTTCAATGGTTCTGAATCAGTTTCTTTTTTTTTTTTTTAATTATGTTTCTTTAGTTTTGAGAGGCAGAGAGAGACAGAGCACAAGTGGGGAGGGGCAGAGAGAGAGAGAGAGAGAGGGAGACACAGAATCTGAAGCAGGCTCCAGGCTCTGAGCTGTCAGCACAGAGCCCAACGTGGGGCTCGAACTCACAGACCACGAGATCATGACCTGAGCCGAAGTCGGACACTTAACCTACTGAGCCACCCAGGCGCCCCTGGTTTCAATGCCCAAGTACCTGATGGGGGCCCAGCCCTTTTCAGCTAAACTCTGGACACAATTCCCAGGCGCCATTCCAACTGCATACCTCCACAGCTACCTAACATAGACAAACGTATTCCTCCCCTCTCCCAGATCACATATCTTACACTCGCTGTCATTTCTAACACACTGACTCAGTTTCCACCACAACTACCCTTCCTCCCATGCTCTAGTCAATTCTCTCTTCTCCTCCATCTTCAGCTTTTTCCTTCACTTCCTGCTTTTTTGGTGACAAGTTTATCCAACCTGGTCGTCAGCTCTACCTCCAGGGCCTTCTCAAATTCCTCCTACTCCACCTAAAATATTGCAATGACTTACTAAAATTCTATTTTAGAATTGTGAAAATATAGTCAAATGACTCTGTTCTCACATAGGAGTGCACACAGAATACATTTAGAATCATATGTACTTCATTATAAGATTTATTTACAAATCTAAAACTAACTTTTCTTGAGAACCTACTTAATAAAATCGGCCTCCGGCCTATTAGCCTTTAATGTACTTCACAGAGAGATTGCCAAAATAATGGTTCTACAATGTTCTATGTTTTAAGGGGTAGAAGAATGATAGTGGCTCCAGAAAAACTAAACACTAAAAACAATTCACTGTTCTAGAAGCATTTTTTTTCCTTTTCATATTTTTATTTAAATTCTGGTTAGTTAACATACAGTTCAATATTGGTTTCAGGAGTAGAATTTAGTGATTCCTCACTTACATACAACACCCAGTGTTCGTCCCAAAAAGTGCCCTCCTTAATGTCCATCCTCCCCAATGTCCCTGCATCAACCTTCAATTTGTTCTCTACCCTTAAGAGTCTCTTATGGTTTGTTTCCCTCTCTCTTTCCCCCCCCCATATGTTCATCTGTTTTGTTTCTTAAAGTCCAGATATGACTGAAATCATATGGAATTTGTCTTTCTCTAACTGATTTGTTTCACTTAGCAGAATACATTCTAGTTCCATCCACATCATTGCAAATGGCACGATTTCATTCTTTTTGATGGCTGAGTAATATTCCATTGTATTTATATACCACATGTTTTTTATCCAGTCGTCAGTCAATGGACATTTGGGCTCTCTTCATAGTTAGGCTATTGTTGATAATGCTAGCAAGATGCTTGAAAAAAAAAATTGCACAGTCATGCAAAAGGGACCTAATTCTCTAAAATGATGGCAGTTATATTTCCCATTAAGCAAACTCACTAGAAATATAATAGGCATACTTTGTACTGTCTGGGCAGTGAAAAAAATTTTTTACTGAGTTTCTGAACTCAGTAAATTGATGTGCACAAAGCTCCAAGTCTGGAGGACTGCCTGGAGATTTCTTGTTACTAGACAAGTTCTGAAAAAAGAAACTGAGTGAGTAAGGGGGATGTCAGGACCAAAGCAGAGGTCTCCACGCCATTATGCCCCATATCTGGGAGGAAGAGAAATCATGGGCAGAAACCCTCCTTGTGCAGGCACAGGAAAGATCCAGAGAGTGAAAGGTCCAAAGATGATCAGGGATGTGTCCATTCATTTAGCAACAACGAGAACCCACTGTGTGTGAGGCACCACCATTCCAAGCAGGACAGAAGATGTCAAGCTATTTCAGACTAAGGGTCTGACCTCTGTAATATTCTAATCTAGTGTAAAACAAAAAAAAGTCACAGAGAAGTCCCACATGAGTAATACCGATAAAAAGCTTAAAATATCCAGCAGGTTAAGGGGCACCTGGGTGGCTCAGTCAGTTAAGCATCCGACTTCAGCTCAGGTCATGATCTCGCAGTTGATGAGTTCGAGCCCCGCGTCAGGCTCTGTGCTGACAGCTCAGAGCCTGGAGCCTGCTTCAGATTCTGTGTCTCCCTCTCTCTGCCCCTCCTCCCTTGCACTCTTGTCTCTCTCTCTCTCTCTCTCAAAAATAATTAAACATTAAAAAAAAAAAAAAAAAGAAATCAGCTCCCTGGTCTCCTTCAGCAACTGCTCACATTCAGCCCTCTGAAAATCACCAATTTCTAGGGTGTCATAGGAAAGAAATAAAAAGCCCTACAAGTGCTTGTAAAATTCTGCAAGACCCTATCCAATACCATCATCCTGCCAAGGATCCTCCACCCTGATGGAACCTGAAATGGCCTGCCAGCAAAATTCAGCCTGGACTCCTCCCCCATCCAGCTGTGCACCTGCCAGACATAGCATTTAACTTCTCAGCTTTCCTGCCCAGGGCGCAGACAGCAGCACAGCCTAGATTAGCTCTAAAACCCACCTCTTCCTAGATCTTATGAGGCTAGGAGAGATTTTGAGGTAGCCAGTTAACGTCCCTTCTCTTCCCGTTCATTTGGTGACAATATTCATATAAGCTAATTTCAGTAAAACCACAGAGATACCGGAGCTGTCTTAGACAGGAATTTACCGTAGACTTGGTTCTTTTCTGCTTTTTCCTGGATGTTCATAGCCACTGCCCTGCCCTCTGCTATTGGGTAAATGAGTACCATTTTTCTCCCTGAATCATCACACAGAAAGCCTCCAAATCCAAGTGCAAAATGGTGGCCCCTCAGAGGCAACACCATGCAATTATAGGTCTGCAGCTTGACATATTCCAAGCAAGCAATTTACAATGTCAAACAGCGTGCAGTTTCTTTGTGCTGCATAAAAAAGACACCCTATCCATTTGCAGAATTGCTAGTAAATCAACATAATTTGCTTTCCCTGAGACTGCATTCTACTAAGGAAACCTCCCTCAAAACTGCTGAGATGACTACAATTATATAAAATTATGGCATCTCACAATAAGGAACTTCCCTATAATTGGTCATGCAAATGAAGGACAATAATACATATATAATTTAGACACAGAGGATTATCCTTGAAAAGCAGTCTGTTGTTCCCAAGCTAATTTCTCCAGGGTTCCCTCCACTTCATAAAATCCCTGAATTCTACAATTCAGCAGCTATTAGCAGGGAAACACTCTTTGCTTGGGGGCAATATATTCATATATTTAGAATATAATGTACGTCAAGTATTTGCAGTATTTGAACGCAAACCCGCCATCCCTGATGATGTCTGTCACTGCAGAATGAAGAATAATTAGGCTTGGTTTCGAAGCAGCTGACAGGCAGATTTTTTTTTTTCCTAGAAGTCTAAGAGAAAGCCTGAGGGCATGTCAATGGTATCTAATTCCACACACCTGGCATCACCAAAGAAAACAGATCAGAGCCCACATTGGGGCTCTTTGTAATACACTTTCCCTGAGAGTGCTGCCCCAAGACAAGGAAAGATTCACCCTTCCTTGTACTGTGTTGGTTTACAGATCTGGATATGGCTTTCATCAAAGAATGTCCTTGAAATTCAAAAAGGCAGTTTATTCCGGGAGCAAGAAGACTTAGATAAAATGCAAGCAGCCTGGATCCTAGCACAGCTTTCACATTGACTAGCTCTGCGATCACGATCAAGTCAATTTGCTTTACTACCCCGTCTCCTCAAGTGCAAAATGAACGAATTGAGGTATGTAATCCCTTTGCTATCCTTTCACTACAAAATATTATGAATCCGGGTGCCTGGGTGGCTCAGTCAAGCATCCAACTCTTGATTTCAGCTCAGATCATGATCTCATGTTCGTGAGATCAAACCCTGCGTCAGGCTCCATGCTGACAGTGTGAAGCCTGCTTGGGATTCTCTCTCTCTCCCCCTCTCTCTGCCTCTCTCTCTCTCTCTCTCAAAATAAATAAACTTAAATATATATTATGAATCTGTTAAGAGGTTGCTGGGTTCTTGGCCTAGATTCAGCAAAGAATCGGAGACACAAGACCAGAATGGCGAGACAGAGTTTGAGTAGGTAAGTACAGTACACTTTGCAAGACTGAAAGCGGATGCACTGCTGGAGCAGGAATGACGGTGACCCCAAGAAGCTCCACGTGCATTCTTTTAAGTCTGCTTTGTGTACACATAAACCTGGCTTTGGTTGACATTTTTACTTGGCAGCTGGTGGTTTTTTCATAGTTTGGCTTCACGCATGAGCCTACCCATGATGCATTCTGTTATAAACTGGATGTACTCGTGTGCTGTATTCTTATGAGTGTCTAATGAGCTTCTGTTGTGACCTTCAAAGGTATTTAAGGGGTTACTTGCACCCTTTGTGCGCATTGGCTCAGCTCTTGGAAGTCCCCTGGTGGCTTTTGAGCCAGCTCTGTGGCTACTTAGCCTTTCCTGTCTGGTTAGCCCTCAGATGTGGCTCTGAAGGTGCGGCTGTAACCCTCAGGGGGTGGCCTGAGGGTGTGGCATCACCTGCCTCATCCCTCTTCATTCATGCCTAACTGCCTAATAAATGTTGGCTATCACACAAAAGGTCACTTTGTAGTTACAGCAAGAACGTGGCCTCAAGATGGACAGGCTGGGGGCTGGATCCCAGTTAGGGTATTAGCTACATGAATCTATACAAGGAAGCTCCCTAAACCTTAGCTTCTTCATCTAAGAAATGAATTTAGGGGAGAATTAAGTGTGTACCTGATATATAATTACCATTAAAAATCTTAGCCTACATTCCAGGATAATTACAGCAACCCCAGGCAAAATTGTGCAATAAGTCAGGATGAAGCCCCTCTCCCTGGATTTTTCATTGTCCTTTAAGCTTATACTCCTGCCTTCATGCTGCTTCCTTCTTACAAACGGGATTATCCAGCCACACTAAAATGAGGGAGATACAACATATGAGCAGTATTTATTTATTTTTTATTTTACTGTAGTTGACACACAATGTTACATTAGTTTTGGGTACTTAACATATGATTCAACATCTCTACACCTTATGCTGTGTATGAACTGTATCTCTCTTTTTTTTTTTAAGTTTATTTATTTATTTGGAGAGAGAGAGCATGCGCATGGGAGACAGAGGCAGAGGGAGAGAGAAAAAATCCCAAGCAGGCTGTGTGCTATCAGCACAGAGCCCAATGCGAGGTTCAAACCCACTAATGTGTGATCACAACCTGAGCCGAAACCAAGAGTCGGACGCTCAACCGACTGAACCACCCAGGTGCCCCCGAACTGTATTTCTGCACAACACAGCACAGAGGCTAATAGCACAATACCTAGATTCAGACAGATCTGGGTTTGAATTCCAACTTCATCCCAAGTCACCCTGGGGAAGTTAGTTAATTTCTCCAAATCTCAATTTCTCCCTTTGTAAAAATGAGGATAATATTCTCTGCTGTATACATTTGGTATAAGGACTAATGACGTTGATGTTCATCAATATCATGCTGACAGGCACGGTGATGTTCACTACAGGCTTAGTATTATGCTAGGTACTAGTGAGCATCTGATACACAATGGTGCTGGTTCTTATTCCCTCATCCTGATAATGGCTCAAGTTTAGCTTGTAAATAAAGACAAATTTGCTGTCTTCACACAGGAACTTGAACCGCACTTCTCCTCTCTGCCCAGTTGATGATATGCCCCCATTCGAAAGACCCCCCGAAAACAAACCACCAGAGTCCAGAGTCAAAGCCAAGTGGCAAAGGTCATTTATTGCAGGTTCGAACCCGGTCCTCCGTGCACTCGTTGCCGGTGACGCTAAGAGGCCCCGAGCGAGGATCTTACAGCTTCTTTTATAGACAGGCACAAACAAGTTGGGGATTTTTCGAGGTTACAGAGCTGTTATTGGTTGACACTTAAATTTGAACACTCAGCAGAACTTGATTGGTTCCTGCCTTTATTTCAAACCACTCAGCAGAACTTGATTGGTTCCTGCCTTTATTTCAAACCACTCAGCAGAACTTGATTGGTTCCCGCCTTTAGGTCAGACCACAACCGGGCACACCCTGGCTGGTTTCGGGAATGGGGGGGGGGGGGGGAGGTCTTTTCTTTGCAGTTGTGAGTACACCTGGTAATTTTTCTTAGTCTCTCATTGATGTGTAAAAATTCATTGCAGTCTTCAGATTCTACCTTTTTCAAATTCACTTTGTTCTTTTGAGCCCTCTGTTTACTTCCCTTACTCTCTCTTCCAGTTTTCCGATAAAACAGCAACAACCACAATAGTCTCTCCAGTCCCGTTTACATAGGATTCCATCCTCAAATTTCTAGGATCCCTCAAATTTCTAGGTTCAAATTTCTAGGAGCCTGACACAGGGTTCGATCTCATGAACCATGAGATCATGATCTGAGCTGAAATCAAGAGTCCTTTCTCATTCATTCGTCCACCCAACCAATCATGAGTACTATGATGAGTACTTTCATGAGTCTTTGAATGAACACCTCCTATTTGCCAGTCTTCGTTAGAAGCTGGGAATACAAAAACAGCAGAGACTGTTTGTAATGGGCAGGTAATGGGCAGAACTGACAGAAGAGGCATATTTGAGAGACATCGAGGAGGCAACATCAACAGGACCCGAGGGTCCATGGATATGGCAGATCGGAAGTGAAGTTCACTCTCCTTAATTCCTCCCCAGGTTCTTCTAGAAGCTTTTGTGTGAATATGCTTTTGCATATCCTCCTCTACCAAGCACCATTGTAATGTAGATTGTACGATATCAGGAACATTAATGTAAGGGGGAGAAATTTATTTTAACTTCTGGCAATTTGGGGAAACAAACTTTCCACTAGCTAAAACCGGCAGAAACTGATTTAGGGAAGGCAAGTGTCAAGTATTTGACTCCACTTAGTAATTTGGTTTGGGACCTTCAAAGTCTTTTTTTTTTTTAATTTTTTTTAAATGTTTTTATTTTATTTTTGAGAGAAAGAGAGAACATGATTGGGAGCAGGGGCAGAGAGAGAGACAGACACAGAATCTGAAGCAGTCTCCAGGCTCTGTGCTGTCGGCACAGAGCCTGACATGGGGCTCGAACCCACAAACTGTGAGATCATGACCTGAGCCAAAGTCAGATGCGTAACCAACTGAGCCACCCAGGTGCCTCAGAACCTTCAAAGTCTTTAAAATAATTCATTCTTTTAAGAGTCAAGGCTGTATTGATTAAAAAAAAAAAAAAAAAAAAAAGCCAAAACAGAACATCTAGATGTGCTTTACTCTGCAAAGGAAAACAAATGCTATTCTGGAACCACAGTTAAGTCAACAAGCAGCCACACTTAAAGTGTAAAAAGCTGACAATCTGGACATGGATTGTTTATTGCTTCCTTATAAGGCAAATAAGGAAGAGGGTGGGGGCCTCTGAGACCCCAAAATTAGAGATGAGAAAGTGCGCAAGAGACCAATGGCCTCCAACAACATGGCGGAAGTCCAGGAGCAAGAAGGAAAATGATCAGAAGGGGGCCCGTGTGCTGTGCACGGACAGACTCCTGAAGCAGCAACATGGATACCCAGTTTTGTCTTCCTTTCCTGCAGTGTAATCCACTTCTCCCACTCCTCCTTATTGTCCTGACATCTATACAGTCTATCTAAAATCTCTCATATCCATTGGAAGGGCTGTACCTATGCACAGAGAAACAGCTCAACAATATAGAAAAGCTTTCTGGAGGCAGGAAAAAAACTGCAAGAGAATCCCCTACCAGTGACATCTCTTAGAGATACATGATGACCTCCCATCTCCAGAGAACCCCATCAAAGAATGACAGAAGCCCACATGACTGCCATTTTTAAATAAAAAAGCAAACTGGAGACAAGAAGTTCAGAACCAATAAGAAGGCACACTAAGAAGATATACACAGCTTCACTTTTAGATCACAATTGTCCCAATTGCATACTCATTTTGAAACTTTCTTGAGAATGTCATTGTTCATTAATACTCAGCGTTGGAACTCTCTATCAATTGTATGCATCTGCTGCGTGCTGAAACAGTTAAGTGCTCAATTCTGTCAAACAGTGTTCTGTTCTATAAAAAAAATCCTGAAATATTAAAAAAAAAAATCCAGTTGTTAGAGTTGTTGCTCAGGGAACCTGCCAAACAGGGCTGTAATTTAACTGCAAACCTAGAAGCACAGTGATGGTCCAGGAAAGCTACTCTTATTCTGGCCCAGTCACTAAGGACATCCATGTGCCCGATCTAATGACACTTTCTGACTTCATCTTATTTGACCCCTCATCAGCCATGCCCAAAGGAATCCTTCTTTGAAATAGCTCTTCCCTTCCCTTGCATACTCTAGCTTTCTCTCTTCCCCCTCCTCTATTTCTTCTTGTTGTCACCCACACCTCCAACTCTTCTTGTAAACTTTGACTCCTTGAGTTTCTCAAAGTCCATCTTGGGCCACCTGCTCTTCTCTTCTTTGAAGCCCTCCCTTCTATGGTTTTAATTACCACATATGAGCCAAGGGCTTCCAATGCATAATTTCAGTCCAGACTTTTATTTGATGCCCCATAAAAATATAACTAACCAACTGTTGACAGCTCCATTTAGATATCTAGCAAGCAACCCCAACTCTACGTGTCTCAGACTGAAGGTGTCACCACTTTCCCCACAGCGCACCCCTACACCCCTGGCAAATCTGCAAGCTGTGCTTCCAACATCTTCCAACATGTCCAGGCTCCAGAGTTGCTCTTGCAAGAAACCCAGAACCATGGCCGATCCCTTCTTCCCTTCACCCCTACAACTAATTAGTCACCCACTTCTGTTAATTCTACTTCCTAGATTTCTCAAATGCATCTATTTCTCTCCACTTTCCTTGCTCTGTTCTTGACCTCAGCCATGGTCTCCTCTCCCCTGGACTTCTGGAAAACCTTCTAACTGGTCTACCAGAGCTTTTTTTTTTTTTTTTTTTGAGAGCGGGGGCAGAGGGGGAGAGAGGGAATCTTAAGCAGACCCCATGCCCAGCATGGAGCCCAATGAAGGGTTCAATCCCAAGACCCTGGGATCATGACCTTAGCCAAAATTAAGAGTTGGATGATCAACCGACTGAGCCACCCAGGTGCCTCTCCCACACCTATTCCTATCTTCTCCAATAAAGCCTTCTCCTTGAGGGCAGGGTGATATTTTTAAACACAGTCACAATGTCACTCCTTTGCTTAAAACCCTTAAATGGATTTCTATTACATTTAGTCTAGAAGATCCAAAATCTTGAACATCACCAGTATGATATGGTCCTGCCTAATCTGGCTTATGTCCATTCCCTAACATGAGCTCCCCCGACCCTGCTTCTTTCGTTCCACATTACAGCTACACTGGACATTGTTCAGTGCCTCTAATGAATCAGGCTCTTTTCCACCTCACAGCCTCTGTATATGTAGCTCCTTCTGCCTGAAATCCTTTTCTGACTATTTCTTTTGACTACCCTCACTCTTGCTTAATGTGTTAGCTTAAGTAAATGTCTCTTCTTCAGAGAAGTAGCTCTTGATCCCTACCCAGAGTGTGGCAAAGACCATATCACCTACTACATATTCCAAGTATTCCCTCCACATTTTTCCAGATTTTCTTGCTGTAGAATAGAGTTTGGTAACTAGCTTCAGTCCACTGGCTGGGAGGTATGACACGCTCTGGTCTTTAATAGAAACTTCACCATATGCTCTCATTAATGTAGCTGAAAGCAAAGACCTTCATGATAGTAGAATTGTAAGGTGTTACAATTTATTTATTTATTTTTGTTTATTATTTTTGAGACAAACAGTGAGAGCAGGTAGGGGCAGGGAGAGAGGGAGACACAGAATCCGAAGCAGGCTCCAGGGTCCGAGCTGTCAGCACAGAGCCAGACGCAGGGCTCGAACTCACAAACCATGAGATCATCACCTGAGCTGAAGTTGGACACTTAATGGACTGAACCACCCAGGCACCCCTTGAATTGTAAGATTTTAACATGAGTGAGAAATAAACCCTTGTTGTGTTCAGCCATGGTAACCTTGGGGTTTTTCAGCAGAACGTAGTTTAGTCTATCCTGAGTAATAGTCTGTTAGATTGTCTCGGTAGTCAATCTCACATCATCTTGCTCTGCTATGTGGCTGGCATCTAGCACAGTGTCTGACCTCTAATGGGCCCTGAGAAAATATTTGTTGAATCAGTAAATGGGTAAAATGCCAGAGTGCATACATTGACAATGATTTCCTTTCAAAGAGATTAAAATAGATTTAAGACAAAAAAGATTTAAGATTCTTTGCTAGCATTCATAGAAGACTCTGGAGATTCAAGGTCATCTGCAATGTGACCCTGAGCACTTTACTCTTCTTCCTGGGGTTAGACAGGATAAATGACAAGGACACCTGAAGTTACAATCCCTGAGAGATTCCCTTTTCAGAAGATAGAAGAAAAAGGCACCACAACAATTGTATATCTTATGCCCACTTTGCACGAAGACATGTCTAGATTAACAATGCTAAGAGAGAGGTGCATGGGTGGCTCTCTTGGTTAAGCATCTGACTTTGGCTCAGGTCATGATCTCATGGTTCATGAGTTCAAGCCCCGCACCGGGCTCTGTGCTGACATCTGGGAGCCTGGAGCCTGCTTCAGATTCTGCATCTCCCTCTCTCTCTGCCCCCCTCCCCTGCTTATACTCTGTCTCTCTCAGGAAAAAAAAAAATGCTAAGAGGGATTTCCTGAGTGAGGGGGAAAAATTATCAACTTTCCTTTTCAACTACAGACAGAAATAAAAAAGACTATGAATGAAACTATGGTTTTTTTATTCTTTCATTTATTAAGATATTAGCTTAATACAAAAGTCTCATCGATCATGTTAATAATAAAATAATGAATAATAGAAATAAATACCAATACTTTCTTTTGGCTTGAAAATAGTACAAATTAATATGGTACCCCAGGATTTGGTTTCAATTAATTGTTGCTCTAAAAGCACTATTTTGGTTCATCTTAAGTTGGGGAAGTCTAGCCATTTCGTTCTTAAAAAGTAGTATTTCAAAGTGTGAAGATACAGGGGAGCAGTTCCACCCCCTCTGGGAGGCCACCCACCAAATCTTCAGGTACACAGAGGCCTGGCTGTGCACCTGCCTCCGGGAACTCTGTCGAGCCCTCTGGAGAAGCATCAGGATCTCACAGTAGCATCTCTCTAAAAAAAACCTGCAAAATTAAGATGACAAATGGATAGCTAATGTCACAGTGAGTCAAGCCCCAGAAAATATAATTAAGAGAATTACTATGAGGAAAAATGTGGCAATTACAAGCCAACATCACCCTGTAAGGACACCATGTCGAAGGCTGCCGTGCCCATATTAACCATACACAACCTCAAGGAAGTAGGGGATCCATTCCCCTTGACATCTGTGAGCAAAGAACGTAGGCAGTTCTCCTCCTTTAGCAGCAAAAGGAGTAAATATATCCTGCAGGCAGCCTATGCATAGAGAACATGTGCAATTAAAAGTAAAAACAGTCCGAGCTATGATACAGCAGCAAGGAAAGATGGGAAGACCATGAGACTGGGAGTGAGAAGACCTGGCTTTGGACATGTTGTAGCTACTAGCTCCTTGTTTGACCTTGAGCACCAGACTTCCACTCACTGGTTCTTGGTTTTCCTGTGTGCATGGGGAGAGCCTTTAAAAGGACCCACTTAGGAATGCAAATTGGTGCAGCCGCTCTGGAAAGCAGTGTGGAGGTTCCTCACAAAATTAAAAATAGACCTACCCTATGACCCAGCAATAGCACTGCTAGGAATTTATCCAAGGGATACAGGAGTACTGATGCATAGGGGCACTTGTACCCCAATGTTTATTGCAGCACTCTCAACAATAGCCAAATTATGGAAAGAGCCTAAATGTCCACCAACTGATGAATGGATAAAGAAATTGTGGTTTATATACACAATGGAGTACTACATGGCAATGAGAAAGAATGAAATATGGCCCTTTGTAGCAACGTGGATGGAACTGGAGAGTGTGATGCTAGGTGAAATAAGCCATACAGAGAAAGACAGATACCATGTGGTTTCACTCTTATGTGGATCCTGAGAAACTTAACAGAAACCCATGGGGGAGGGGAAGGAAAAAAAAAAAAAAAGAGGTTAGAGTGGGAGAGAGCCAAAGCATAAGAGACTGTTAAAAACTGAGAACAAACTGAGGGTTGATGGGGGGTGGGAGGGAGGGGAGGGTGGGTGATGGGTATTGAGGAGGGCACCTTTTGGGATGAGCACTGGGTGTTGTATGGAAACCAATTTGACAATAAATTTCATATATTAAAAAAAAATAATAAAAAAAAAAAAAATAAAAGGACCCACTTATGGCACCTGGGTGGCTCAGGCACTTAAGCATCCGACTCTTGATTTCACCTCAGGTCATGATCTCACAGTTCGTGAGATCAAGCCCCATGTCGGGCTCTGTGCTGACAGTGTGGAGCCTACTTGGGATTCTCTGTCTCCCTCACTCTCTGCCTCTCCTCTGCTCATGCATACATGTTCTCTTAGTTAATTAATTAATTAATTAATGGACCCACTGTTTTAAAACTGTCCTCAAAACTCCAGCCCCAAATTCCTAGAGGCCTCCATACTTCCTTTCCTCTTCATCCCAAGCAGCTCCACCTTCACATGTGAAGACCTGGAACTCAAGGTGGAACTCCATTTGAACAAAGGATGTATACATAACCACCATGTTAACTAACGGTCTTTTTTCTTCAACAAGATTGACTTCATCTTATCCTTGGCCTCATATAACCGGCTGACCCAGCGTCCTTCACTGGATGAGTGGAGTCAGATTCAGTTCAACTAGGCCAGCCCCCAAAAGAAACCCTAGAGAGGATACCACCCCAGCCAGAAGGCTGGTCTTTGATTTCAATCCATCTGTGTGAGCACCTTCCTACAATAAGCTGCCTGGGGTGACAAAGGTGTAAAGACTATCCAAACAAGCCTACCTTACTGAGAGGCCCTACTTGGGCTGTGTATCTTCCATTTGCCATTTTAAGTCCCCTCTTCAACCTTCTCCACCCAACTCTCTGCTCCAAGAGGTAGAGAGCCTACCTCTTGGAGCAGAGAGTTGGGTACCTGTAGCCCGGGTTCTTTGTTACTGGTTGGACTTAGCAAATAGAGGGTCCCAGCAGGAGGTGATATTCAGGGAGGAAAGTCACACTGGAATAGGTATCTTCCTTCTTCCTCCTTGTAGGGTAGAACTAAAAGTTACAACTCCTCACAATATGGCTTTTTCTTTTTTTGTTTTTTAATTTTTGTAAGGTTTGTTTTTGGTTTTGAGAGAGAAAGAGACAGCGCACAAGCAGGGGAGGGGCAGAGAGAGAAGTAGACAGAGAATCCGAAGCAGGCTCCAGGCTCTGAGCTATAATCACAGAGCCCAATGCAGGGCTCAAACTCAAGAACCATGAGACGATGGCCTGAGCCGAAGCCGGACGCCCAACCAACTGAACCAGCCAGGCGCCCCACAAAGAAGGCTTTTTCTAAATGACTCTCTTCTTCTGGTTCCAGGGGCATTTCTTTTACCTTTTTTACTTTTTAAGTTTTTGGGTTTTTTTGTTTTTTTTTTTTTAGAGAGAGAGCATGACCGGGGGAAAGGGACAAAGGGAGCAAGAGAGAGAGGGGGAGCGAGGGGGGACAGAGAGAGAGAGAGAAAGAGAGAATATTAAACAGACCCCAAGCTCAGCATGGAGCCTAACACAACGATCGATCCTACAATCCTGGGATCATGACCTGAGCCAAAATCAAGAGTCAGATGCTTAACCAACTGAGTGACCCAGGTGCACCCCCTTCTTACTTTTTATATTTTTATTTTATTGTGGTACCAACATTTAACATGAGATCTAACCTTTTAACAATTTTTTTAATGTTTATTTATTTTTGAGAAACAGAGTGCAAGCAGCGGGAGGGGGCAGAGAGAGAGGGAGACACAGAATCAAAAGCAGGCTCCAGGCTCTGAGCTGTCAGCACAAAACCTGACATGGGGCTTGAACCCATGAACCGCGAGATCACGACCTGAGCTGAAGTCAGATGCTTAATGGACTGAGCCACCCACGCACCCCAACCCTCTTCACAAATTTTTAATAACAAAGTGTTCAGTACTGTGTTGTTAATGATGGCACATTATTGTATATTAGATTTCTAGAAATTCCTTCTCCTCCAGCTCCTGGTAATCACCATTATACTCTCTGGTTCTATGAGCTGGACTATTTTAGATATTTCATGTAAGTTGCAATCATGCAATATTTGTCCTTCTGTGACTGCCTTATTTCACTCAGTATAATGTGCTCATCCATACTGCTACATATTACAGAATTTCCTTCTTTTTTAAGGTTGAATAATATATAATAATTATAATCTGCATAATATAATATATATTTATCACATTTTTCTATCCATTCATCTGTTCCCGAACATTTAGGTTGTTTCCACCTCTTGGCTATTCAATGCAATGAACATGGGAGTGCTAATATCCCTTTAAGATTCTGATTTCAATACTTTTGCATAAATACCCCGGAGTACAAAACAGGTACTGTTGGATCATATGATAGTTCTATTTTTAACGCTTTGAGGAAACTCCAAACTGTTTTCCATAGCATCTACACTAATTTGCATTCCCACCAACAGTGTACAAGGAAGTATTCCAATTTCCCCACATCTTTACCAACACAGGTTGTCTTTTGTATTTTTGATAACAACCACACTGACAGGTGTGAGGCGATATCTCATTGTGGTTTTGATTTGCATTTCCTTAATTGTTAATGACAATGAGTATTTTTTCATATACCTTCTGGCCATTTGTATGTCTTCTTTGGAGAAACATCTATTCAAGTCTTTAGCCCATTTTTAAGTCAGGTTATTAGGGGTGTTTTGCTATTGAGTTGTAAGTGTTCCTTACATATTTTGATATTAAGCCCTTATCAGGTGTGTAGATTGCAAATATTTTCTCCCATTCAGTAGGTTGCCTTCATTTTTTGATGGTTTTCTTTGTTGTGTAGACGATTTTTAGTTGGATGTAGTCCCACTTGCTTATTTTTGCTTCTGTTGCCTTTGCTTCTGGTGTCAAATCCCAAAAAGTCAATGCCAAGACTGATGCCAAGGAACTCAGCCCTGTTTCTTCCAGAAGTTTTATAGTCTCAGGTCTTCAATTTAAATCTTTAATCCATTTTGAGTTAGCAGTCCAGATTCAGTCTCTTGCATGTGGCTGTCCAATTTTCTCAGCACCATTTATTAAAGAGACTGCTCTTTCCCCATAGTACATGCTGGAGGCTTTCATATACACCCTTTATAATTTGAGATAATTTCCTTCTATCCCCAGTGTTGTTAAGTTTGTTTGTTTGTTTCTTTTGAGTTTTTATCATAAAAAGGTGTTGAATTTTGTCACATACTTTTTCCGCATCTATTGAGATATAGATTTTTATCCTTCATTATTATTTTTTTTTAATAGGCTCCAGTCCCAGCATGGAACCCAACATGGGGCTCAAACTCATGACCCTGAGATCAAGACCTGAGCTGAGATCAAGAGTTGGATACTTAACCAACTGAGCCACTGGGGCACCCTATCCTTCATTCTACTAATGTAATATATTGTGTTTATTGATTTACCTAATTTGAACCATCCTTGAATCCCAGGAATAAATCCCACCTGGTCATGGGGTATGATCCTTTTAATGTACTATTGAATTTAGTTTGCTAGTATTCTGTGGATGATGACTAGTATTTTTGTTAGCTAGTATTTTGCATTTATATTCATTAGGAATATTGGCCTGCAATTTTCTCTTCCTGTAATGTCTTTGTCTGGCTTTGGTATCAGATAATGCTGGCCTTGTAAAATGAGTCTGGGATGTTCCCTCCTTTTCAATTTTTTGGAAGAGTTTGAGAAGGACTGATGTTAATACTTCTAAAAATATTTGGAAGAATTCACAAGTGAAGCCATCTGGTCTTGGACTTTTCTGGGATGTTCTGGATCACTGAATCAATTTCCTTATTTATTATGAATCTGTTCAGACTTTATTTCTTCATGATTCAGTCTTAGAAGGTTGATGTTTCTAGCAATTTGCGCATTTCTTAGAGGATATCCAGTTTATTGGGGTATAATTGTTCCCTGTAGTCTCTTGGGATCCTTTTTAATTTCTGTGACATCAGTTGCAATATCTCCTCTTTCTTTTTTGAATTCATTTTAGCTCACTCTCTTTCTTAGCTAAAGGTTTGTTAATTTTGTTTATCTTTTCCCCAAAATAACCACCTCTTAGTTCTGTTGACTTTTTCTATTTGTCTTCCTATTCTCTCTTTCACTTATTTCTGCTTTAATCTTTATTATTTCCTTCTGCTAACTCCTGAGTTTAGTTTGCTCTCTTTTTGCAAGTTCCTTGAGACATAAAGTCATTTACCTGAGATTTTTTTTATTGACATAGAGTTGACATATGACATTATATTAGTTTCAGGTGTGCAACATATTGATTCAACAACTCTATACAGTACTCGGGGCTTATAACAGGTGTACTCACCATCAGTCACCATACTATTTTATTACTCTATTCTTGACTGTGTTCCCTAGGCTGTACTTTTCATCCACGTGACTTATTTATTCTATGACTGGAAGTGTGTACTGCTTAATCCCCTCCCCCCATTTCACCCATCCCTCCACCCCCTTCCCTCTGGCAGCCACCAGTTTGGTCTCTGTATTTATGAGTCTATTTCTATCTACTTTGTTTTTAGATTCCATTTATTTATTGACTCCTGCTTTGCCTTTTCTTTGTTACATCTTTTCTTCTGATTTTCCATGGGATGTTTTTTCAAAGGTCTTGAGTAGAATGCGTAATTTATTTCCATTCGTCCTTGTTTAGGAAGAGTGTAAAGCTACAAATTCTCTTCTGAACTCATAAGTGGCCTTTGCTAGGAGTTTCTATATGGAATGTGACAATGATAACTGTATTCTTTTTTGAAATTTTCAACTGTATGGGAGAGGTTTTTGTTTTGTGTTAACTCCTACTTTTACTACAGTGTGATCTGAGAGTAAGATCCCACGATTTCTATGTTTCCATGTTTTAAAAAATTTATCAAGGTTTTCTTTGTGACCTAACAGAACCAGCAAGGGTAAGCCAGAAGGCCGGAGACCCAGAGAGGATCTGTAGTTTGAGTCTGAAGGCAGTCTGCTGGCAGAACCTCCCTCTTTAAGAGGAGGTCAGTCTTTTCTCTGTTAAGGCCTTCACAGGACTAGATTAGGTCCACCCCCATTAGGAGGGTAATCTGCTTTACTCAAAGCCCATGGATCTAAAACATTAATCTTATGTAAATATAGCTTCACAGAAATATTTAGAAACATCTAGAATAATGTTGAACCAAATATCTGGGTACCGTGGTGTAGTCAAGTGGAGGTATAAAAACCATCATATCCATACTTCTGAACAATCTAAAGAACATATTCTTCCAGGCCTATGGTTTTCAAACTCTACCAAATGAAAGATTTACCTAGAAAATACATTAAATGGCATATTCCCAGGCCTAGAAGACGCATAAGCTCCTATTACTGGAAGCTACTATCAAGTTACTATGTTAGTAACAAGTTACTAACCAAGAGAAAACTATATTTCCTCAATATTTTCATACACAAGAAGCTTGGTTAAAAAAAATATTGAGCTTAGGGGTGACTGGCTGGCACCGGCAGCAGAGCATGCGACTCTTGATCTTGGGGTCTTGAGTTCAAGACCCATGCTGGGAGTGGAGGCTACTTAATTTTAAAAACAAAAAACAAAACAAGTATCAAGGTTGGACCTTAAAAAGTAAACAAGTCATGAAGGACAATATGCAATCAGGCCGGAAATACAGAAGAGTGCTTGTTAACACTATTTTATCTCAAGATAGAAAGGACTTACTAGTAATTCATACGTATGTGAGGGTCTCCAGATTCTTCCTGTAGAAACTCCTGGAAAAAGTACATCTTTCCCACCCACTGGTCCCACCTTGAGGCTCAGTCCAAAACGAATGGCTGTGGACAACTGATGGCTGAGATGTGTCCCACAGATCTTCCCACAGGACTGAAGGATCCGATGATCTGGAAAGTGCAGAGGCTGACAGATCTCCAGGGTCAGCTCCAGAAATTGGCTGAAGACAGCACCTTAGCCCTGGCCACACCTCCTTCCAGGCATAGCATGAATCTAGTGATGGTCAACGTAGGAAACATACAGGTGATGCCCCTTTGCCATGTGGAATAACACCCTGTTAGTTTCAGAACTTCCCATGAAGTCAGTGGAGAATCTTCTTGATACTGCTTTGCACCCCAACTTCCTCTGACCAGTCCTGCTTCCTCTCCTTTTCCTCCCTTCCCCAGGCGTTGAGTATTCCCTAAGGAATCTTCCACACACCAGTATCCATCTCAGAGTCTGCTGGGACATGGATGTGGGTGAGGAACCCAATTTCTTTCTTTCTTTCTTTCTTTCTTTCTTTCTTTCTTTCTTTTTTTATATTCTCAAGTTAGTTAACATACAGTGTAGTCTTGGCTTCAGGAGTAGAATCCAATGATTCATCACTTACCTGCAACACTCAGTGCTCATCCCAACAAGTGCCCTCCTTAATACCCGTCACCAATCTCCCCCTCCCCCATCAACCCTCAATTGTTCTCTGTATTTAAGAGTCTCTTATGGTTTGCTTCCCTCATATTTTTCCTTCCATATTTTTTCTTCTATTCCCCTATGGCCATCTGTTAAGTTTCTCAAATTCTACACATGAGTGAAATCATGTATATCTGTCTTTCTCTGACTGACTTATTTCACTTAGCATCATACCCTCCCGTTCCATACATATTGTTGCAAATGGCAAGATTTCATTCTTTTTCATCGCTGAGTGGTATTCCATTGTGTATATGTACCATATCTTCTTTATCCATTCACCAGTTGATAGACATTTGGGCTCTTACCATAATTTGGCTATAGCACTGCTATAAACACTGGGGTGCATGTGCCCCCTTCAAATCAGGACTCCTGTATCCTTTGGATAAATTCTTAGTAGTGCAACTGCTGGGTTGTAGGTTAGTTCTATTTTTAATTTTTTGAACCTCCACACTGTTTTCAGAGTGGCTCCACCAGAGCAACCCAATTTCTAATGGCAGGGAAAGGCTCTGGGGCCGTTGATCCTTTCTTCCCCAAACAGGATCCTCTTCCCATGCCTCTATAGTTAGTTAGCTCCTTCCACTGAATCAGAAGATTCCTTCCTGCAGTTGTGAATGAAGTAGTCTCAGTGGCCACACTGGAGGGAGGTGACAAAATACTACCTGGTTTGCATCGAGTACCAGAAGCTGCATTCCTGGGGAACAAAGTACTAGGAAGACCCATGGCTTCCCAATGCGCTAGCCCTGCTGGGCACCATTTGCCCCGAGGTGCATGCGCATGCAGCATGGTAAGATAATGCAGGTGTTAGACCTTGCTTTCAAAGATGCGTTTCTTGGCACATTGGGAAACCAACAACCTTAGAGGTCAGTGTTCTGCTCTAACAATGACAATGGAAGCCTGTAAGCTAGCTGTTGATATTATCTTATTACTTCACATTTCAATAGCCACAGAGAACAAAGGCGCTTGAAAACGTCTGAGAAAATGGAAATAATACTACTCTACTGCCAGTGACACATGGACGGCCATTAAAAATTCAGTTGTCAAATAAACAAAGTTGCAAGGGCGTCCTCCTCTTTCAGAATAAGCTGGGCAGGAGGTACTATTTAAATCTCTTCGCTGGAAATCTGTCTTATCAGCTTTCAGTGACATTGGATGTATGCATTTATCTGGAAATCAGAAGTGATTTCTGTCAATCCCTTGTTGTAGTCACATTTCAATTAAAACCCTAAAGGAGCCCTCTTATCAGGCCCCAGCATTTGTCTGAGTCATCACAAAATACACTTTCCCTGGAAACAGGATTTGTATTTTCTCTTTCATTGACTACCGAAGTTATTCCAGCTTAAATCTGGTTTTGCTCACCAATTTACTTCTCAAAATAAGAGATAAGGTTTTTAGTTAGCAGGATACATTGCCTTCCTCTGCCAAAGTAAACCCAACTGCTCATGATTATATTTTACATAAACTCCAGAAATATTGAGATTCACTTAATAGTGATTTGTTGAAATAAATTAGTTTTAATTTTTTAAATGTTTATTTATTTTTGAGAGAGAGAGAGAGAGAGAGAGAAACAGAGTATGAGCAGGGGAGGAGCATAGACAGAGAGAAGGAGACATAGAATCCGAAGCAGGCTCCAGGCTCTGAGCTGTCAGCACAGAGCCTGATGCAGGGCTCGAACTCAGGAACCAGGAGATCATGACCTGAGCCGAAGTGGGACTCCTAACTGACTGAACCACCCAGGCACCCCAAAATAAATTAGTTTTTATTAACTTAGGGCATTTAAATGCTGGCCCTTAGCAAAGCCCATCAACCCAATAAATAAAAATGATCATTATTTTTATTTTTAATGTTTATTTATATTTGAGAGAGAGAGAGAGAGACAGAGTGCAAGCGGGAGAGGGGCAGAGAGAGAGGAAGACACAGAATCTGAAGCAGGCTCCAGGCTCTGAGCTGTCACCCTAGAGCCTGACTTAGGGCTTGAACCCACAAACCATGAGATCATGACCTGAGTCTAAGTTGGATGCTTAACTGACTGAGCCACTCAGGCGCCCCAAATAAAAATGATTATTAATGAGAGTACCTACTTGTTCTATCACACAGAAAATGTATCTAATATTTATAATGTCAATTACCAAATAATTACCAAATGTTCCTATATTTTCAAGGAAAGCTACTGTTAATGGCATATTGGGAGGGGGAGGTTTCCAAACCTCACAACTTCTAAAATCTTGGTTAAGTCTGTAAATATTCAATACTAAAGAAGATATTCTATACATCTATATTCATACTCATGTACATATTCACATGTAAATAAAGCCCTTTTACTTTTGAACATACCCACTCGATCCAGGGTATTTAAATCAGGAGGAGGGATGCCAAGAATGTTACTTCCCTGCAAGATTTTGATGAGTTAATCTTAGAATTCATAAAACTTAGAGCCTCAAGGCATGGAAAATCTTGGTAAGCTTACTGGCCAACTTTAGTTTAACGACAAGAACACAGAGACTCAGCAAGATCGTATTTGAGATATATAGTCAGATGAGAGCGGCAGCTTCCAAGCCTAAAGGACCTACCTGGGTTCAGGTCCTTCATCTACCAGTCAGTTTGAGCAAGTTACAAAAACCCCTCAGGCTCAGCTTCCTCATCTATAAAACCGGACTAATAAAAGTTAACTTAAAAGTCATTTTAAGATGAGGAGAGGGCCACCTGGGCGGCTCAGTCGATTAAGTGTTGGACTCTTGATTTCAGCTCAGGTCATGATCTCACAGTTCATGGGTCAAGCCCTGCATCCAGCTCTTCCCTAACACTGCAGGGCCTTCTTGGGATTCTCTCTCTCCCTCTCTCTCTGCCCCTCCCCTACTCCCGCTCTCTCTCTCTCTCTCTCAAAAATACACATCAAAAAAGAAAAAAAAAAAAAAAGATGAGTAGGAACATTAGTGAACACAAGCTCTCAATTAATTATGATACCAATTATTATCACATGTGCCTGGTAACCTAGCAGGTGCTGCTACTTTAAGTAGCAAAGTGGCAAAATATAAGTGCAAAGGGAGGCTAAAAATAACTTAAAATTTTTTTTCATTAAGGTATCATTGACACACAATGACATTAGTTTCAGGTGTACAACGCGTTGACTCAACTTCTCTGTACTTACGCAGTACTCACCACAAGGGTAGCCGCCATTTGTCACCATTCAACGCTATTACAATACCACAGACTGTATTCCATCATTAAGAAATTTTATCGGATCTGAAGTTGAGAAAATATTGGATAAACTGTGAAATGGGGTGGTGACCCTGGACGAGGAGAGTAACTTTGAGACCGGGAGGAGAAATGGCTTTTTCAGCTCCTACAAGAAGCTTAAGAGATAAAGCCTAAAGCCCATGTAGTCTCTGATTAAAACAAGAGTAGACTGACCTCCACCCTCTATGTCCACGGTACATCCCCTGGCCTCCTGGGGTGCTGTGTGAGCTCATTTTCTGTCCAGTTCCATGCATCATGTTTCTCAGAAGCCGTGTGTATCACTAACCACAATTTTACCAGGATTAAACCTGCACGGGGCTAGACACAGGCCCTGACCCTGATCATTTTTCACATTGTTGATCCTGATTTCTGTCTGGTACTTTATCACTGACCCTAACGGAAACTCTATGGAGCCATTAAAATCATGGAGGAACTGAATGTACTTTTCCCTTATTTGCAAAAGTGCTAATAAATGAATCTATACATTGCAAAAGGTAAGAAGACTGAAACACTCCAAAAGAAAGGCTTTTTAAAGGTTATTTATTCTGGAGAGAGAGAATGCAAGCAGAGGGGCAGAGAGAAGGAGAGAGAAAGAATCCAAAGCACTGTCAGCACGGAGCCCAATGTGGGGCTCAAACCCACACACTGCAAGATCACAACCTGTGCCTAAAGTTGGATCCTTAACTGACTGAGTCACACAGGAACCCTATAAATGCTTTTTTTTTTATGAGGATTCTTTCTGTTGTCTGTAAAAGATGCTTTTTAAATGGAGAATACTGCAGTCAAACATTTAGAACATACTATGGGCTCAATATTCTAGAAAATATAGATCACCAAAGGATAAGCAATTTCAGGATGTTTACAATCTAACTGGAGATAGGACTAAGACACAGAAAACCATTACTGAACTACTAAACTCATTAGGATATCCGGTGTGAGTTAAAGAGATAAGACAACAACGATACCACTTTCCATGGCTCTTTTACATATATAATTTCAGTTGACGTACATAAAAACCCTGGGAGCAGTGCATTAACATTCCCACTTGACAGGTGATAAACTAACTCAGATCACTTCAGGCTGTGACTCCAGCCTCAGGACACCCAGTTGCGAAGGGACCATGTAATGCAAACACAGAACTTTCCTACCCAACATCCATCCCTGACCCTTTTTCTCCTGAAAGCCAAGATTTTGTGTATAGAAGGGTCTTCTGGGAAGCTGGTCCCACCCCACATCCAGGGTACACCTGACAGCTTTGTGGTAATACATTCCTTCACCGGTAACTCATCCAATTCTGTCCAGTCCTGCTGCGATGCCTGCCTCCTGTGATTCGTAAGAGGGAATTAAAAGACACATAGTCTCCCTCTTCCCCTGGTCATTGCTGGATGTGAATGCTGTGTCCAGGAACACCATGGCCATCAAGCTGCTGGGCCTAGGATGCCATTAACACAAGGGTGGAAGAACGGAGGGATGGCAGGACCTAAGTTCTCAATTGCATCTTTGAGGAGCCAACCGCCATCTCTGAAGCCCTACTCCCTTTGGGAAGTCCCGTTACATGAACTGAGGAATTACCTTATTGGTAGACGAGTTGAGAGCGCTTTCATGTGTTCCGATTTTTATTTCAACTAGCCACGAAAAGCATCCTAAACTTTTCCTGAAACACAGAACCAGGATTCCAGCACAGGCCAGCAGAGAGCCTTCCACCTGTTTTCCCACCGTTCAATGTTCTTCCTCCTCCTTGGAGTTAACACGACGCTCACTGGTGGGTCAGGACTGAGAACGTGACTTTGAAGCTGACGATGGGTATGCCTGCAGGTGGAGGAATCAAAGGGCTGGGGGTGAGTTAGGATCATGAAGCCATAAGCACCATGCTCTGAGCGACCAACTGAGCATTTCCTTTGTCCTGAATTGAAGATTCTGAGTAACAGGCAATATTATGTGCTTTTGTTTATTGCCATCACCAGAAGATTTCAGTCTTTCTTACTCCTCCTTCTCTTTCATGAGCAGGCTGGACAGATTGTGTTCCTGTTCTGCCAAACTAAGGTCCCGGTTGGTGAGTTCATCAACCAGCCACTGATCCCACAGTATTGCTTAAAAGCCACATCTCATGTTGGGCACTATGAATGACTACTATTGAGAACACTATCTATACCCTTGGGGAGACCATGCCGTGGTCAAGACACAAAATGGCAACGATAATAAAAATAACCCTCATTTGGGGTACCTGGGTGGCTCAGTCGGTTAAGCATCAGACTTCAGCTCAGGTCATGATTTCATGGTCCGTGAGTTCACACCCCACATCAGCTCTGTGCTGACAGCTCAGAGCCTGGAGCCTGCTTCAGGTTCTGTGTCTCCCCCTCTCTCTGCCCCTCGCCACTCACGCTCTGTCTCTGTCTCAAAAATAAATAAACATTAAAAATTTTGAAAAAAATAACCAAATAAAATTAATTTTTTTTTAATAACCACATTTATTGGTTCATATTAAGTGCTGGATATAGTTCCAGGTGTTTTACCTACATTTCTCCCTCATACACACGTGGTAAATGGTAAATATTAGAAGAATATATATAAGCATTTAACACAGTGGCTCTTCATATTGATACTTAGACCAAAAAAATCAACATCTGTTCCCAAAAATACTTATTGCATAAGGGCATGGAGATGGTGAGTGATTTACTACTTCTTTTTTTCCAAACTTTCTATAATGTTTTATTGTTGGGTTTTTTGTTGTTTTTTCAATTTTTTTAATTTTTTTAAATTTATTTTTGAGAGAGAGAGAGAGAGAGGCAGAGTACAAGCAGGGGAGGGGCAGAGAGAGAGGGAGACACAGAATCCAAAGAGGGCTCCAGGCTCTGAGCTGTCAGTACAGAGCCTGATGCAGGGCTCGAACTCATGAACCGTGAGATCATGACCTGAACTGAATTCAGTCGGAGGTTTAAACAACTGAGTCACCCAGGTGTCCTTATTATTGTTTTTAAAACTAAAAATGCATGAATCTGATTCATTGTATGAGTAAATTTCTCTGAGTCATCTCATCTGAAAAATGAAGATGATTCTCAGCTACGAGGTATTTGTAAGGACAATTTTACATGATAAACTACATGCAAAGAGCTTATATAAGAATAATGAATTCTTAATCAACATTAATTCCCTTTCCTCTCTGGCAGAAGACAACATTTCATTATTCTCCCTTGCAAAAATGCCAGTACTAAATTTGGATAATCCAATATCATTGATTCCTAATGGAAAGCATTAGCATAGATGAAAGGAAAAACCAACTTTTTTTTTTTTTAATCCATTGCAATTGTTTAAAGCCATGAAGCACAGCAGAGGGAAATAATCTATGACAAGAAGAGGTTTCTTGATTGTCAGTGGTAGTTCCATTTTTTAAATTTCCTCTCAAGTCAGGTGATTTCTCTTACCAAAGCATAGCTGCTAGAACATCAACACCATCAATATACCAACAGTACATACGTATGCCGAAAAACCAGAGGATCATCTCAACAGGTACAGAAAAAGCATCTGACAAAATTCAATAGTCACTAGCGGTAAACAGCTCTCAGTAAACCAGGAATAGAAGGGAACTACCCTAATCTGATAAAGACTACCTTAAAAAAAAGTATAACTAATATTGTACTTAATGGTGAAAAAATGCTCTCCCCCTAAGAGCAGGAAGAAGCCAATGCCTACTCTCACCACTTTTTTTTTTTTTTTTTTGAGAGAGACAGAAAGCATGAGTGCGGGGGAAGGGCAGAGGGAGGAGAGAGAGAATCTTAAGCCAGCTCTATGCTTGGTGCTAAGCCCAATGTGGGCTCGATCTCACAAACCATGAGATCATGACCTTAAGCAAAATAGTCAGGCATTCAGCCGACTAAGCCACCCAGACGCCCTTCACCATTTCTACTTAACATTCTATTAGAATTTCTAGTCACCTTAATAAAGCAAGCAAAAAAAAAAAAAAAAAAGACATAGAGATTGGAAAGAAAGAAGTAAAACTGTCTTTATTCCCAGACAGCAGGATATCTGCATAGAAAATCCTAACACGTCGGGGTGCCTGGGTGGCTCAGTCAGTTAAGCATCTGACTTCGACTCAGGTCATGATCTCACAGTTTGTGGGTTTGAGTCCCACATCAGACTCCGCACTGACAGCTCAAAGCCTGGAGCCTGCTTCAGATTCTGTGTCTCCCTCTCTCTCTCTGCCCCTCCCCAGCTTGCACTCTCTCTGTCCCTCAATAATAAACATTAAAAAAAAATTTTTTTAATAAAAATAAAAAACAGAAGAGGGGAAAGTGGGTGATGGGCATTGAGGAGGGCACCTGTTGGGATGAGCACTGGGTGTTGTATGGAAACCAATTGGACAATAAATTATATTTAATATAAAAAAATTTTAAAAATGAAAATAAATAAAATCAATTTTCATTAAAAAAATAAAAAATAAATAAAAATCCTAACACGTCTACAAAAACTTTTTAGGTCTATTATACAAGTTTGCAAGGTCGCTGGATACTAGGTGAATACATGAAAATCAATTATTCATAGATTAGCAAAATTTGAATTAAAACAGATTTTAAAAAACCATTAACAATATAACCGACATCAAAAAACAAGAAATATTTGGGACCGATGTAACCAACTCTGTGTAAGAGCTGGACCCTGAAAATCAAAGATCTTGGTAAGAAATTCTAAAAGACATAAATAGGGGCTCCTGGGTGGCTCAGTAGGTTATGTACTTGACTTCATCTCAGGTCATGATCTTACGGTTCATGAGATCGAGGCCTGCTTCTGGCTCTGTGCTGACGGTGTGGAGCCTGCTTGGGATATTCTGCACCCCCCGCCCTCCATGTGCCTTCTTGCATGCGTGCACTCTCTCTCTAAAAAAATAAATAAATAAACATTAAAAAAAAAAAAAGATTCTCTCTCTCCCTCTGCCCCTCCTCTTCAAGTGAGCACATGTGTTCTCTCTCTTAAAAAAATTTTTTTTAATTAAGTTAAATTAAATTAAAAGACCTAAATAAATGGAGAGTTATGTCCATAAATGGAAAGATTCAATGTCATCAATTCTCCACAAGGTGATCTGAAGATTCAGCACCCCAATGTGCCAGGAGGCTTCTTTTAGAGATATCGACAAGTTGATTCTAAAATGTATATGAAAATCTAAAGAACTTAGAATAGCCAGACTAATTTTTTTCAACATAAAGTTGGAGGACTTACACTAATTGAGTTATGAAAAAGCTACCTTGGTCAGGACAGTTTGGCATCAGGGGAAGATCCAACACAGAGATCAGCAGAACAGAGCTCAGAAATAGACCAGCATATATACAGGCAACCTATTTCGACCAAGATGCAAAGGTAATTCCGCAAAGTATGCTGTAACAACTGGATGTGCCAAAAAAATTAAATTAAAATAAAGAGCGTTGACTCTTAACTCACACTCGTTCGGTTTCCAAAATAAATCAGTTGCGACTTTAGGAACCACCTCCAGTAACTTAAGCCTGACTCTCACATAGCTTAAACAGAAAGACCTTTCTTTCTCTTCTTAAGTTTTTAAAGTATGCCTTACTCACTTGACATTTAATGTCGTCACCTACGTTCTCTCCTGTTGTTGTTAGTGTTGACATTGTTGTTTTCAAAAATGCAAATTACAAAAAAGCCCAGGCAATAGGCTTGAGTGACCAGTTATTTTCACAAATTGCTATCATGCTGAAAGGTATGTCTTCTTGGGCTTAGTTTTTCGCTCATGTAGGGAGAGGCTGACAGAGATACCCAGATGCCCTCTCTTAAACTATCTCACGGGCTCACCCACATGGTCATCAGGAGAGCACAGCTAAAGTTGCTGTGCTTCCTTTGGTGTGACCCTCAGAGTGGTGGCTTTCTCTACAATCAGAACCAAGCTGTGGTGCTTTCATGTATTTATTTTTAAAGACTTTATTTTTAAGGAATCTCTACACCCAGTGTGGGACTCGAACCCACAACCCTGAGATGAAGAGCTGCATGCTCCCCCCGCCTGAGTCAGCCAGGTACCACCTGAGCTGTGGTGCTTTTAAAACTGCCTGTCTGAACTACCCTATGACCCAGCAATTGCACTACTAGATATTTACCCAAGGGATACAGGTGTGCTGTTTCAAAGGGACACATGCACCCCAGTGTTTCTAGCAACACTATCGACAATAGCCAAAGTATGGAAAGAGCCCAAACGTCCATCGATGGATGAATGGATAAAGAAGAAATCTTGCCATTTACAACTACGTGGTTGGAACTGGAGGGTATTATGCGAAGCGAAATTAGTCAGAGAAAGACAAATATATGACTTCACTTACATGTGGAATTTAAGACACAAAACAGATGAACATATGGGAAGGGAAGCAAAAATAATACAGAAACAGAGAGAGGGACAAAATATAAGAGACTCTTAGTTACCGAGAACAAACTGGAGGGGTTGTGGGAGGGGGGGATGGGCTAAATGGGTCAGGGGCATTAAGGAAGACACTTGTTGGGATGAGCATTGGTTGTTATATGTAGGGGATGAATCACTGGAATCTGCTCCTGAAATCATTATTGCAGTATATGCTAACCAACTTGGGTGTAAATGAAAAAATAAAAATAAATAATAATATAAATAAATAAATAAATAGATAAAAAGTAAAACTGCTGTCTGAGTCCCACCCAGAGTTACTGAATCAGAGTCTCTGTGGATGGCTTTAGGCATTCGCATGTACAAGTTTGTCAGAGAGTTGTTTTTACTCAGTAACGTTTGAAAATCACAAGAACGTTGGATATATTAAACCATGATTACATGAAAGGATCTTATTTTTAAATATCTTTATGTTATAAAGATTTGTTTATAAACAAAAACAAATATGTTTATAAAGATATGTTTATAAACATAAACATGTATTGACAGAAAACAGACCACAGAGTAAGTATTCTGTTGGTGGGACTCATCTGGGGGCCTGGTAACATTCTCGCATGCCAGGCTCTCCAGCTTGGACTTTATTTTGTGGGCCAGTTGTTCTCAAACTTCAGCATGACTCAGAACCACCTGGAGGGCTTGTTAACTAGATTGTTGAATCCCACTCCCGCAGTTTCTGATTTAAGGGGTTAAGTTTCTGATTCTGGGTTTAAGTCCAGTCATTTGTAATTCTAACAGGCTGCGGGCAATGCTGAAGCTGTGGGGCTGGGGACCACACTTTGAGAACCACCAAGAAGCTTTAAGATACTAAGAGTGGGGTGCCTGGGTGGCTCTGTCAGTCAAGCGACTGACTCTCGATTTCAGTTCAGGTCATGATCTCACTATGAGATCGAGCCCCGAGTCGGGCTCTGCGCTGACAGCTCGGAGCCCGGTTAGAATCCTCTCTCTCCCACTTTCTCTCTGAAAATAAAATAAACATTAAAAAAAAAAAAACTAAGATATCAAGAGTGAGTGTGACATAATCAAATTTACATTAAAAAAAAAAAAACTCTTTGGTGCAATGATTTTCAACTTTGGCTGCACATTATATAATCACTTAGGCCAGGAGATCCAAGAGCTCTTAAACAGAAGCCCAGGGCACCTGGGTGGCTCAGTCTGTTGAGCATCTGACTTTGGCTCAGGTCATGATCTCACATGAGATCACATGATCTGCTGTCAGCACAGAACCCACTTCAGATCCTCTGTCCCCCTCTCTCTCTGCACCTCCCCCACTCATGTTCTCTCTCTCTCTCTCTCTGTCTCAAAAGTACATAAACATTTAAAAAAAAAAACAACAGAAGCTCTTGGCAGTGGGGGAACAAGTCTCAAGCATCAGTATCTTTTAAAGCTTGCAGGTGATTTCAATAAGCATCCACATAATAACAACCATGCTTGCTCTGTGACAAAGGTGTTGGAGGCAAGCAAGACTGGCCCATGAGAAGCCACCTGAGACACTGCTTTATAAACCTAGTTGTCCAGAACGTAGGGATAGACACATGGGCAGGACTCCAGGCCCATTTCCATAGTTACAATAAAGCAGTTCTGCTTTCCTCTTTTCAAATGTTCACTCAAAAAGGGCCTGTGGCTCTAACCCAAAATGAACAGATTTGGGCAATCACAGAGTCAGGAGTGTGTCAAAATAAGCTTGGCTCCCAGATTGTCTGGAGACATTAAGAGTCACTCAGGGTTGCTGGGATTTTATGTCTCCTGAAATGTCGACCAGCAAAGGGTAATTGCCAAGGGAGAAACTTCGTGTGCAATGAGGAGCTCAGGCAGGCTACTGCCAAGGTCTGGCTCAGGCACTGTACTTTGTTATCATTCCCTAGGCAGGATCATCAGCACTAATGGAACTGAGGGTCGGGCAAACTGTTGGAAAGGAGGGTTTGGAGATCTGTTACTGTGGTCATTTATCCAGGGGCCAGCTTTAATATTATGGAGGCATTTTCCGGGTAAATTCCACAGAAGCGGAAATTCCTCTGGTGCCAGGAATATGACCATTTTTCCTTCTCATAAGACAAGTGAAGGTGAATTCTGTAAGCGTTATTCATCGTTCCCAAGGAAAGTGTGCCAAAAGTCACAAAACTTTCTGTGAATGATAATTACGTATTTACCTTGAGGAAAACATATAACAAATAAGGATATTAAGGATATTGGTGGCTCCCTACAGCAGTGGCCTGCAAACTTGAAAACACGTACATTTTGAGGGCTATTAAGTTTTTCCAAGGGAAAAACGAGCGACCAGCATGGTGGGTTTTCAGGGAAATCCATCCAGACTCAATTCTTACCTCTTGTTTCATAAATGGATCAGCTGACTGCAGTATATACAAATACTGAATCCTCATGTTGTACACCGGCAACTAATAAAATGTTCTAAGGCACCTGGGTAGCTCAGTCGGTTAAGCATCCAACTCTTGGTTTTGGTTGAGATCACGATCTCACAGTTTGTGAGTTCAAGCCCTGAGGTGGACTCTATGCTGACAGTGCAGAACCTGTTTGGGATTCTCTCTCTCTCTCCCTCTCTCTGTTCCTCCCCCCTCCAAATAAACTTAAAAAAATTTTTTTAATAAAATAAAATGTTCTATATTAATTATATCTCAATTTTTAAAAAATGGAGCAGCTAAGAATGTGTCTCGATTGGAGACATCATGCTGATTCTCTCCTTTCAACCCTCTTCCTCCTTCCCAGTCACCCTTTACCCTTTACAATTGGAAAGAGTATCTCTCACCCCCAATTCTACTAGGGTGCATCACTGCAGGGTTTAAAAAACTCTAGGAGGGGCACCTGATAGGCTCAGTTAGTTAAGCATCCAACTCTTGATTTCAGCCCAGGTCATGATCTCACCATTATGGGATCAAGTCCCGCATCAGGCTCTGTGCTGGGCATAGACCCTGCTTAAGATTCTCTCTCTCCCTCTCCTTCTGCCCCTACCCCCCCCCCCCAAATAATAATAAATAAAATAAAAAGGTCCAGGATGCCCAAGGACATGACCTCTTCTTTTTTGTTGTTGTTTATTTATTTTTGAGAGAGAGAAAGACAGAACATGAATGGGGGAGGGGCAGAGAGAGAGGGAGACCACAGAATCTGAAGCAGGCTCCAGGCTCTGAGCTGTCAGCACAGAGCCTGATGCGGGCTCGAGCTCACGAACTGTGAGATCATGACCTGACCTTGTCAGATGCTCCACTGAATGAGCCAACCAGGAGCCCCGGACATGACCTCTTCCATGCCCCACAATTCTGTCCTCCCTGAGAGGGAATCCCTAGAGATCAAGGCCAGGAGGACACTGTACAGAAGACTGCAGATCCCAGAGCCTTACTGCCTCTGGGCACTTTTAAAAGTATTAAACCGACAAAAGTGTTCTTAAATCAATAATATTTCTGTTTTCCAACCCTTTCTGGGGATACATTCAACAAGGTCCCAAAAAGTAAAGAATCATGGGTACAACTAACAATCATTGGTAAGTCTTGATAAAGTTTTTTTTGATATGCATTCCTGAAATTGGGAGGGAGGATAGCTCTAGTGAGCAGGTAATAAATCCACCTGGAAGGAAATCAGATAGTTTTCCATTCCTCAATTTCAACAAAATTGAAGCGGCACCTAATCAAGTTATCAGCTGGTACATTAAAACTTTATATATTATATACTTATAATTTATACATTAAGATTAATTTTTGATGACCTATAACTATGTGATTTGGATGCACAATTTGGAAGGAATTCAAAAATTCATTGCTATACACATAACACAGCTCCTTCTATATAGTTATGGGATTTGGGTATGGGAACAGGGCTTTGGTGCTCATATCTAGAAAAGAAAAATATAAATAAAAGTGATGTTCAGTCCTATTTTTATTCCAGCAATAAGTAATATTTATCGATATTCATACACGAACTGGACAACAAGTCTTATTGGTTTTATTAAGAGAAAAGTGTCTTCAAAAATATTATCTTTTGTGTTTACAAGTCACACATCAATATTTTTATTTTACTTTGATTAATTGTGCAGAAATAATCAAATTTGTGGTTAAATCAATCTGAAAGAAACTTTTTTTTCCCCAGAAATCATTCACAAAGAATATCATAGTAAAGTCAAATTTAGGAAGAACAATTTACTTTCAATTTATATAAATATTTTCTTGCACAGACATGTGGTAGAATGATCAGTAAAAGAATTCCAAGCCTAAAATATACTACACTGGGATAAAATTCCCTGCAGGAAGTATAATGAAAATACAAGTCCAGAATAGATGGAGCAACAGATGTGAAATTCCTGTTAAGGAAACTTCTTGCCCACGCCTGGGTGGCTCAGTCGGTTAAGTGTCCGACTTCGGCTCAGGTCATGATCTCATGGTCTGTGAGTTCGAGCCCCGCGTGGGGCTCTGTGCTGACAGCTCAGAGCCTGGAGCCTGCTTCATATTCTGTGGTCTCCCTCTCTCTCTGCCCCTCCCCTGTTCATGCTCTGTCTTTCTCTCTCTCAAAAATAAATAAACATTAAAAAAAACTTTTTAAGCCCAAGAAAAAAGATGCCAGGCTCCCGCGTGCATGATACATTCCCTTACTTTATATGAGGGAGAAAATCACTTTTAAAACACTCCCGAAAAACTCTCTTTCTAACGAACAAGTACTTGTACCCCTGTTGAGTTACAGCTTGGTCTGGCAAAATTTCCCTCTCCCTTTTGCTGGAGACGGGGGACGTATGTGGCTTCCTTTCCTAACCTTGCTGCTGTTCAAAGCAGAGAAAAAATTCCCCTGTGGTTTTACTGCTGCACATGGCAAGTGACTCCTCCCCCCCAGCAAAAGGCCGCAGAAAATGATACAGGATTCACTTGTAATTAAATCTGTAGATAACAGGTCAGGAAAAATAAATCCAAACCTTCATCAGAAGATTGAATTGACGGAATGGAAAAACATACCACCAAGCTACTAATATATCATTTTCTCAAAAACAATTATGAGGCAGCATATTGGTCCTGGCTATAAACAGAGAACCAAATATAAATAGATAATTGACTTTTCTAGGATCTGGTTTATAAAAGGGGGGGGGGGCCTTAAAATACACATTCTACAACATCTGCATCCAGACACAAAGTAGATTTCATCCAGATGAAAGAAGGGAAAAGCTGACCGACCAACAGGATAAGAGAGAGAGAACTGGAGATTAAAATAAGAGAGGAAAGCCAGAAGGGATAATATGAAGAAGACAGAGCAAAGCACCAGCCAAGCTTGACAACAGGTGGTCATTTGTGTCCCGGTGAAAGAAAAGCAGAAGAGGTTTAAGGAAGGTTTCTGCACTACTTTGAATTTCCAAATGGATTGTGATCTCCACGTTAAGGGAGTCATGCTTGAGTGGAAACCCAGAGGAGCCAGCGGGCCAGCTACCTCCTCCTGCCCACCAGAACCAGGGCATAGCAAAGAGGGAACCACGAGGAGAAGGAGGAGCACCAGTGGCCCAGCATGGCCACTTTGTCTCTGTTTACTATTCCAAGTGTTACCATGTAAATAGGGAACCGAAGACTGAGCAGATCAGCTGACCCTGAACTTCTCTTTGCCTCCAGAAGAGAATTTCATTGAGTCTTACTGGGGGACTATGCCCAGGGGATGGATACCCATGCATCTTGGGATTTTTAAAAATTTCTCTTAATGTTTATTTATTTTTGACAGACAGAGACAGACAGAGCGTGAGTGGGGGAGGGGCAGAGAGAGGGGGAGGGAGACACAGAATCCAAAGCAGGCTCCAGGCTCTGAGCTATCAGCACAGAGCCCAACGCAGGGCTTGAACTCACAAACCATGAGATCATGACCTGAGCCAAAGTCAGACACTTAACTGACTGAACCACCCAGGCGCCCCAACCTCGGGATTTAAAGTATTGTCAGGGCACCTGGGTGGCTCACTTGGCTGGCTCTTGATCTCAGCTCAGGTCATGGTATCGCAGTTTATGAGTTCAAGCCCCACATCGGGCTCTGGGCTGACAGCACAGAGTCTGCTTGGGATTCTTTCTCTCTCCCTCTCTCTCTGCCCTCCTCCCCACTCTAAAATAAATAAATAAATATTTTTAAAAATTACAAAATAAAGTATTGTCAATAAACAGTACTATGTCATGAGTCTGATGATGTCCTGTGTCCGAATACTTCTGCAATCATATGGGAGGCTGCTTTAAAAACTGTGGGGAGGGGCACCTGGGTGGTTCAGTTGGTTGAGTGTCTGACTTCAGCTCAGGTCATGATCTCATGGTTTGTGAGTTTGAGCCTCACGTCGGGCTCTGCACTGACAGTGCAGGGCCTGTTTGGGATTCTCTCTCTCTCTCTTTCTCTCTCTCTCTCTCTCCCTCTCCTTCTCTCTGCCCCTCCCCCACTTATGCTCTCTCTTTCTCAAAAATGAATAAACATTAAAAAAAAACCTGTAGGGATTATCTTATCAGTATCCTAAAATTTAGGATCACTGTGGGAGTTTCCCGGGATTGCGTGACCTCTGCAGTCACGGCAGCTCTTGGGCAAAGCTTTAGTTATTATTTCATGCTAGGGACTCAGGTCTGCGTTTATGATGAGGGAGAGTTTCCCTGTTAACAGAATTGAATACATCTCACGAACACCACGCTTCCACCCATTGATTTCAGGGAATATCCTGGACAGGACTGGTAATTACTTCCCAGGTCCCTGACTATAGCTTTTCATTTTCCCTACAATCGATGCCCGTAACTTCAGCCTCTTCCATCATCAAACATTAAAATCCATTGATTTAATTAAGTCACTCCAGCATTTACAAAATGAGGTGTCTGCTTAGCTAATAAGACATAAGCAGCTGTTTTGAAATCCAGTAACTTCGAAATTACAAAACAAGACGTACTTAAAAGGCACCCTCTGTTCTCCCTGTATTTTCTGTCTCCACAGTTATTCTGATCTGAGTTGTTTCCTGAGACTGACTTTGGACCTTCCCCAGTTCTTCATGCTCCTTGCCTCAGGGTCCCTTGAGACCCCATGGCTTTGCAATGGGACTGTTGTATATTTACATATCCTTTGGATGATATCACCTCCCTGGTGGAGATCATGACCCACAGCGGCTGGCATCTCCAAGCATGTCTAGGCTCTGCTCCTTGGGCAGCTGTCTGCATGCCCACATCTGAGAGGAATAGCAGAGTAGCTCTGCCCTGCTCAGGGTCACTCTCCACCCCATTTCCTTCACTGGGAACATGGAAGTGAGACTTAGGGGCTGCAAGCCTGTGAGCTCTGACTTTAGAGCTCCCTAAATATGCAAAAAGTTTGACCTACCTACTTGATCGTGTCCTCCTCCTTCAATCCTTCAGTGCACTACCTCCTAGGTGCAGAGCCTGTGAACTTGTGCGTGGCCCCATCTGGCTGGTAGCCAGCACTTGGAAAGGCAAACTTCCGCTCTCTGTGATGTCACCATCATACTCAAGAAACAAGGTATGTATCTAATAAAGTGGGAGTAGAGTGTCTTGATGACTAATATGCCTTTTTGAAAGATTTTCTTTCCATTAACAGTTGAAACAAACCAAACAAAACCAAATGGGAGTAGTTATTCCTGATTCATTTTGACAAGTAAAGAATTTATCCTTGAAAACTCACTGGATACTTAAAAAAAATTTTTAATGTTTTACTTATTTTTGAGAGAGAGAGACAGAGTATGAGTGGGGGAGGGGCAGAGAGAAAGGGATACACAGAATCTGAGGCAGGCTCCTCAGAGCCCTGAGACATGGGGCTTGAACTCATGAACCATGAGATCATGACCTGAGCCGAAGTTGGACGCTTACCCGACTGAGCCCCCCAGGTCCCCCAAGAGATTTTCAATCCCATTTGAACTCATCACATATTTCATTAGGAAATGAGGAACAAAACTTCTGCAGCAAAGCCAACAACTAGACTGTTAGACCCCAGGACCCTTAGCATTTATAGTTTAAGCTGAGGGGGGAACAGGTGGCAAAAACTTTCCAGACAAAACAGTGCATTTCTTTCATGAATATGGCTTCCATGTTCGGCATGGAAGGAAATAATTAACAGTTGCTTAGCAACCATAAAAGATAGACAGCTTGGTGATTATTTGTTGAGAACTTCCCTTTGCCCGAAAAGCATTTTTCTTTTTAAAAACTGAATATAAAACAGAAAAAAGAATTGAGGGAAGTCCTAGGATTCCTCAAAAGCTTAAATATCTGTTGTTTCATGTAAGCTGACAACAGCATCGTTGGGCTACCTCTGCAGGTAGTGCACTGGCAAGCGAGGAATCAGGGCTCGGAAAGGTGAAAGTGACAACATCAGAGCACACAGAGAGAAATGTACCGTCTTCCATTTCCTCTTTACATCCTAATCCTTGAAACATAAAATGCAGACCAAACAGGAGCCCACATTCCCCAAAGCCAGGTACGTCACTTTCCACTACCCGACAAGGGTTCACTCTTAAAAAGAGCTCACACTTAAATTTAAAGGTATTTCTCATGTATGAGCAGCAGATAAAATAAATGTTTGAATTATATCAACTTCTGTAGCTTTTTAAAAAAATTTTGTTGGTTTCCCTAGAGTTTGCAGTATACATGTTCAACTAATCGAAGTCCACTCTCAAACGGCACCTTATGGAGGGTATCTCATAAGAGAGCATTCACAATCCTCCTTCCCATCCCTTGCAACATGGTCTCCATCCTTCCACTTATCCATATCCTATATTCAACTAATACATTATGCTATAATTACCTTGAGCAGTTATCTATTAGACTATCTTCTACACTTCTGGTGGATGAACCAAAACACATTCCACATGCCACGTTATGGGCCCTAAATTCCAAGAGGGCAGAAGCTCCTTTGGTCGGGACCCTGCCCTATGTATCTCTTTATGTGGCTATTGATTCATATCATCTAATATCATTTGTACTAAATGGGTACTCTAGTGAGTAAATGAGTTTCCGGAGTTCTGTAAGCTCCCCATCTGGAACTCTCCAAACCACACCCTTTTGGGTTTCTATGGAGGCTTCAATTGGCACTGTTGCTTAAAATCATCGGCCACTGGTGACTGATTCAAAATCCAGCCCTGTTCCTAGTCCCATGGTTGGTTTCCCCAGCAACCAGCCTCCCCCCTCATTTGGGGTCCAAAAGTCACCTAATTAACATAGCAAAAGACTCCTCTCTATATGGGGTGAAGACCAAATAGATATTTCTTTTTGTTTTTAAGTTTATTTATTTTGAAAGAGAGTGTGCAGGGGAGGTACAGAGAGAGAGAGGGACAGAATCCTAAGCAGGCTCCATGCTGTCAGCACAGAGCCCAACATGGGGCTTGATCTCATAAACCATGAGATCATAACCTGACCCAATATCAAGAGTCAGATGCCTGGGTGGCTCAGTCGGTTGAGCAACTGACTTCAGCACAGGTCATGATCTTACAGTCCATGGGCTCGAGCCCCACGTTGGCCTCTGTGCTGACAGCTCAGAGCATGGAGCCTGCTTTGGAATCTGTGTCTTCCTCTCTCTCTGCCCCTCCTCTGCCTGCACTCTGTCTCTCTCTCTCTCTTTCTCTAAAATAAACAGTAAAAAAAAAAAAAAGAGTCACACACTTAACAGACTGAGCCACCCAGGCGCCCTAATATATTTATTATAAAGTTGTTTATTTGTTTTGTTTATTTTTTAGAATCCAAAGCAGGCTCCAGGCTCTGAGCTGTCAGCACAGAGCCTAATGCATGGCTTGAACTCATGAATCGTGAGATTATGACCTGAGCCAAAGACATGACCTGAGCCTCAGCTTCACTGACTGAGCCATCCAGGTGTCCCCAATATATTTCTTATTATAAATCACAATATTACAACAGGTAAAGTTTCCCCCACTCTGGCTTCATTCAATATTCTTTCTTTGGCTTTGGCTTTCTGCAGCTTGAATACGGTATGTTTATGCATCGATTTTTTTTTTAATTATTTATCCTGCTTCTCATTCTCTGAGCTTCCTGAATTTGTACTTTGGTTTCTGTTATAAATTTTGGGAAGTTTTAAGGTATTATCACTTGAAGAAAGAAGGAAGGGAGGGACAGAGAGGGGGTAGAAAGGAGAGAGAGAAATGGATTCACAGAGAAATGGATTCAGAATGTGAGGTACAAAGCAGACAGGAATACCATTTAGGACATTTGGCCAAGATTGTGTTAAGCCTCACATAAAAGCAGAGCCCTGACAGAGCCATAGCGAGGGCTCCCCAAAGATGCCCCATCTCCCAGGGTACCTGTCCATCCTTCAGAATCTCTTTGCTTTGTTGAATCTGAGTTTACTTGACTGACAGCCAGGTGAAATGAGTAAGGGGGACAGTCTACAGTGGAATATAACTCGCCCTCCCCTGCTCACTACAGCACAACTAAGTTGGCCTCTCTCCTTATCCTGAGTCCCACCTCAGGGCCATTATCTGTGCTATTCTTTTTGTAGTGATGTCTTCCTCCACCCACATACTTTGTCATTATATATGTTATTTGCATGCCTGTTTGATTTCTGTTTTCCCCACTACGCATAGGCTCCAGGAGAAGCCACTAAATCACCCACAGTGCATGAAACATGCTAAGAACTTGTGAGTATTTCATAATGAATGGCTAACTTGGCCACTGTGCTAAGTGAGAATTCCTGCCCCTTTTGCACAATCACCAGAATAGGCCATGGGGTGAAACATACCATCAGAGCTGAGGGAGAAGAGGGAGGGAAACTGGGGGAGGTGGTAAGAGTGTGGCAGAAGGAGAGTCAAGTGACAGCTGAGACAGACTGGAGCATTTGTCAAGGAAATGAGGTACTGGAATAACCATGAATGCATTGATAAAACTAGCCATGGTTGGGAAGCCAAGAGAGTTGAGAGGGAATAGAATAGATAGAGTATGGAATGCTTAGGGTAAGGGTCAGATACCCAAAGGCCATACAGTGCCAGGTGGGGGGGAATTTCTTAATGGCCTACAATTGCCAAGCCACCAACAGGTCAGGTTCCCATTTGATTTCATTGACTTCACAAACTCATGTCGCCATGTTGGAAAACCAAATTCCCCAATAAGATAACTAGAAACACAAAGACTTGGCCTGGAGGAAACTAAGGGGTATCTCATTTTCCATAGTAACAAACATAATTATCCTGTTGAGAAAAGAAAAACTAAATCTTTGAATGAAGTAAGAGTACCTCAGGAAGAGCGATAAAGCTCCTTCCAAGTCAGAACTGCCTAGTGGCATTATTTGAACTTGGTTATCAAGGTTGGAACTAGAAAAACTTTAAATCTCTCACCTAGATTGCTGATCAGTTAAATGTGCATACTTATTAAGATAATTGAGCTTAAAAAATTAATTGAAAAACTAAAGTTTGATTTTATTGAGTCAATCCAATAAGACTTTTGTCTATGATACTGCCAATGTTTGACTCCGGTGAAGTCAATTGACACTAAATCCTCGAAGTCCTGCTCCTGACATACACAGAAAGTAAATTTCTCTCCATATTATTACATATTCACTAGTTAGGAAATATTACATATATGACCTCTACTAAGAGCCTCTAAAGGATGGTTATCCAAACCGAAGGTATTATGTATATGCATACCTAATGAGTAACTTTTTATCCCTAAATTGAAAAATGAAAGTCCAAGGTCACCCAGCTACTAAGTCCCCAAATCACATTTCATCAGAATCAGGTTTTCCCATTTTGTCATTTCAGAATATCCTCATATTACACATTTAAGGTCATCAGTTGAATGCCATCAATTTCTAAACATATTCAGGGATGAATTTTGTTGTTATAAAATTAGGAAGCTAAGGTTGGCTTTATCAAAATATTCTAGAACCTTGGAGTTCATCTTTCAAGTTGCTTTCTCTTTCTTTCATCTGATAGAAGTGAAGTCTATAAAAATAAAAATTTGGTTCCATTCACCCTAAGGAATTTACGACCAAATGTTAGCTCTATTTGATAAGATAAAAAAGATGCTTCCCCCACCTCGTTCTCTTCACTCTCACCTCATGTTTACCAGAGATAACACTTAACACCTTTGGAAGCAATTTTTTTTTTCTAAATTCTCCTTGCTGATAATCGGAGAAAGTTCAGGGCCTTGAACCTACAAAATAAACTAAATAGAGAGCAGCTGGAATGACTTCAAGCGCAGACACATTGCACCAATGCCCAGGTTTACTGGATATAAGAGAAGGGATTGATGAAAAAAGTTGACAAAGTCCTGGATGTTCACCAACATTAAGTGACAGCTTAAGGAGTCAAGACACAGGAGGAAGAGGGGTGGGCCTGGGGATAACCTGGCTGAGGATCTAAAACAGCAGTGGCTGGAGACATTTTTGTCACAATGACATAGATGCTCCTAGCAGGTCCTTCTCAAGGATGTTGCTAAGTATCCTACGGTGCACAAGACAGTTTCACCCACCAAACAGAGAATTATATGGCCCCAAATGTCAAGGCTGGGAAACCCTGTTCTAAAAGATTCAGGGCGCTGCTCCTGTCTATTTTACTTCCCCTAAATGTGTGGGGAAAGTTGACCTTTTGGGTTCCTCCTTACCATGGTCAACAAGTAGGACTAAAGTTTCCACAATGCCATCACGCTTCCACAACGTCAAAGTTAGACAGCAGATTGCTGGTCACCCGTCTTCTGTCCCCAGCTCCACCATACAAGCTAATTCCCCAATCCAACCTAATTCTAATGCCCAGCTGGCACATTTGTGTGCCTGATGACAATAAACAGGAAGTAAACTTCTTTTTTATATGTATTTGTATTTCCAAAGAAACTGGAGACTAGACCATGTCTTCCTTGAAGGACATTCTACAGCATCAGTCAGAAGCTTCCAAGGCCTGGGAATAGACCTAGTGGAGAAAGGAGGAAGAAGGAAAGGGGGTATTGACATAATGTCCTGATTCAAAGTCCTACCAGCTACGCCAAGGGTACACTCTTAGCAGGGAGCAGCTGTCAACATGAGGATAAATCTGCCACTTCCCATGCTCCCCCACCCCTCAACCCACAGGTAAACAAGTTATTCCAGAGAATTCCGAAGCTTCCTTGAGGTCCTCATCAGAGTATTAAGCATTAGCAATGCCTGCTCTATAATGGATGTTTCTACTTTTAAAACACAGAAGATAGGCAATGGAAAAAATATTCATGCATTACCCACAGTCCTCAGTTTTTCAAGATCTCATCCAATCTGAATTTAGACCTTTTTTTTTGAGAGAAAGAGTGCACAAGCAAGGGAGGAGCAGAGGGAGGGTGGGGGGGAGAGAGAGAGAGAGAGAATGAATCTTAAGTAGGCTCCATGCTCAGTCCAACACAGGGCTCAATCTCACAACCCTGGGATCATGATCTGAGCAGAATTCAAGAGTCAGACACTTAACTGATTGAGCCACTCAAGCGTCCCAACCCGATTTTAGACTTTACATGAAATAATAATGATCTTAAACACATTTTAGGGAATAGAAACTTAATAGTTATGTTCCTCAATTATGAAAACATGGACAAACGTCCACTTGCTACCCTTCTGCTTTGATTAGGAACAAAACTGCTGCCATGTGTCAGATTTTGTCCTTTACCAGCTTACACTCCTTTATTGGCATTTTACTGCCCTACAAGTAAACTCTAAATTTCTAGAAGTTCCTGCATGATGTTGTTATTTCTCATGTTCCTCCTTGCTTCCCATGCTCTGTCTCCCTATCTCATGTTACTGAAGTATCCCAAGCTCTTTCTTGCCTTGATATCCTAGAATTTGCTCTTTCTTCAGCCTGCACTAGAATAGTCTTCCTTAAGGTTTTTCAGCATGACTGAGTCCTTCTGTTCTCAGGCCTTTGCTCTACTGGCACCTCTTCAGAGAGACCTCCCAGACCATCATGTCACCACATAGTTATTCCCAAGACCATATTTCCTTTCCTTTCAAGAACTTATTACAATTATCATTAACCTTTTCGGTTTTTTTTTTATTTTAATGTTTATTTATTTTTGAGAGAGAGAGACAAAGACAAAGTATGAGTGGGGAAGGAGCAGAGAGAGAGGGAAACACAGAATCTGAAGCAGACTCCAGGCTCTGCACTGTCAGCACAGAGCCCAACACGGGGCTTGAACCCACAAACCACAAGATCATGACCTGAGCCGAAGTCAGTGCTCAACCAACTGAGCCACCCAGGTGCCCCAATCATTAATCTTTTTAGTATGCTTTTTACTACTTTCCACTAGAACATTAGTTCCATAAGCACAGAGATCTTATCTGTGTGTTGTCTGCTTCCCACATAGTTCCTAACACACAACTACAACTGACCAGATTTGTTGCATAAATTAAGTAAAAAATCCATAAAGCAAGACATTCTCCATAAGGAGGCATTATTCAAACTGTACCCTCCAGAAATTTCAAATGTAATCACATAGCCTGAGCTATTTAGAGGAGTCAATATAGAGACAGAGAAGTATGAGCTCCCCAAGTTCTGAAATGGAGCGGGATGTAGAAATCAGCCAATATACTGACCTCATTGATTAAGCCACACAAACAACCCAGTTTGCCAGATGAAGGCAGTCGGTCTGCACTCTTCCAATTCATCCAGGAAAGTAACACAGACTGGTCTCATTTCCATATCAGCACAAACAATTTGGATGTTTTCATAAAAGCGAACATTTTATAAATCACTTCCACCAAGCTGATATTACAAAGAAAATCAAAATTGTTCCAAAGGACCCTGTAAATATCATGCCCTCGAGGAAAGTTAAATTATTAACGATGAATTACCACAAAGGAAGGTCATTGGGAAAGTCGTCAAATTCTCACTAAATACACACAGATGTAGGGCACCTGGGTGGTTCAGTTGGTTAAGCATCCAACTTTGGCTCAGGTCATAATCTCATGGTTAGTGGGTTCGAGCGCCATATCAGGCTCTCTGTTGTCCGTGCAGAGCCAGTTTTGGATCCTCTGTCCCCTCCCTCACTGGTTCTCTCTCTCTTTCTCTGTCTCTCAAAATAAATAATAAACTTTTAAAAAAACAGACATAGATGTGTTTTTGTGTCTGTACATGTGCAAGACAAGAATTTCCAAGTTACAACACTGCCTGCCACACAACAGCAGTCTAGATACAGAAGGAAAGGTCACACCTCTCATGTGAGAACCTTAAACTACTATCTGACAAATTTCACTGGGAACAAAAATGCTTAAAATGTGTCTTTAAAAAGTAACAATATCAAACTTCCAAGCCCATAAGGCCCTTGGGCGTATGGCCACTGCTCCACCACAAAATGGTGGCTTTGATACCCAGACACTCTGGAAAGGGTGTTTCCCTGAACTAGGACCCTTGTGTCTTAGTCAAGTGTTTCACACGTGGTGGGGGAGGGGAGGGGGGGTAGCCTGTGCAATTACTGACACTTTTCATACTTTCAGTTTGTATGAAGATTTTGTTTCTGAATCTAGATCCTACTCTTCCCCTAGCTGCACACACTACACTCACCTTCAGCTATAGTGCTGCATTTCTTTTACAGTATACTCAAACATCACCCCAAGTATAACAATGCAATTGCTAGCAGCTATAAGCAAAAAAAAGAAATATATATTATATATGTTATATATATGTATATGTAAATATATAAATATATTTTTATATAAATATACATTTATATATATTGTATATAATTATTTATATATTATTTATATTATATATTACACATTATATATAATATATATTATATTATTATATATTATATGTCACAAATTATATATTATATTATGAATTATGTATATTGTATATATACAATATAATAATGTATATTATTATGTCATATATTATATAATATGTAACATATATTATAATAATATATATTATAAATATATATAAAGCATTTATTTGTTGGGTTTGTACCACAACCAGCTGAAGAGCCAAAGAACTTCAGTATCAGAATCCGACCACCCTCTTTCCCTTTCTCCCTTATTATTTATTAATTTAAGTCTTCCTAGAGCTCCCTACTCATGACTCCTTAAGGTCAGTAAAGCATCGACCTTCAATGATAAACTTTGGTTACAATATAAATATGTCACGTGAAATGCACAACGCCAACTTTACTTCTTAGAACTCAAATCCCCTCAGGAAGGGAGCCGCCTGGCTGGTGCTACTATATCCCAAGAGGCATGATGAGGCTCGTTCTTGGAAAGCTGGGAAAAAACAGCTGGAGACCTGAACTAAGTGCACTGCCAAGATGAAGAGGCCTTCCTGGCAGGCACAAGGAGCCAACTGGACAATGTACACCTTCTCCCTCCACCAGCCTTCCGGTTGCTCTCTAGTGCCTCCTATAGGCAGACCTACGGGAAAGCTAGCATCCAAAAGAGAAAGTTGTTCCACAGCATCACAAAGCAGGGGTACAGACAGGTGCATTTGGAACTGGGAAACAACAGCACACCCCTCTCCCACCTGATCTCAGGTCTCAGATACGTGTTCACTCTGGTGGCTGCTTGGCAGCTACTTGAGGGCGTTTGGTTGAAGAGTTCAACTTGTTTACCTCTGGAAACAGATGTGGACTTCTAGTTATTAATGTTGAAACAGGGCACACGAGTCACTCACTAAATCTCCACCAACAGAAGCAAGGAGGCTGACGCCAGAGATAGATAAACACAACCTTGAGCATATGAAGCATCTTACCTGCCAAAATATAAATATAAATTGGGCTGTACCACTCTGAGACTTCAAAGAATAACAAAATCAATCCCAGTAAGTCACTTTGTCCCAGTATAAATGGTCTGCCTCTCCTCTCTGCTCTAAAGTGAATACAGATGGCTCAGTAATTCAAGGACTGATGAACTGGGTGGTAGATTTTCACAGTTTATTTCTCTTCTCCCCTACTGCCTTTCTCTTTGGCAGACCTGAACACCCACTCAGCTGCTTCATCCTGGGCTCTCTGAAAGGCTCAGTGGGAACGATCACAGAACCACTGACTACAAACTCAGAGGCCTACCAGCCAAATCCCGTAAAGTCAGGATTAAGACAAGGGAGTGTGCAAAATACCCTACCCATGTCTCAAGCAACATACTGTCTTGGGGGAAGAATTGCCTCTACTCTTCAAGGTCCTTCCAGCTGGACCATGAGTCAAATCGACATGAGAACAATTAACAAGGGAAAATCAAATGTAATAGCATATGTAAAGGGAATCTACACAGACATGGAAATTGCAAAACCAATGAGGCAATATGATGCTTCCATGAGCTAAGGAGAGGGGTTGGGGCCCAAGGACACAAACAGGAGAAAGACCATGAGCAGGAAGGTGAAGGGAAATGTTTAGAAAACAAAGAGGTTCTGCCCTGTTACGTAGATACGTTGCTTCGGTAAAGGGGAGTCTGTGTTACTAGCTCTTTTCCTGGTAGAAGCAGGCAGTTGAGGGGGAGGTAAAGAGCTTTTCCTGAGTCTGCTGGGTTTTGATTGCTTTTAACTCAGAGTAAAGTTCCATGCCAAAGTGGCCCATCTTGGGGCGGCCTGCCCTTGGCCCCTACAGTACAGATTTCCTCAAAAGTTTACAGCCAGCACACACATTGACATGTGTGTGACATGGGACATGCCCAACACCATGGAGGAACTGTGAAAGCTCCTATAGACACCTGGCAGGGGAGGCGGGGCTGAAGGAGGAACCATGTTGCCAGGCTACTTCTAGCATCCAAGCCAAGGAAGCTCCCATAGACGAGGCTGCGTGAAGACAAGGCAGGGGTCAGGAGCTGACAAATCACAGTACTGAAAGACTCTCACCTAAAGGACTCATGGGAAAAAAAGAGAAATAACACATTTCAGGGGGACATTTTAAGATAGAAAATCACAGTAGACATTTAGGACTATCCGGATAATTTTTCCTCCTCTTGGGCACCAACCCACTCCTTCCCCACACCCCGTACAGGTGGCCAGGCAAACTCAGAGATGAATAACAATCACAAAAGAACCAACCTGGACATGTGCATTTAAAACTCTGTGGGGCACCTGAGTGGCTCAGTCGTCTGAGCATCTGACTCTTGATTTCAGGTAAGGTCATAATCCCAGGGTCATGGGATCATGTCCCATGTCAGGCTCCACACTGGGCATGGAGCCTGCTTAGGATTCTCTCTCTCTCCATCCACCCCTCTCCCTCACTTGCATTCTCTCTAATTTTTTTTAATCTGAACAAAAAAATGAGGGGAGAGTAAAGGTGGAATAAAACACAAGCAACAGGCAAGTAGAGAACACATTTAAAAGGGGAACAGCTGAAAAGAAAGCCAAAATGAATCCAGAGTAATAGTCATTCATAGCCTCAAAGAAACTGCAGAAAGCTTACTGATTATTGAAAAAGAGGTCAGGGGTACCTGGGTGGCTCTGTCAGTTAAGCATCTGACTGTTGATTTCAGCTCAGGTCATAATCTCATGGTTTGTGAGATCAAACCCCACATCAGGCTCCATACTCGGCACGAAGCCTGCTTGGGATTCTCTCTCGTCCTATCTCTCTACTCATCCCCCACTCGTACTCTTTCTCTTTCTCTCTCTCAAAATAAATAAACTTTAAAAAAAAAAGAGCTCAAATTAGAGATTCCATAGTCCAAAGAAGATATTATGAGTTAGCATGAATGGATGAAAAGGCAAGCAGGTAGAATTTGAGAAAGAAAGGGGGAAAAGAGATAAAAATATTACAAAGAAAAGCCACACATAAACTGGATTCAACATACACATAATTTGTGTTCATTACTCAAGCCAGAGACTAGAATTGATGAGAAAAAATAAAAGAATAACTTAAATATGCAAAATAACAAACTGGAAATATATATAATAAGGAAAAAGAAAGTACACATAGGTAGGAAGAGATTAATAAAGTGTTTAAAAGCTGATTTAAGAAAAGAGAAAATACAAACAGTAGAAAGGATAAACAAAACAAAAGCTCTAGAAAAGAAAGTGAATTAAAGATTTTTTTTTCAGGGGCGCCTAGGTGGCTCAGTTGGTTAAGTGGCCGGCTTCGGCTCGGGTCATGATTTCACGGTCCATGGGTTCGAGCCCTGCGTCAGGCTCTGTGCTGACAGCTCAGAGTCTGGAGCCTGTTTCAGATTCTGTGTCTCCCTCTCTCTGACCCTCCCCCGTTCATGCTCTGTCTCTCTCTGTCTCAAAAATAAATAAACGTTAAAAAAAATTTTTTTTAAAAAAAGATTTTTTTTCAGTAACCTCTACCCCCAACATGTGGCTTGAACTCATGACCCTGAGAGTAAGAGTCGCATGTTCCACGAACTGAGCCAGCTGGGTGCCCCACAAAGAAAGTGAATTAAATCAATTCCTAGAAAAGGGAGAACACAAAATTAACAATATTAACTACAAAAAAAGAATGCTATAAAGTATAGAAGATATCAGAAGACTTACAAAAGAATATCATCTGCAATTCTACATCAACATTGCTGAAGAGCCAAAGGACTTGGATGATTTTCTAGAAAAATAAATAGTAGGTCTGAAAAGAAGGGTTTGTTTTTGTTTTGTTTTGCTTCGTTTTTAAGTAAGCTTCATTCCCAGGGTGGAGCCCAATGCGGGGCTTGAACTCAAGTCCCTGAGATCAAGACCTGAGCTGAGATCAAGAGACAGATGTTTAACCAATGGAGCGCCCCATGAAAAGCAATTTTTAAGATCTGCCATTTAAGATCCTCGCCTCAAATATTCTTATCAGTGGGCTTTGTGAGCAGGTTAAAATAAAACTTCATAAAACAGACAATTCCTAGTCTTATAATAGTGAAACTAGTTCAGACAACAGCACAAAAAGAGAGTTATTTGTAAAGTTAATAATACCTTCACATCAATATTAGTTAAAAGTATGTAAACTCCACTCGTGAATGTAGGTACAAAAATTCAAAATAAAACATCATCTAATTAAATCCAGCAGCATATTGAAACAACAAGACACCATGACCAAGACGTATTTTGTTGGAGGGATGCAAACACATATAAGACACCAGTGCAATGATTACATCAGCAAACTGAAGGAAAGAAAATTTATAAACTCCAATAGTTATTTCAGATAAAAACTGAGGTGAAACAGGAATAGGAGGAAACTCCTGAAATATGACAATCTACCAAAATCAACACTGACCTAGCAAATGTACGTTAGTATTTCTCTTGAAGGAAAGAAATGTTTGAATGTGCAACTCAAAAGCCTATACCAAGCGCTGTGAAAAATAGTGAATGATCGACTATCGAAGGAGTTTCTGGGCTTCAAGTACATAAAAAAAATTGTATAGACATTTACACCTATGAAGCAAGCCCTACAGAGTGAAAAAACAGATTATTGCTAGTGATGTCCATAAATCTCCCAAGGAAAGAAAGTTTGACTCAAGACTTCTTGCAAGAAAGGTACTTTCTTTTTTTTTTAAGTTTTATTTATTTATTTTGAGAGACAGCGAGAGAGAGAGAGGCAGAGAGGGAGAGAGATAATCCCAAGCAGGCTCCACATTCGGGATGGAGCCCAATGCGGGGCTCAGTCTCACAACTGTGAGATCACAACCTGAGCAGAAATCAAGAGTCGGACGCCCAACCAAATGAGCCACCCAGGTGCCCCAAAAGGCATTTTCAATGTATGTAAGAATTAGGGATTCCAGTTCCAAACACTCATTTTTACAAATACGCATGTGCACATACCTACACACACACACACACACACACACACACACACACACAGAAACATACCTGCATACACATGTACACATATACAGGCATACATTCATACAGACACGTGCAAACACAACATCACATGTGCCAAGTGCATACACACATACATACATACATGTACATCTTCATTTTTCCAAATCCCACAGAGTGAAAAAATATTTACTGGATTTCAGCAATTCCTTCATTTAACGTTAGTGTCTCTTCTGCAGAATGAAGTGAAAGTCAAGGGAAGTTTATTTGATATATTTTATTTAAATTAGTATGTAACATATGATCTCAGTTTTCCAGATAATTCCTATCTATCCTGCCTGAATATGTGAGTTAAAACCCCTGTAGAATAGGGTTCACCAAATATTAAGAACAATCCTAAATGGGGCTTTAAGCGGTTCCATTTTCCTTTTCTTTATGACTTGAATTTCTAATAAAGTTTATATCCTTTTTACAAAACCAATAAAGTCCACTGTCTGCAAAATGAAAAATAAGAATAGGAGTAAAATGAGAAGAAAACAATTAGCATTACCATGATGAGTTTCCATTATAATGTGCTCAGTGTGTCTGTTGGATGAGTCAAAGAAAACACTATAATGGAGTTTCCATTCTGTAAATTTGATTTCGCTACAGGAAACACGAGCTGAGACAGCCATTCCAATCACTTAATGGGCATCCCTGTCTTCTTCTTATTCAATAATACCAATTATATCTGGAGAAGGCCTCCCCATCTCCTGTCAATGTTTCCTGTGTGTATTCTCCGGGGTTCTCTTAGTTCAGTATTAAATGACTCAAGTGTCAGGGTTTCATCTATTTCCCATTATAGAAGCCAACCATTCTCTTACATCTACAGGGTGACAAATACGCTATGATGTGAGGAAAGGTCATCTGTGCCTTATTATTGAGTTCTAAGAGGACCTCCTGGCATGCCACAGTTCCCTGGGTATCTGATTAAGCAACAATGGTACCATAGATTAGACTCATTGATGGATATTTTAAGTAACAAGAAGAAAATCTAGGAACCACCTCTCTTAACATTCATATATCCTTGGTCAGGCTGCCTTGTTAACAGCATGGAGAAGCTTGTGAAATTATAGTTATTCAGATTCTCTCTTTGCCCTACCTTACTTGGACGCAGAATTCCAAAGCCTGCTGTCCTAGATCCCACCTCCATTTTCTGATCACATTGTGTCTCCTTCCTAAATTACACACACACAAAGCGCACCTGGGTGGCTCAGTCAGTCAACTCTCCGACTTCAGCTCAGGTCATGATCTCATGGTTCATGGGTTCGAGCCCCATGTTGGCCTCTGTGCTGACAGCTCAGAACCTGGAGCCTGCTTCAGATTCTGTGTCTCCCTCTCTCTGCCCTTCCCCTACTCATGCTCTGTCTCTCTCTCTCAGAAATAAATAAACATTAAAAAAAATAAATTACACACACACTTTCAACCACATTCATACATGCACACCCCACAGAGGCAGCTGCCTTCCTGAGAAGCAGTGTGGCCAACAGAGCTCTGATGAAAATATGGTATTTGCTTTCTGGCCAAGACAATAAACATGAAAATAGACAAAGTAAATGAAGAATACAAGGTGATGGCAATTAGTAAAAGGGGCTAAAGCAAAGTCTAGAGCACACAAATATTAAGTGATTATGGTTTTAGGTTAGGATTTTAGAGGATTTCTAGAAAAAGGGTTTTTTTAAGAATTATTTTCTCCCCTTTTGGACTTATTCCTCTTCCTCACCTTCTTTGCAGAGAGTTCTAGTGCAATTAATCCCTATTCCTTTCATTCCTTTCTAAAAGAACTCTAGTAGAAAACATGGGGGCACCTAGGTGGCTCAGTTGGTTACACATCTGAATCTTGATCTCAGCTCAGCTCTTGATCTCAGGATTGTCAGTTCAAGCCCCACACTGGGCTCCATGCTGGGCATGGAGCCTACAAGGAAGGAAGGAAGGAAGGATGGAAGGAAGGAAGGAAAGGAAACAAACTTAATAGCTCTGAAAGAGCCTAGAAGCACAAGTGGCCCAGGAGCATTGAGCACATCTAACAGCCAGATCCTGGTTTCTATTACCATTCCTCACTAAGAGAAAGCAAGATGGCTTAAAAAATAGCTATTCCCGGTCTATCACAGAGAAAGTACAAGATGAGTCTGAAACTTCATTTTACACCAGAAAGAAGTCCTCAAAAACAAAGGATGGGGCGTGTCCCAAGGACACAGGCATCAGCCTGTCGGGGCAACCTCGAGACAAAGACAAGACAATGTAAGCGCCAAAAAGAGTTAAAGGCATTAATAAATCATAAGCCTTTCATGGGGAAATGGGACTCAGTGAGTTGAAAATGATAACAAACAAGGCAAGAATGATACTGGCACAAGGGCGGACACTTGCTAATAGAAGAAAGCCAAGTACCAAGTAGCAAACATGGAGAGAATGTTGGAGTTAGCAAATAATTTTCTTGTTTTTTTTTAAATTTTTTTCATGTTTATTTATTTATTTATGAGAGTGAGAACATATGTGTGAGAGAGGAGAGGGGCAGAGAGAGAGAGAGGGAGAGAGAATCCCAAGCAGGCTCTGTGCTGTTAGTGCAAAGCCCGACTTGGGGCTCAAACTCACTAACCAAACCCTGAGATCATGACCTGAGCGGAAATCAAGAGTCAGACGCTTAGCCAACTGAGCCACCCAGACTCCCCAACAAACCATCATTTTCTAACCCTAACAATGAAGACCGGCTCAGGGCAGAATCATAAATGGGTGCTAAATATAGGAGGGAAATTGCCAACTTTATAAAGGCAAAATTGCCACATAATAAGATGTACCCATTATTTGTAGAGTTTGAGGAGTTGTGACAGATTTATATACCTAGGTGGCCACGACTAAAATCAAGATTAAAATCTTTTCCATCACCTTAAAAATTCCCACGTGCCCCTTGGCAGTCAACACCCCCCACACTCCCAGCCTCAGGCAACCACGGATATGTTTTCTCTCAGTAGATATTAGTTTTCCCTTTTCTAGAATTTCATGTAAATGGAACCACACATCCCATATTCTTTGGTCTCTGGCTTCTTTCATGGAGCATACCATTTTGGAGATTCATACATTCTGTGGCATGTATCAGAATATTGTTTCTTTTCATTGCTGAGTCTTATTCCATGGTATGAATACACCACAATTTGTATCTGTGGTCACCTACTGATGGACATTACAGTTGTTTCCAGTTTGGGCCAATGATGAGCAAAGCTACCACGTATGTATTTCTGCACAAGCCTTTGTATGGACGTAGGCTTTCATTTCTCTGGGATAAATAACAGAGAGCAAAGTCCTAGGTCATATGGAAAGTGCATGTTTAACTTTCTTAAAAACTCCCAGATATTTTGCAAAGTGGTTGCACCATTTTACATTCCCACAGTAATATAGGAAAGTTACAGTTGCTCTGTATCCTTGGTATTGTCACTCTTTTTTTTTTTTTTTTAATTTTAGCCATTTCTAGTGGGTGTGTAGGGAGTAAACTTTGATGAGGAACAGGATATCTGCATGGTCTGAAAACGCCTCACCAAAGATTGCTTATTAGGAGCCAGGGAGAAAATAATATCATCTAGTAGAGAAATCAAGCTACACTGATCAAAAGCATTGTAAGTGAAAGGCAATGGAAACTGTTGTCTCTGGATGACACACCCTGAGAAGCACACAGTATCACTTTTGTAGTATTCCTTTTTTCTTAAATACAATTTATTATTTAATTATTATTTCAGAGAGAGAAAGAGCACAAGTGGAGGAGGGGCAGAGAGAGAGGGAGACACAGAATCCAAAACAGGCTCCAGGCTCTGAGTTGTCAGCACAGAGCCTGATGCAGGGCTGGAACCAATCCAACCATGAGATCATGACCTGAGCCCAAGTTGGACGCTTAACCAACTGAGCCACCCAGGCGCCCCACTTTTGTAGTATTCTGACTGGGGGTGGGGGGAGCGGTGCATAACCTAAAACTGATCAAGACAAAACATACACAAACCATAAATAAGGAACGTTCTGCTTTGAAAGGGGACCACAGTCTTACAAATTTCAATGTCATAGAAGAAAAGGAAAGACTGAAGAATTGTTCCAGATTGTGGATACTAAAAAGACATGACTGTTAAATGCATTACTTCATCTTAAGCTGGATCCCGTAGTGCAGGGGATCTTATTCTTCGGAAATCTACAGTGAAGTATTTAGTTATACTCTATGCAGCTTTCAATTGGTTCCAAAATTAGATACATACATACATACATACATACGTATATATACACACACACACATATATTCAAAGGGCAAATGTCAAACCAAATAAATCAAAATGTGCCAAAATGTTAACAATAGGTGAATCTGGGAAAAGGGTGTGCTGAAATTCTGTGTACTATTTCTTATTTACAAATAAAAACTATTTTAAGTAGGGGTGCCTGGGTGGCTCAGTTGGTTGAGCATCCAACTCTTGGTTTTGGCTCACGGTTCGTGAGTTCCACTCCGTCATGGGGCTCCATGCCAATGGCGCGGAGCCTGCTTCCGATTCTGTCTCCCTCTCTCTCTGCCCCTCCCCTGCTCACTCTCTCTGTCTCTTAAAATAAATAAACTTAAAAAAACAATTTTTAATAGAAAAAAACAATTTTAAGTAGCTAAGCAGATTGGATCAAGATGGCACCTACCTCGTCCTCATATCTAAAATCTTCAGAAATTACAAAAAAGAAAATGAGTCTGTTTTTTTTTTTTAATCAATAACAGCCACAGGAGAAAATAAGGAGGGACATCTGTGAACCAAAAATGGTGATATCCTAAATAATAATAAGCAAATTAGAATAGAAGTCATAACTCGAAACAAACAGATACACTTCCCACTCCTCCATGCAAACACCAAAATCCAAACCCAAATAATGGCCAGCTGGCTTCGAGTTAGATGCAAGTACATAAAAGTGAACCTTGAACTCTTAGATGGTAACCTGGGCTCCAAGGAGAAAGCATTTACAAATTCAGGATTCGCAGTGATGGCAGTAATGTGGTTCCATCCTCTGTCCTGATAAGGGGTGGAGCTCTTCCAAGGCCTCTGGCTCATCCCTGGCCATAGTTAACAGCCATGGGCCAGGAGGCTCCACGACCAATAGGAAGGGAAGTGGGGGTGGGGGTGGGGCTCAGAGAATGAATAGCTTCCATGTTCAGACCACCCATTTATTTCCCTGGCCCCTCTTTTGCTGTCTGGTGCTGCTCTCCCAATCCTCTATGACCAACTGTTCATCTCTCATCTCTAGGGGGTCTGATCCCCCTTGACTTACTATCCTGCCTGCTCCTCTCTGACAAAGCCATCACTAAATGTTTGCCAACCCTATGTGGCCAAACCTGTCCTGTTGCCGCCCAAGTCTTTTCCTGAAGTCCCCATCTTACTCTGATTCACATATCCCCAAGGCTCATGTCCTCAGACTCGGGTCTGCTAATCTGCCTCCCTCCCAAATTCTTCCCCTCTTTGGTTCTTGGCACCACAGATCATGTTTCTCCTTCAGTTCCAGACGTTGTGAGTCGTTTGTTAGCAATTTTTAAGCCTATCATCCTTTTCGGCCCTCACGAGCCAACCTTGCTCATTTTGCAGACAGTTGCATTTCTCTTCCATAATTCTCTTCCAACCAAGGCAAAGTTTTGGAAGCAAGGTCCCAAATAGGCACTCATGATTCCAGTCCAAGGTGAGCACCCTGGAACCTTTTTAATTACAGATCTGGAAAAGTAAAAGGATCCCTTTCTCTCAATTCCCAGATATGTCATTTCATAATAAACAAGAAAGGAAATAAAACCAGGAACAGCAAGTAATGAATTGGCCTGAGTTTTAGGAGTTTGTACACTGGCTTCCAAATATCATATCGAGATCCAGCTGAATGGTTTTTTTTAATGTTTATTTATTTATTTTTGAGACACAGCACAAGCTGGGGAGGGCCAGAGAGAGAGGGGGAGACACAGAATCTGAAGCAGGCTTCAGGCTCTGAGTTATCAGCATAGAGCCCTTAGGTGGGGCTCGAACTCACCAGCCACAAGATCATGACCTGAGCAGAAGTCAGATACTCAACTGACTGAGCCACCCAGGTGCATGCCAAATGAATCTAACTGGCCTCTTTCCAGGCCACACGACATTCAAAACTGATGTTTATGACTTCTCGTGTCAAGTCCTCTGGCCTGTTTCTTTGTTCAGTTCTCTTTCCTAGAAGTGTAGACTCTGGCTCTTTGTGAGAGCAGCACTACAGATTCATTTGGTTGGTAGAAATCTTACGTTATCACTTCCCCATTGTTCTAACCTGGGTTAGACTCACCGTTGAAAGATCAACATGACATCTGTGATGACACACCATCTTGCTCCTGTGTCAGTGTCTGTCTCTTGAGTGACAAGCCATAAGACACATCCCAGAGGCTCTGGACTTCTACTAGGCTACCAACACGGGCCAACCACCTACTCTACCCAAAAACAGGATACCCGTGAAGACAAAATTTTTAAAGCAAAGCAACAAAGATTTAAGAAAGGCATTTCTGCCAGGTTTACCCCTTCTGGCTTGTTTATAATGGCCCCTGTGAGGCGCCTGGATGGCTCAGTCCGTTAAGCATCTGACTTCTGCTCAGGTCATGATCTCGTGGTTCATGAGTTTGAGCCCCGTGTGGGTCTCTGTGCTGACAGCTCAGAGCCTGGAGCCTGCTTTGGAATCTGTGACTCCCCCTCTCTCTGCCCCTCCTCCACTCATACTCTGTCTCTCAAAAAAAATAAATGTTAAAAAAATTTATAATGTTACCTGTAACAAAGCCGGGTTCCAAGAAAATTCTAATACAGCAACATCAGTAAAATGGAATGAGACACAATGTGAAGCCCTTTATTTTTTTTTATTATTGTGATTGCATACCCAAATATCAATGAACACAGGCTTGTAGGATTTCTCCTTTAATATTGTTATTAGAGGGGTGCCTGGGTGGCTCAGTCGGTTAAGCGGCCAGCTCTTGGTTTCAGCTCAGGTCACGATCTCATGGTTCGTGGGATGGAGCCCCACGTCAGGCTCTGTGCTGACAGCTTAGAGCCTGGAGCCTGCTTCGGATTCTGTGTCTCCCTCTCTCTGTCGCATGCTCTGTCTCTGTCTCAAAAATAATAAATAAAAACATTTTAAAAAATTCAAGAAAAATTGTTATTAGAAAATATTTGTTACGAAGTCCCCAGCTAAGTGCTTTATTTGTAGGACCTCACTGAATCTCTGCAGCAGTACTCTGAGATAAACAATTATGCCTTAACTTTACAGATGAGGAGACTGAGGCTCAGCAAGGTTCAATAAACTGGCCAAGTTCACACAGGTAATAAATGGCTGTGCAAGGACTCAAAGCCAGGCTGGACTGACTGTCACCTGTGCCCTCACCACTCTTCTTACTTTTCTCCCTCTTTTTTTTTTTTTTATTTCTGCACCTGTGTGTGTTATCTCCCCAGTCAATACAGTTGGATTTATTAGAACCTCCTGCCAATAGCCATTCCCCTTAAAAATACCTCACATTGCTCTCTCTCCCACAATACTTTCAAAATGAACTGACAACAAGTATGTAAATGAGCTAAGTGGCGTCCTTAGGCTTGAAGAGGACCCATCTGCAGGCTTTACAGCCTCGTATTCCTTCCAATGTTGCAAGCGCTGCCCCTTGCTGCCCCCGATAGCTGTTTTACAAGATCTTCATGCCTTCATAACTGTTCCAGCTTCTCCATTAAGTTTTCCTTGTGAAGACCGATGGTCTGCATGCCTATAACGTTGGAATAATAAAAGGAAATGGGAATGCTCTACCGGAGCATCCTCTGTTCCCAGTACCAATACATCACTAAATTCAATGCTCCCGTTCCGGAGCGCTGTCAGAGCACACCACCTCTGCGGGCCAACTCATACAATACTGCAGGCGGCAGAAGCCAAGAACAGGTGAACAGAGTGCCAGTCCATTTCATGAACCAGGAAGTGCATCTACCACAGAAATGGTCTGTGCCGCCATTGCTAAAAGTAAGCCACGGATATCACCCTGGGGCTTAGTTGGGTCAAGCCACAGGGCCTTGAAGCTAGAGCTGTTTGGGGATGGATGGAGAACAGAGAAGGAGGAGATACATCCGGCGGTACAGAGCACACGACACCGGCCTTACCTTGTTGGGTGCTGATATTTACGGATTTCTGTCCATGTTCTTGAGCTTTATTCTGGGATACAGGTAAGTTTCCTGGCGGCACCATGATTATCAGGGCTCTTACAGCTAAGCTTTGGCAAAAACCAGACCAACATGTGGTCTACAGTTAATTTTGTTCCATGACACATGAAACATGATCCCCTGGGTCCAGTATGCCAAAACCCTATGATTTATGAGACTGTCAAGTAGGGGCATTGGGAATAGGCAGTATCCCCTGACCAAATGTGAGCACCTAGGATTTGTCCCTCTGATCTGTTAGGCTGGTTCTTTCCCAGCCGTGACAGTTCCCTTACACATATGTGTGAATCGGTACTCTCCTGTGTACCAGACTGTCTACAGAGATCCAGCGTTGCTCTGTGCAGTTTTATCTTTCCAGGACTCTCCTTTAAGAATTCTGTCCCTTTTAACCACCCTGAACTCAGAGGTGCATCTTCTCAAAGTAGGCAGACCAGCAGGCTCAGCCTGAGTACCTCTCTCTGCACTTCTGACTGGAAACCCTCCAAGCAATCATCTGGGACCACCTCTCTCAAGGACTATTCTTCAATGCCTGTGTTTGATATCTTGAAAACCATTGTGTTATTACATCTTGTCCCATTGATTAGTTGTTCCAGGCAAACCTTATCCCTTTACCCATCCTCAATTAGAAGTAGATGTTTTACAGGGTGCCGGGGTGGCTCAGTTGGTTCAGTGTCTGACCTTGGCTTAAGTCATGACATCACAGTTTGTGGGTTCAAGCCCCACGTTGGGGTCTGTGCTGACAGCTCGGAGCCCGGAGCCTCTGCTTCGGATTCTCTGTCTCTGCCCCTCCCCCACTCACGCTCTGTCTGTCTCTGTTGTTTCCGGGCACTTGGGTGGCTCAGCCGGTTAAGCGTCACACTCTTGGCTTCAGCTCAGGTCATGATCTCACAGTTTGTGGGTTCGAGCCTCTCATCTAGCTCTGTGCTGATGGTAAGGAGCATGCTTGGGATTCTTTCTCTCTCCCTCTCTCTCTGCGCCTCCCCCAAGTGCACACACGCTCGCTCTCTCTCTCTCTCTCTCTCTCTCTCTCTCTCTCTGTGTGTGTCTCAAAAATAAATAAATGTTTAAAAAAAAAGTAGATGTTTCTTTTTCTCTTAAAAATGCTGTTTCCCAAGCAAGCCTGGAGCTTACCTGTGTTCCATGCCTCCCTCACAGTTACCTCCAACCAGAAAGTTGTTTCTCACCCTTCCTCCCGTCTTCAGATCCTATCCTGCAGGTAAGACCCAGCTGAAACACCACCTTCCCCTGTGAAGTCTTTCCTGCATCCACCAGAAGTAATCTCCCTTCTCTGAATTTTGTTGGCAAGGCCCACACTCTGTCACATAGCAAAATATGCACGGATTTTATCTCCCTCCTAAACAGTAATCTCCTTACACACAGAAATCAGTTTTTCTGCAATACCTGTAACTACTCAACCCTACTAGCTATTAGCAAATGTGAATGGATGAACAAATACAATGGCAGATAGTGTCATCCCATCACAGATTCACCAGCCACAATTGGCAAAGTATAGGGAGACAGACTACAATTTACATATGGCAGGGACACCCAACCTGTCATTCATGAATATCCTAGAAGTGAAGAGAACAAGGGACGTGTTATGCTCTTTTGTCAGTCTAAGTCTCACCAGGTATGCCCCTAATGTTAACAGCTATCCTTCTGGGGTGCCTGGGTGGCTCAGTCAGTTGAGCTTCCAACTCTTGATCTTGGCTCAGGTCATGATCCCACAGTCGTTGGGCTCTGCATTGAGCGTGGAGTCTGCTTAAGATTCTCTCTTTCTCTAAAATAAAAAATAAAAATTAAAACTATCCTTTCATGATATGGTCCCTATATACAAGCCAGATATTTCTTCAAGTGCTTAACTAAGGAAATAGTTGCCTGATCGAATGCTGGAAGAAAACCTCGTGGTTGAATTGAGAGATGATGTATTGACGACAAACATGGGGCCTTTCTAGGGAATTCTTGAGAGTAATTTTGATCTCATGGGTTAGTTCACCTTAATCATGACTTCAGAACTAAACATTGGCTCAATATATGACTCCCTTAATTTTCGGAAGAATGAACCACGTGTTACCCAACTTGTATCCCCCGTGCCTGGCAGAATGTCTGATACGCTAGGGGATGGGTATATACGTGGTTCTGAGTTGAACCAAATCTGACTGCAGTGTAAGCATCCATCCTAGTGCAGGTTGTGGTTGGTAATTATGCCTCTTCCCTCCAAGAATTGTGCAAACCCTCTGCCCAAAATGAATCATGTATTGATTAATACACAATGCAGTTGTTAGGTTGCTACTATTCAAGTATCAAAGAGCTGAGTAGTAGAGCTTCCAGTTCTCTTTAAGCCTTTTTTCCCACCACTTCCTTTATATACCTTGTGTTTCACAAGAGAGACACCTCAACTATCACTAATTCTTCCAAAACTCTGAACCGAACTAGGCCATTTGCAACCCACTTAAGTTCCATATTGGTGGGATAGTGTATGTTTGAATCTTTGTAATTAACATGATTGACACCATTTTGAGTTGTGTACCCACTGAGATGTAAAAAATGATCAAGGATCACTAAACTCGGGCCAAGGTCTGGCTTCAATCACTAAACTCACCAACATACCAAGGTTGACAATTACAATGAAAATCACCACAAACTCAGTGGCTTAAAATAACAGAAATTACTTCTCTCACAGTTCAGAAGGTCAAAAGTCTGGCTGGAATCAGTACCAATGAGCCCAAATTATGGCATCGGTGAGTCTTTCTGAAGGCTCTAGGGGAGAATCCACTCCTTGCCTCTTTTAATTTACGGTAGCTGCTGGATTTCCTTGGCTTATGGCCACAGCTTTCCAATCTTCAAGGCCAGCATCTTCAAATATCTCTCTTCCTTGTCTTCACCTGGCTTTCTGTTTCTGTGTTTGTGTACTCTCTCTCTCTCTCTCTGCCTCCGTCTTATATGGATACATCCAGTAGCATTTAGGACCCACCTGGATAATCCAGGATAACCTCCCCACCTCAAGATCCTTAATTTAATCTACAAAGACACTTTTTCTATTTAAGGTAACATTTGCAGGTTCCAGAGGTTAGGACCTGATGTCTTTGAGAGACACTATTCAACCTATTATATCTTTTCTTAAAATTTTAGATAAATTAAGAATATTCTGGAGGGTTCAAGTAATGGGTGCTTACTAGAATCTAATAGTAGCCAATGCTTTGTCCATTAAATAAATCAAGGCCAATTTTCTCCTCATCTCTGTCATATGTGAGGGGATTAAAGGAACTGGTTTTTGAATATATAGATGTATCTCATCTTCCATGAGCAGTCTTGGCTCATGTATCTACCATGATAGCACACTCAGCCTTGTGTCACATTCCCAACCAAACAAAACCAATTTCATTGTGACTAATACAAACTTTACTGAAGATTGAAGTGGGGGAGGGAAGGGAAGAAGGGTGGTGGAAAAGGAAATTTACAACATGCAACCAAATTTCATTTAAACAAATTCCTCCTGGGGCGCCTGGGTGGCTCAGTAGGTTGACCTTCTGACTCTTGATCTCAGCTCAGGTCATGATCTCACAGTTCGTGGGTTCTAGCCCCCTGTCAGGCTCTGAGCTGACAGCATGGAGCTTGCTTGAGATTCTCTCTCTCTTTCTCTCTCTCTCAAAATAAACATTTTTTTAAAAATTCCTCCTGAAAATGCCAATCCAAACCACAGTGAGCTATCACCTCACACCTGTCAGAATGGCTAGCATCCAAAAGACAAGAAATAACACGTGTCGGCAAGGATTTGGAGAAGAGGTAATCTTGGTGGTGGGAATCCAAACTGGTGCAGCCACTATGGAAAACGGTATGGAGGTTACTCCAAAATCAAAAATAGAACTACCATATGATCCTAGCAATTGCACTTCTGGGCATTTATCCAGAAAACACTAACTAGAAAAAATATATGCACCCCTGGGTTTATTGCAGCTTTGTAATCAAGATATGGAAGCAGCCCAAGTGTCCATCGATAGATGAGTAGATAAAGAAGATGTGGTATATATATAACGGAGTATGACTCAGTCATCAAAAAGAATGAGATCTTGCCATTTACAACAACACGAGGGAGCTAAAGAAAATCATGCTAAGTGAAATAAGTCAGTCAGAGAAAGACAAATACCACATGATTTCACTCATATGTGGAACCTCAAAACAAAGGAACAGACAAACACAGAAACTGATGCTTAAATAGAGAGAACAAACTGGTGGCTGCCAGAGGGGAGGTTGGTGGTGGGTGGAAGGGGAGGCAAAATAGATAACTGGAATTAAGAGGTAGAAACCTCCAGTTACAAAATAAATAAATCACAGGGATGAAACGTACAGCCTAAGGAATAGGGTCAATGATATCGTAACAGATGGTAACTACACTTATCATGGTGAGCACTGATTTATGTATACAATTGTCGAATCATTAGGTTGTACACCTGAAATTATAATATTGTATGTCAACTATACTTCATGATAAGCTTTTTTTTAAAGGAACACTTATAAAATAAATTATATATATAAAAAAAAATCCTCCCAAGGCCATGCTTTCTCCTCCTTCACCTCTGCTCTGGTCTCTGAACAGTTTACTATGCTCCTCTCTTTTCTTCTTCCAAAACTTTCCCTGTTGTCATAAGCAACTCAATTCTTGCACCAAACTTGCAAATTTCAGTCAGCCAAACAAGAGCTTCATAGTTACCTAACCCTCCCGTCCTTGGCCCAAACATGCTTTTTCATGCCTCACACACCAGCTCCAATCATTTATCAGCTTACTCATCAATCAACACACCTCCTTCTAGAAAGAAGTCTGCTGGGACACCTGAGTGACTCAGTTGGTTAAGCGTCTGACCCTTGATTTCAGCTCAGGTCACGATCTCACAGTTTGTGAGTTTGAGCCCCACATTGGGCTTGATGCTGACAGCATAGAGCCTGCTTGGGATTCTCTCTCTCCCCTGCAACCGTGTGTGCACACACACACTCTCTCTCTCTCTCTCTCTCCAAATAAGTGAAATAAAATAAATAATTATTAGAAAAGAATCTGCTGCTAAGTAAAATACAAATTTTAATCATTACATTAGGACAGTTAATCATTGTTTATCCCTGTTTTCATAGTAAGTTGGGGGAAAGACTTCCCCGTTTCATCAGAGACTCCACACAGATGACAAAGTTTCACAAAAACTAATTCTAATTTCTGTTCCTCTCAAAAACAAACAAACAAAAAAATCTAACCTTATTGCTTCTTTGTTATCACCATCCTGAGAAAACATTTTTGTACTAAACGCATTTTTCTTATTCAGGCTTTGTGAGAGTTAAGACAACATTCTTCGGTGTCTGCAACATGTCTTGGGGACATTTCCTTTCACAAGCTAGTCAGTTTCCAAGGGTTTTCCAAAATTCTCCAAATATTCCTGGCAGCATTGTGGAAATAACAGAACCTTGGAATGATTCCCTGGATCCAATTCTCCACCTACCTTAGCTGGAAAGATTAATTCCTCCGATCAATAGTTTAGTAGCTAGAAATCCATAAATGAAATGATTTTGCCCTTTTCAATTGTGCATGAATCATTTCCCCAGCTCTCTGACACATCACACTTTTTATAAGAATTAAATTAGCTGAAATCCCAGTCTGTCAACTAGTCACTGTAGAGGGTATGCAAGTGAGAGAGACCATCCTCGCCCCCAAGAAGGATTCAGAACTGGGGAGCACAGACAAGGGAGAAGTTTGCCCAATACTGACAAAAGCATAGGAACATAAAGTCGTTGGTAACAAATGTTGCACTAGAAAGCCTTTTTATCAACCTATTTCAGGACCAAACTGCCTTCCACATAGAATAGAAGACCCACATAGATTTCCACCTGGATTCTTTCCACATAAATCATAATCAGGTAGTTTGCGCATGCAGCCTAGCCTTTTTTGGGCAAGATACTCCAAAACATCTATCTCAAAAGCAACAAAGAGTGGGCCATTTGTTGCGTTTCAAACCCGTGAGAGGGATTGGAAATACCTAAAAGGACTAGAAGGGACAGCAGGTGGAGGAAGAAAAAAGAAGGAAGAAAAGCAGGAAGTCTAAAAGGATTATAACCCGAAGACACAGCAGTTACAACTCTTGTGTGTTACCGAACGCGTTTATAATAAAGCCCAAATTCTGCACCGAAAATGACCAGCTTCAGCTTGAATTCCTCATTAGAGTCTACTCAGGGGCATCAGAGAATCAAGAGGCTGGTCCTAACAAGGAAGACCTTTCCCAATTGTAATCTCAAATCCTGGGGTCACTGGTCTTCTCACAGGCTACCAGCCTGAAGATTAAAACAAATGAGGTCAGCCACCTCGGTGGGGGGGTTGCAGGGGGTGGGGGGGCATGTGTCATAAACAGGAAGCCTGTGAATATTTCTGACAATCTCTAAAAATGAAAATGCCTTTGGCTATTCACTGATCGTTCCAGAAGCTTTGCCTCTGAACAAGGACAGGGCACTCTTCACGGCTGACAGCTTTTTGGGAGCAGAACGTGGCGAAAATACGATTTCTCTTCTTACAGAGCAAACTCGGATGCCTCCTGACAGAGAACCGCATCCAGGAGCAGAAGGGGAGCCTGCTAGTTGCTGGCCTGCAGCGAAGGGCATTGGCGGAGACAAAAGGTATTTTCCCTTCTGCGGCAGAGAGGAGCCCATCTGTCATCCTGCCCCCGGCGCAGTGCCGGGGAAATCCTTCATGAACAAGAAGCCTCCTGCCAGAGTTCCCTGGAAACACTCCCCAGACGATCCCGCCCACGCACGCTTCTTCCCTGCGTTTTTGTACTTTTCCTTTTCATCGCTCCACGGGGCTAGGCAGAGAAGGGCGCCCGTGATTTCCAGCCAGCCGGAGGGTCTGCCTTCAAAGCTGTCCGAAGTGTGCGGTGGTGTTTAGCCCAGAACAGCACCGACCGCCTGAATTCAGAGTCACACCCAAAACTAAGAACGGGGTCTTGCAGACAAGCTGATGGGAGGTGGGAGCTCGCCAAAGCTGTGTGTCCCCACGCTGAAGCAGAGGCCCTCCAGAGATCACAGATAGGATCAGAACAGAAGCAGGGTCCCCAGGGAGGATGGGGGCTGCTGCCACCGCCACGTGTCCGGCTGATAGCCAGGTTTCTCTGAACCGGGGCCAAAATGAGTCTGAGCTCTGGACGCAGGAATGACTTCTCCCTCTGGTCCCAGAAGGGAAGAGGAGGGAGATGCAGGCTAAGAACCCTGTGCACCCAGCAGTTTCAATGGGGAGCCCTCAGAACAGAGAGAAACAGCAATGGTTCTCTGCTTGGGGCCCCCCAAGGCACACTGAGTCTTGCCCAGGAGGCAGGTGTATGCAGCTCTAGTCTTGTCTTTGGACCACATCTGCACAAAATGCCTAGAAGCTTCTCCACGCCTAGCCTTTGGGAATGCACAAATCTAACCACTCCACCCCTTTGTAAGCTCTGCTCTCCTTGGGCTTTTCTTCAAGAGTTATTCATGTTTTTCCCTGACCTGTCCTGTGCTTTGGGGGCTGTTGGAGGGCTTTCGGAAATGAATGAACTAAGCCCTGGGGCTGCCTCCACAGATCAGACTATCAATCAGTTGCTGGTATCTGATCCCTCCCAGTAAAAGTGACACCAGCCCAGCCAGCTCGTCTTGTGGGGCGCCAGGCACGGGAGCCAGGAAGACGCCGGCAAGTCCTCCCCTGACCTTTGCAAGTCATGGGCTTGTGTCATGGTGTCAGACAGTGCTCTCTTCTTCCTCTACCTCTCTGCACATGTTGATGACCCCGGGAGGGGAAAGCGGGGAGCTATTATTTGCAACAGGGAAACAAGAATAGGGCAGCAGCACCACCGTTCTCAAACTTGCAGAACTGCAGGAGAGAACATGAAAGAAAACCTGGACGCATGAAGATGATGCTTTCATTAGTGCGTCTACTGCTGTCTGAACTACAGGAAGAAGTCATGTGGCTCACGTTGTAACTATCACAGAAAACAAGAAAGGGGGAGTTTTATTCATCACCCATAGAAGGTAATCAATCCGTATCCAGTCTGGATATGCCGATAATAAAACTACGGGAAAGATTTTCACCTTTTTGGTTTTCAGTTTCTTGATTATCTACAGAGATCAGAAGAGTTGTGCAGGCACACCTTGTTTTGTTGCATTTAGCTTTATTGCCCTTCGCAGATACTACATTTCTTACAAAGTGAAGTTCTGCGCAAGCCCTGCATTGAAGAAGTCTATCCGCACCCTTTTTCCAACAGCAACAGCATTTTCCCACTTTATGTCTCTGTGTCGCATTTTGGTCATCCTTGCAGTATTTCATTATTTTTCATTGTTAATTGCTTTTCATTATTATTTGTTCATTATTATTTCATTTCTCATGGTGATCTATGATCCGTGGTTACAACTCACTGAAAGCTCACAATTAGCATTTTTTAGCCATAAAGGATTTTTTAAATTTTTGTTTAATGTTTATTATTCATCTTTGAGAGAGAGAGACAGAGCACAAGCAGGGGAGGAGCAGAGAGATAGAGAGGGCGACACAGAATCCGAAGCAGGCTCCAGGCTCTGAGCTGTCAGCACAGAGCCCAACGCGGGGCTCGAACCCAAGAACTGTGAAATCACAACCTGAGCCAAAGTCAGACGCTCAACCGACTAAGCCACCCAGGCACCCCAACCATAAAGTATTTTTAAATTAAGGGATGTACACTGTGTTTTAACACATAATGCTATTGCACACTTAACAGATGACAGTTTAGCATAAATGCAACTTTTATATGCCCTGGGCAACCAAAAAATTCAAGTGACTCCCTTTATTGTGATACTTGCTTTATTTGCTTTATCGTGGCATTCTGGAACTTAACTTGCAGGATCTCCAAGGAATGCCTATATAATGAACAGATCTTTTTATTCAACTCTGTGGAAACAGCAGCCTTTTAGGCTACTCAAGGAAAGTGCTCTGAGAAAAGAACAGAATTCATTCTTTTACAAAAATTATAATGTCAGTTCCATCATGGCCAGGACAGGATATTTTTGTAGAAGTAGCTAAGCCAGTCCCCAGCCCATAGTGCTCTTTAGTGTATGGCATATTACTTTTGCAAAACTGAAATCAAAGTCTGGGTGGGAAGTCCAAAAAACAGTGTTTCTGTAGGTGTTGTATATATAAGTGATGAATCACTGAATTCTACTCCTGAAATCAGTGTTTCACTGAACTGTATGTTAACTAACTAGAATTTAAGTAAAAATTTGAAAAGTGAGGGGAAAAAAAGAACAGTGCTACTGTCACAGTGTGGACCAGATTGAGAAAATTCCCCGAAAATGACAGATCCAAAAGAACTCCAGTCTGGGTCTTCTCTCCCAGCATAATTGATGACTGGTTCCCTAGGACATAAAAACAACAAAGAGCCAGAAGCTGAGGGAGAAGAATGTCCTTTCTGGAATATGTAATGAGTAGGAGGACACAGCAGTGAAACATTTGCAGGAGATTGGGGAGAAATTTCCCAGTGCAAAGAAATACCTAATAACAGGAAGAGGGGTGTCAGGGTGTGGCTCAGTCGGTTAAGCATCTGGCTCTTGATTTCTGGTCAGGTCATGATTTCACAGTTCATGAGTTCAAACCCCGCATCGGGCTCTGGGCTGGCAGCATGGAGCTTGCTTGGGATTCTCTCTCTTCCTCCCTCTCTGCCCCTTCCCCACTCATGCCCTCTCTCAAAATAAACAAACATTTTTTTAAAAAGATAACAAGGGGGCACCTGGGTGGCTCAGTCGGTTAAGCATCTGACTTTGGCTCAGGTCATGATCTCAAGGTTCACGAGTTCAAGCCTCACATCAGGCTCTGTGCTGATAGCTCAGAGCCTGGAGCCTGCTTCGGATTCTGTATCTCCCTCTCTCTCTGCCCCTCCCCCACTCGTGCTCTATCTCTCTCTCAAAAATAAATAAAAACATAAAAAAAATTTTTTTTAACATTTATTTATTTTTGAGACAGAGAGAGACAGAGCATGAACGGGGGAGGGTCAGAGAGAGGGAGACACAGAATCTGAAACAGGTTCCAGGCTTTGAGCTGTAAGCACAGAGCCCAACGCAGGGCTCGAACTCACGGACCGCGAGATCATGACCTGAGCCAAAGTCGGCCGCTTAACCAACTGAGCCACCCAGGCGCCCCCATAAAAAAAATTTTTGAGCTAACAGGAAGAGGATACTACATACCCTCCCACATTGCCTGCTCTGGCACGAAAAGAAACCCTATTTTCCAAATCTTGAGGAGCCTCGTTCAAATTTTCATCATCTGAATTATCCATGTGTTCCAGGTGAGGAAACTGGGCAAAGGTACAACCACGAGAAGACATTTGCAGATTACCCAGCCCAACCCCCTCATTTACCCTATAAGGAAGAAAAGCCCAGAGAAGGGAAGTAATTAACACAAATCATCGGAGGAATAAACATCAAGCCCAATGCTAGAACTCTGGTCTTCTTTTTTTTTTCATGTTTATTTATTTATTTATTTATTTATTTATTTATTTATTTATTTTGAGAGAGGGTGGGAAGGAGAGAGAGAGAGAGAGAGACAGAATCACAAGCAGGTTCTGTGCTATCAGACCAGACCCCAATGTGGGGCTCGATCTCAAAAACCATGAGATCATGACCGGAGCCAAACTCAGGAATCAGATGCCACCACTGACTGAGCCACCCAGGCGCTTCTAGAACTGCAGTCTTCTAAGCCAAGAGCTCCGCAGTACCAATTCAGGTTTCCTCTGGAAGTGGTGTTACTTCCTCCTACCCTGCTTGCCCTGCCTCCCTCACCGAGCTACAGGGACCAGCAGAGAGACGTCCCTTGGCATATCTTAAGCCTCTGGCCTATCACAGGTCACTACACTAATAATTGCTATTATTTCTCTCATTCATATTTAGCTCTTCCTCTGTACTCCCCTGTGACCCCTCAGATATTATCATCAGCAACATACCTACATCACTGCACCGTAAGACTTGACCTTGCTATTTGCATTGCTGCTTTATACCTGTCTTCCTCTCTAGACTCTAAGCTCCTTGAGAATGGACAATATTTTTATGTCTGCCTCCTAACACCTAACACAGGGCCCAATGAACAATAATACTTGGTAAATAAACAGAGTATTGTTATATAAAGTTTGCCTGTTTAACTGATTCATTTTTCATGGGTATATGCATTCTGACTCCCAAGCAGATTTCCAGCTCCTTGATTTCAAGCCCCTTTATTTTCTCAGTGTCCTACAATTATTGGGGTATAGGACGGGGAGGTGGAGTGAGAAGTCAGGGGGAATTGTCAGATGCATATTTTATACCTCAGGTTCTTGGGCAAGAGTCTGAGTGTCTCCCGCAGTTGTGTCTGAATTCTGCCACATTCTTACCACCCACCTCCACCACCCCACCCCCCACCCTGTGGCCCAGTAAGTGGGAAGAACTTCTTAACTCCAATGCCGCAGTGCGTAGATGGACTTTTGGACTTTGCCCACCACGTGGCTCTGGAGAGGAACATGGCAGCCACAAACCTGGATGAATCAGCTGAGTCAGCTGGGTATCCCAGAGAAGCAGGGTTTTTTAGGTGAGCAGGACTCCATTCCTTAGCCCTGCCAAGGGAGGAAAGAGGCAGTCTCTGAAGAAATAAAATGGAAGAGAAGACTTGAGGGTAAGGCCATTCCTCACTCCCTCATCCCAACTATAATCATTTTTCAGCCAACGCAAAGGGGCAATCTTCTGCAGGAGGAAGGATGGAGAATGGGTTGGCCTTAGTAATATTTCCAGAGTGATTTATCTTTTAGGCTTCCTCATGATGTTATTGTCTTATAGATTGTTTTGGTTCAATAGTTAGAAAAGGGATAATACACATATCTGTGTCTATTTATTGAGCTTTCTCTGTGGTAGACACTTTGCTAAGTACTCTACATAATTTATCTCATGTAATACAATCACCACCTCCTGGAACTGGGCATTTTTTTCATGTCGTTCGCTAGAGGAAATTGAGGCAAATGACATTAGGCACCTTGTCTGAGATCACATGACTAGTAAATGGGTTGGAAGTTCTTAATTGCCCTACTTGCTAGGCAGGTAGCTCCAGGAAAGCAGAGATGGTGTCTCCATTGTTTCCAGCTGTAAACACTCCCATTCCTCATGAGCAAACACCATAGTTCCTGGAGCATAGCAGATGTTTAATTAATATTTGTTGAAGGAACGTGGGACTCCTGGGTGGCTCAGTCAGTCCGCAAAGCATCCAACTCTTGGTTTCGCCTCAGGTCATGATCTCACAGCTTCATGTGTATGAGTCCCACATTGGGCTCTGCACTGGCAGTGTACAGCCTGCTGGGGATTCTCTCTCTCTCCTCTCTCTCTGCCCCTCCCCCACTTGTGCTGTCTCTCTCTCTCTCTCTCTCTCTCACACACACACACACACACACACAATAAATAAATAAGCTTTTAAAAAAAGTATTTGATGAAGGAACGAATAAACAAATGAGTGGAAAAGGGTTGTCTCAAGACGAGAAAAACCAGATGGAGAACCATCTATCATGTTAATGGTTGCCAAAACAAAGCCGGAGTAGCCATACTTATATCAGACAATCTAGATTTTAAAATAAAGACTGTATCGAGAGATGAAGAGGGGCATTATATCATCACTAAAGGGTCTATCCACTAAGAAGATCTAACAACTGTAAACATTTATGCTCCAAATATGGTAGCACCCAAATATATAAATCAATTAATCACACATAAAGAAACTCACTAATAATAATACCATAATAGTAAGGGACTTCAACACTCCACTTACAGCAATGGACAGATCATCTAAACAGAAAATCAACAAGGAAACAATGGTTTTGAATGACACACTGGACTGGATGGACTTACCAGATATATACAGAACATTTCATTCTAAAGCAGCAGAATACACATTATTCTTGAGTGCACATGGAACATTCTCCAGAATAGATCACATACTGGGACCTAAATCAGCCCTCAGCTAGTACAAAAAGATAGAGATCATACTATGCATATTTTCAGACCACAACACTATGAAACTCAAAATTAACCATAAGAAAAAATGTGGAAACATAACAAATACTTGGAGACTAACGGACACCCTATTAAAGAATGAATGGGCTAACCAAGAAGTTAAAGAGGAAATTAAAAAGTACATGGAAGCCAATGACAATGATAATACCACAACCCAAAACCTCTGGAACACAGCAAAGGCCGTCATTAGAGGAAAGTATATAGCAAGCCAGGCCTTCCTAAAGAAGAAAGAAAGGTCTCAGACACACAACCTAACCTTACACCTTAAAGAGCTGGAAAAAGAATAGCAGATAAAACCAAAACCAGCAGAAGACAGGAAATAATAAAGATTAGAGCAGAAAAAAAAAAAAACAGGAGAACAGATCAATGAAAACAGAAGCTGGTTCTTTGAAAGAATTAACAAAATTGATAAACCTCTAGCCAGTTTGATCAAAAAGAAAAAGGAAAGGACCCAATAAATAAAATCAAGAATGAAAGAGGAGAGATCACAATGAACACAGCAGAAATAAAAACAATAATAAGAGAATATTATGAGCAATTATATGCCAAAAAAATGGGCAATCTGGAAGAAGTATACAAATTCCTAGAAACATATAAACTACCAAAACTGAAACAAGAAGAAATAGATAATTTGAACAGACCCATAACCAGTAAAGAAATCAAATTAGTAATCAAAAGTCTCCCTAAAAAACAAGAGTCCGGGGCCAGATGGCTCTCCAGGGGAATTCTACCAAACATTTAAAGAAGAGTTAACATCTATTCTTTTGAAGCTCTTCCAAAAAATAGAAATGGAAGGAAAACTTTCAAACTCAGTCTATGAGGCCAGCATTACCTTGATTCCAAAACCAGACAAAGACCCCACTAAAAAGGAGAACTACAGACCAATTTCCCTAATGAACATGGATGCAAAAATCTTCAACAAGATCCAACAGTACTTTAAAAGAATTATTCACCACGACCAAGTGGTATTTATACCTGGGATGCAGGGCTGGTTCAATATCTGCAAAACAATCAATGTGACACATAATATCAATAAAAGAAAGGACAAGAACCACACAATCCTCTCAATAGATGCAGAGGAAACATTTGACAAAATACAGCATCCTTTCTTGATAAAAACCCTCAAGAAAGTAGGGATAGGATTACACCTTGAGATCATAAAAGTATATATGAAATACCCAATGCTAATATCATCACTGAGAGCTTTCCCCCTAAGGTCAGGAGCACAACAGGGATGTCTACTCTCACCACTGTTATTCATCATAGTATTCGAAGTCCTAGCCTCAGCAATCAGACAACACAAAGGAAGAAAAGGCATCCAAATTGGCAAGGAGGAAGTCAAACTTTCACTCTTCACAAATGACATGATACTCTATATGGAAAACCCAAAAGATTCCACCAAAAAACTGCTAGAACTGATCATGAATTCAGCAAAGTACCAGGATATAAAAGCAATGCACAGAAATTGGTTGCATTCCTATACACCAATAATGAAGCAACAGAAAGAGAAATCAAGGAATTGATCCCATTTACAATTACACCAAAACCCATAAAATGCCTAGGAATAAACCTAACCAAAGAGATGAAAAATCTATACACTGGAAACTATAGAAAGCTTATGAAAGAAATTGAAGAAGACAAAAAAACTGAAAAACTATTCCATGCTTCTGGATTGGAAGAACAAATATTGTTAAAGTGTTGATACTACCCAAAACAATCTACATATTCAATGTAATCTCTATCAAAATAACACCAGCATTCTTCACAGAGCTAGAACAAACAACCTTAAAATGTTTATGGAACCAGAAAAGAACCTGAATAGCCAAAGCAATCCTGAAAAAGAAAACCAAAGCTGGAGGCATTACAATCCTGGACTTCAAGCTGTATTACAAAGCTGTAATTATCAAGATAGTATGGTAGTGGCACAACAACAGACACTCAGATCAATGGAACAGAATAGAGAACCCAGAAATGAACTCACAAACGTAGGGCCAACTAATCTTTGACAAAGCAGCAAAGAATTTCCAATGGAATAAAGACAGTCTCTTCAGCAAGTGGTGCTAAGAAAACTGGACAGTGACACACAGAAGAATGAACCTGGACCACTTTCTTACTTCATACACAAAAATAAACTCAAAATGGATGAAAGAACTTAATGTAAGACAGGAAGCCATCAAATGGAGGAGAAAGCAGGCAAAAACCTCTTTGACCTCAGCTGCAGCAATTTCTTACTCAACACATCTCCGGAGGCAAGGGAAACAAAAGCAAAAATGAACTACTGGGACCTCATCAAGATAAAAACCTTCTGCACAGCAAAGGAAACAATCAGCAAAACTAAAAGGCAACTGACAGAATGGGAGAAGATATTTGCAAAAAGACATATCAGATAAAGGGTTAATATCCAAAATCTATAAAGACTTATCAAACTCAACACCCAAAAAACAAATAATCCAGTGAAGAAATGGGTAAAAGACATGAATAGACACTTCTCTAAAGACATCCAGATGACCAACAGACACATGAAAAAATGCACAATATCATTCATCATCAGGGAAACACAAATTAAAACTACAATGAGATACCACTTCACAGCAGTCACAATTGCTAACATTAACAACTCAGGCAACAACAGATGCTGGCAAGGATGCAGAGAAAGAGGATCTCTTTTGCAGTGCTGGTGGAAATGCAAACTGGTGCAGCCACTCTGGAAAACAGTATGGAGGTTCCTCAAAAACTTAAAAATAGGACTATCCTACAACCCAGCAATTGAACTATTAGGTATTTATACAAGGGATACAAGTGTGCTGTTTCAAAGGGGCACACGCACCCCAATGTTTATAGTAGCACTATCAACAATAGCCAAAGTATGGAAAGAGCCCAGATGTCCACTGACAGACGAATGGATAAAGAAGATGTGGTATATATATACAATGGAGTATTACTCAGCAATCAAAAAGAATGAAATCCTGCCACTACATGGATGTATGTAGAGGGTATTATGCTAAGTGAAATCAGTCAGTCAGAGAAAGACAAATATCATATGATTTCACTCATACAAGGAATTTAAGAGACAAAGCAGATGAACATAAGGGAAGGGAAGCAAAAATAGTATAAAAACAGGAAGGGGGTGGGGCGCCTAGACTGCTCAGTCAGTTAAGCATCCAACTTTGGCTCAGGTCATGATCTCATGGTTCGTGGGTTCAAGCCCCATGTTGGGTTCTGTGCTGACAGCTCAGAGCCTGGAGCCTGCTTTGGATTCTGTGTCTCCCTCTCTCTCTCTCTACCCTGCCCCTGCCTGTGCTCTGTCTCTCTCTCTCAAAAATAAATAAACATTAAAAAAAAATTTTTTTTAACACAGGGAGGGAGACAAAACCGGAAGAGACTCTTAAATATAGAGAACAAACAGGGTTGCTGGAGGGGCAGTGGGTGGGGCGATGGGCTAAATGGGTAAGGGCCATTAAGGAATCTACTCCTGAAATCATTGTTGCACTATATGCTAACTTGGATGTAAATATTAATTAATTAATTAATTAAAATTTTAAATTTAATTTAATTTTACAAAAGAGTAGAAAAACTAAGATGTCATAAATACATCAATATTTGGCCAACTTATTTTATATTTTGTATTTTTTTCATTATTTTATTTTTTTATGTTTATTTATTTATTTTGAGAGAGACAGAGACAGTGCAAGTGGGGAAGGGGCAGAGAGAGAGAGGGAAGAGAGAGAGAATCCCAAGCAGGCTCCACACTGCCAGCACAGAGCCCGATGCAGGGCTCAGACCATGAAGCTGTGAGATCATGACCTGAGGTGAAACCAAGGGTCAGATGCTTAACTGACTGAGCCACCCAGGCACCCTTATATTTTGTATTTTGTTTTGTTTATTTATTTATTTGGGGGGAGGGACTATGAGCAAGGGAGGGGCAGATAGATAGAGAGAGAGAATTGATGTGGGCCTCGATCTCATGGCCCTGGGTTCCTGGTATGAACTGAAACCAAGGGTTGGATGGTTAAGTGACTAAGCCACCCAGGTACCCCTTGTATTTTGTATTTTTGACAAAAAAAAACTTCCATATTTCAATCACTAAGAAATACATAAAGTTAGAATAGACTTGTTCTTTCCCAGCCATAGTAGAATATGAATAAAAGAACCAAAAACTGACCAAAATTTGAAATCCCTCCCCCTACCAGAGAGGAAGGAGCCTGTGGACCCTGGGGATCAAGAATGCATAGAAATTGGGTTTTATGAGGAAAATATTAGAGTTTCAGCACCAGAATAAATTCTCATTGTCATCTGGTCCGCATCCCAGCTTCAAGCACAGAAACACTTAAATCAGCCAATACAAAACCTTGATTCTAGAAAAGAGAGACTTTATAAACACAAAGCAAAGGTACTCTTATTACAATTCCACTTCTCACAAAGTTGGAAGAGACCTTCAGGGATCAGTAGTCATTCATTAATTCATGGAATATTTGAAATTCTGATTACTTTTTCCCATAGATATAAAAGATCCCCCCCTTTTTAAAAATAACTGTGAACTTCAATTGTGAAACAAGAAACGTCTGTGATAGAGATGCTGTGTTCTTTCAACCTTTAAAAAATTTAGACATCAGGGGCACCTGGGTGGCTCAGTCGGTTGAGCGTCCGACTTTGGCTCAGGTCATGATCTCATAGTTCATGAGTTCGAGCCCTGCGTCGAGCTCTGTGCTGACAGCTCAGGGCCTGGAGCCTGCTTTGGATTCTGTGTCTCCTTCTCTCTCTGCTCCTCCCCTGCTCACACTCTGTCTCTCTCTCAAAAATAAATACAGATTAAAAAAAAATTTGTTTTTAAATTTAGAAGTCATGGGGCACCTGTCGGTTAAGCATCCAACTTTGGCTCAGGTCACGATCTCACCGTTCGTGAGTTTCAGCCCCACGTCGGGCTCTGTGCTGACAGCTCGGAGCCTGGAGCCTACATTGGATTCTGTGTCTCCCTCTCTCTCTGCCCCTCCCCCTGCTCACACTCTGTCTTTCTCTTTCTCAAAAATAAACTTAAAAAAAATTTTTTTTTGAATAAAAAATAAAAAATTCAGAAGTCATTTTGAGGTGCCTGACTTGTTCAGTCTGTAGAACAGGCAACTCTTGGTCTCGGGGTTGTGAGTTCAAGCCCCACGTTGGGCATAAAGATTACTTAAATAAATAAATACTTTAAAACATTTTTTAATGTTTTTGCCGTATATACTTGCTAAAATTAACCAGTGTCTCTTGCTAAAGACCCTTAGTGATTCCTCACTGAAGTTCTGTACCCCTGTGTGTTGTGGATACAAGAGTCTGCTCAAGGTCTGGCGAATTCAATTTACTTATAAATGTTCCCATAAGGAACCATGTTACTCTTCTCTAACTACTCGGGATTTCACTGCTATTTTCACTGAAATCATTCTCACAATGAGCTCTAACTCGTTGTTGGGAATGGCTGACAAACAGTTAAAATTTTGGTGGCCTGGCTCTAAAGCTAGTGTTAATTAGGTTATCTCCTTACCAACTCCAATTAGTAATTACTGAGATTCCTATTTAGAAATCTTTCTTATTTTCAGACCAGTGTAAAGTGGCCCAACCTACATCCCATACTAAGAAACGGGTGTCATCTACAGAATTGTCTTCTCGTGACAACAAATCTTTCTTAACTAGTGTTTTCTCTAAGCTCTCAACTGTCAATCCCGGGAGACACCAGGGAGACTTATCATGAGGCTCAAGATTCAGTCCTCTTAACTACCCCATAAACACTACTTCAGCTTTTAGTCCCTACCACCATGGCTACCATCAAGCAGTGCCATTGAATTATGCAAAACCTGTGGCATCTACAAGACACTTCCACCCTTCCCACAGGTATACCAAGGTACAGAGCTACATGGTGAGCGATATCACACAGTTATTTCTTGCTCTTACCAACCACTCTCCCATCATCAAAGAGACAGATATATATCCATGGAACTGGGGAGGAAACACAGCTAGGGATAGACTGCAGACAGTATTCAAATTCACCCTTAGGATGAGCTCTCTCCCAGAAGTCGCCTCAGTCTTCATGAAGATGCCCTCCAGGCTGCCTCCCCTGTGCTCAGACCAACACAGACACAACTGGCAGCGGGTGCTCTTTTGTCTAAACCCAGGCCCCAGGGCTCCAAGTTTTCATCAGAACCCATGGCAGGATAAAGAGAATTTCAATCCAACCGCTTCTGCAGCCACAAAGGAAAAATGAATACCAGAGTTTTAGAAACTTCAATCCCATATGCCAATATGCAAATGTCAGCCTTTGTCAATTTACAGAAGAAAAAATACAATGATTATGAGTGAAGAGAACGGTTCATAAGCAAAGCATTGAATTGATGCAGCCAACTGAGGTCACGCTTAACAGGGCACAAGTTGCAAAAAAACTCTCTGGAATATGTAATTGGGCTTAGTGTTGAGTGATAAGAAGTATGATAAGTACTTATGTCTGAAAGATGAGAGTAAATGTTAACTATTAATTGGATGACAGGAAAAAGAACACCATTGAGAGAAAAGAAAGAACATATTCTTTGTTCCATGTGCCATACATAGACAACAGTGAATAATATCAGGAATGAGAATGGATTTGAGAGCCCTTGGCAAATTGTAAATGCCATTCAAACAAAATATATTATTATGCAAATGCAAGATCTATGTTACAATACTTTGAAAATTAATCATTTCTCTCCACTCAGATTTAATAAAGTAAAAGGTACCTAACAAATGTGGATAGTGAGGAATAAAATGTAAGTGATCAGGGTTCATTTTCACTTATGTATGCCTAATTTTTCTGCCATTTAGCTCACAGATTATAAAAAGAAGGATTTACTCGGATTTACTTTTCCATAATGCTTAACCACACAACGTCACTTCTCTTCCTTTTCTTCTTTGTTTTAATCCAGCTCCTTCTCTCCCTACCTTATTTAAAGAAAAAAAAGGCAAAACAAACTATGGTCCCACAAAAAAATGCCAAAGTCAGTTTTGCTACTCATTCTCACTGATTTACAAATTTCTATTTCTTTTCTTTTTTGCCAATTTCCTTTTTCTTTCTTTCTTTTTCTTTCTTTCTTTCTCTCTTTCTCTTTCTTTTTTCTTCTTTCTTTCTTTCTTTCTTTCTTTCTTTCTTTCTTTCTCTTCCTTCCTTCCTCCCTTCCTCCTTTTACATTACTTCAACTCCTCAACTTCAACAACAGCCTGTGAACTCCAGTCTCCTGAGGCTCTGAGAGTACTTTCAGAGTCCTTTGAGGTTAGCTGTGATGCTCCCTGGGACACCTGGATTCCTACGAGTCACTAAGCATAATAATCATTATAACCTTCCAAAAATACAGGCCTCTTCCTATATAAATCATGTTAAAGGGCAGGAGCAGAGTAGTTGTTCAAGTAATTGGTTTTCCAATTAAAACCACAGTCTCCTATGCTAAAAAGTCACAATGTTGAAAATCATCCTGTCAAAATTGTCCTGGGCTCTAGATAAAATTTTTATTTTTAGCTCTGACAAATGTTAATTGAAATCAGTGTTAGCAATGCGGGTGGATCGATAAACTGGGGATTTGAAAGCTATCCCATTACAACAGGACAGCAACTGAGCAGCTGTCTTCAATATTGCAATTTTGGAAATCATCTTCTTCGTGGACAATATTAAATTGTAATGGAACCACAGCACTGAAAGGAAATTTAGTGACTTAATAACTAACCCCTGATTTTATTTTATATTTTTATGTATTCAAAATAAGATTTCCTTTTATTGCATTTCATGTTTGAATAAATAATGCATTCACATGATTAAATAGTGCAAAAATACTCACTGAAGTGTCGTGCCCCCCCCTCCTTTCCATCATCGATAGCTCCCTTACACCCATATAGCCACCCTACCAGGCAACCCCTTTTTATCATAACAAAAGCTGGTTCTGCCTAAATCACCAACACAGTTTGTTGATGAGATGAAGCTGAGTTCATTGCATCAGTGAGAGAGAGGACACCACAGCCCAAAGCTTTGTGGTGCCTCCTCAGAGAGGGGAAGGTAAGGTAAAAATTTATTGAGAATTGGAAGTTTGGTTTAAGGCTTACCTTTTAAGGCTCAGACTTGACCGAGACTGGGTAAAGAATCACAATACAACAGTCAGGGATTGATGAAACAATCCAGGTGAGGATTTTGAGACTAAGAGATTCAGAACCCTAATGCACAAATGGTTGATGTTTTCCAATGAGGACTTGGGTCTTTTGAGAAGTTCCTGTAATGAGCCATCAAGCCATTTGCTTGGGAATGACAGTCCCAGAAGAAGAAAGAAATGGTACTGGAGAGAGTTGAAAAACAAAGTCATATTGATGGAGACCTGCGGTGGGGTTTCCATCCTCAGTGATCAGGCTCAATAAGGGAGTAGATGGTCTCCGGAGTTTCTCCGTACAAGTAAGATCAAGCATTAATGTATATTCTTGTCCCTCTTCCCTTCTTTTCAACAAAAGATTATACATCACACACACTCTTCTGAATCTTGATTTTCTCATTTAACAACGTATCCTGAACATCCACGTCAGCACTAAAGAGTTTCTTCTCTCTTTAATACAGCTGTGTAATATTCTGTAGCACAGATGTACTACATTTAACAATCCTCTACCGTGCTACTCCTAGACTTCTAATAATACAAACAACGCAGCAATGAATATCTTGTTATGGCTGTGATTTCACAATCTGAAGGATGAATTCTCAGAAGTGAGATTGATCAAAAGGTGTGTGCGTTTGTAATTTCGATAGTTATTGTGACCTGACCTCCACAGGGTCAGTGTCAATTTTGTCTTCTACCCCTCACCCCCCCACTTTATAGACTAAGAAGATGGCAGCCCAGAGAGATCAAATCACCTGCTTAGTTCACCCAACTGTTAATGCATGTATGGCTCTCACACCTACATCTTCTAAACTCCAGCAGTGTTCCTATTCACCTGAATCTTTCCAGATATGAAGGTGGCCATTGCTGACCTCCAGGAATCCAATGGAAGACCCCTGAAACCTCTTGACCAGCATAGGCAAACCAAGAGCATTTCCTAATCTGTGCTTCCTAACCCAGTTGCCATAGCTGAGTAGATCCTACCGGAAGAAAAAGAGGGGGAAAAGAAATGCTTAAGTGGAAGGTGAGAAAAAGGAGAAAATAAAGCAGAGAAGGAGCAATAACGTAAAAGTCACCTTGTGCTATGAAACAGATTGGCTGCATTCGTGTATGTATCTTTAAAAATAGCAACCTCATTAAGAAATGCCGTAGTCATTTGCATTTTCAGACATTTAAGAACCTCCTCGGTTTAATACCGTCTCCATCTCTTGCCATCCAAGTTGGTTTTCCTTAAACTGTAGCTCCCAGAAATTAAACCCAGTAGGTACACTTTGGAAGCTGTAAAACTCCATATGCACAGATCATTAACAGACTTATTTGCTTGATCTGCCTCAGTCTGGCCTCCTAAACCTTGATTGCTTTAAACCAGCTCATCAAGAATCAACCCCCTTGATGACAGGTAGTTTGGCCAAAGGACAAAAAAAAAAAAGCCATAAAACACCTAATCTCCTATGACATCCAAATATCTTTGCTTATATGGTCCTGCTTAAGTCCAAAGCTAACGGTAATAAAGTATGTATTTCTCCCTCGCCAAAAAAAGGTGGAAATAAATGCTGAGTATTTTACACAAAATAGGCATTTAGTAAATGCTGGGTGATAAAGTGTTTAAAGCAACTAAAAATAAATGTACACAGCATTATTAGTGACCAACATTTTTTTTTTTTTTTAAACGAAGCACTGTCAGTTGGCACACACCTGTTTGGAAATCATTTGACACAGGAAAAAGGAAGGTGAGGGAATGCACATGTGTTGACTACTGACTGTCTATGGTTCACCAGACTCAAGAATCTTTTTTTTTAAGTTTTATTCATTTATTATTTCTGAAAGAGAGAGAGAGAGGGCACAAATGGGGGAGGAGCAGAGAGAGAGGGAGACACAGAATCCGAAGCAGGCTCCAGGCTCTGAGCTGTCAGCACAGAGCCCGATGCAGGGCTCGAACTCATGACCCACGAGACATTGACCTGAGCTGAAGCTGAACGCTTATCCAACTAAGCCACCCAGACGCAAGATTCTTATCCTAAAATGCAGCTGACGTGGTTCTAAGTAGGAGCTGAGGCCCCAAACCCACTGAGTCTCCATCCCACCCTGTAAGCCCTTTTGAACTCTGGGGAAGATTGACATGCAGAGAAGCAGAGAAGTTGGAGAGATTCTCCATGTTTTGAGGTGGGGGAAGACATCCCAACCATATTGATATAAAATGCAACCTCTGTGCATCTGTCTGTAGATCAAATGCTCAAAGACAGAGACTGCCTTGTGCCAACGGAGCAACCAACCTAAAGCACATGATTTTTCCAGTTGAAACCCAAATATCTAAAAAACAAACAAAATATTTTAAGATGTAACACAATAATTGGAAAATAATTCTGAAGGTAACACCTCTTCTCTCTTCTAGATACAATCAGGCTCTAAATTGAGGGTTATGACTTTGACGGGAATTCTGCAGCTAATCTAATTTTCTCTAGGCTCGAGATCTCCAAAATACCTGGCTTTAATTATTATGCATGTTCTAGTTTGGAAAATTAATTCAGTTTGCTGTGGTTCCTCACTTTAATGAACAGAGGAGGAAGGAAAATGCAGAACTTCACACAGAGACAAAAGGTGTTAATTTCTTAAGGTATCAACCAGTCCGAGAAAAACAAGTTGCCTGTACTTTTCATATGTAAGCCTCAAGATGTGACTTCACAGTGAGGAGACATCATGTCTGTGTTGTGTGGAAGTTTTCCTATTACTTTTTGGTCCCATAAACTTCCACACCTTTCACACGAATAGCTTGAAAATCACCTTGTAGAGCTTTGTTCCTTTAAATATCTAAGTAATGCAGGTAATTCCTCAAGATACAAACACTGGTTTTTAGGTGTGTAGATTACATAAAGTCTGTTATCTCTTTCATTCCACTGCTTTCAAAACCTGCAGCAAAAGCAGATTTTAGAAAAAGAATTTCGATCCCATGTATGTAAAAACATTGATAAAAATAAAAGCTCAGTATATATTTACACATGTGTGCAAATCTAAGGGAGCCATCTGCAAGAACACAGTCTGAACCTTACTGTTAAAAAGAGACAGGAGAGGAGCACCTTCCCCAGGTGGCTCAGTGGATTGAACATCTGACTCTTGATTTTTGGCTCTGGTCATGGGATCAAGGCCCACATCAGGCTCCGCATTGAGTGTGGAGCCTGCTTGAGATTCTCTCTCTTTCTCTCTCTCCCTCTCTCTCTCTCTCTCTCTCTCTCTCTCTCTCTCTTTCTCCCTTTGCCCCTCTCCCTGCCCCCTCAGATAAAGACAGATGATAGATAGATAGACAGACAGGCGGGAGAATTAGAAGGGGTATACTTTTCATTAACTCTGTGTACTTCAGCCACTATCTGAATTTTTAATACAGTGAGAATATATTCATGTGTTACCTGTAAGGAATTCTCTAAAGGAAAAATTATTTGATTAAATTTGCTATAAAATAAAGTTTCAAGCTATGCTGCAAAATCTGGATGCTACATTATAGACCCCTAAGAGTGCAACCTCCCAGAAAACTTTTTATTTTATTTTATTTTATTTTATTTTATTTTATTTTATTTTATTTTATTTTATTTTACTTTACTTTACTTTACTTTATTTTATCTTTGCAGGTAGAGATATCATTGGTGTCCAAGGGAAAAATCCAAGATAAGAGTCTTTCTAAACAAATTTTTGGAAAAGTTCAGCTGCTATAAACATGAGCTGCTTTCGTCACTTGTGTTTTCTGGCAGCGAAAGAGGAATATTATCCAACGTAAGTGCTTTCCACTTGTCTTCTCTTTTTACACAGTAGAGATTCTGTACAATCAATTCCAATCAAGTTTGTTCCTTTTGGATTCTTTCAAAGAATGTTCTTTTTCAAAGCCAATATCTTTGTGCTATTAACCTTTGAACATCCCTTTGCCAGGGCCCCACATCAGATTGAATTCTGACCACTCACTCCTCAACCTATGGCTTCTCTCTCATTGCTTTGCCTGGCTTCCGTCCAAGTTTCCAAGCACAGAGCCCTCAGTCAAACACTGGCAAGCCTATACAAGCTGTTCCAAGAAAACAAGCCTTTAAAAGCACTTCCCTGTATTTGATTAGGAAACCTACTTACTCCTCTCCTCCAAGGGCAAATTAAATTGAGAAATCCTGTAGGCAACCATCTAATTCAATTCAGCCGGGATTCATTGAGTCTTGGTATAGTGAAGACACTCTCCTAGATACTGTGGCATTTACAATGACAAGAGAACACTCCTGTCCTCAAGCAGTTGACCATCTAGCAAAGACAAATCAGCATCTTTCAACCCCCTGGTTTCTCCTCCATGATAATGATCTACATACTCAGAGGATTGGGACCTTTGGAGATTTTGTGTGTGCGATTAAACATGCGTAAGATTTCCCATTTTAACTATTTTTTGGTGTACAATTCAGGGGCATGAAGGACCTTCGCCATGCTGTGTAAACCATCACCACCATCCATTTACAGAACTTTTCAATCATTCCAAACAGACGCTCTGTGGCCGTTAAACAAACGCTTGCCTTCCCCGCCCCCACCTCTTAGCCCCTCCTAACCTCCATTCCACCTCTGTCTCCATGAATTTATCTGTTTTAAGTACCTCATGTAAGTAGGATCAGACAGTATTTGTCCTTTTCCATCTGGCTTCCTTCATTTAGCATAATGTTTTCAAGGTTTATCCATGTGGTAGCACGGTGTCATAATTTCCTTCCTTCTTGAGGCCAAACAATATTCCATTGTCTAAATACACCATGTTTTGTTTATCCATTCATCTGTTGGTAGACACGTGTTTTACCTTCCGCCTGGAGATATTCCATTAAGTAAATCTTTCTTTTTTCAGATTTCTACAAACTCTATGTTTCATTTCATTGAAAGACTCAGATTGATCTTTTTCATGTGCCCTCGGTCTCTCTGATATGATTATGACACTTTCTAGAATATAAAGCAAGTCACCGTCACAAAAGAGTAAAACCACATGCTGGGGGGGCTTCAGTTTTAACAGGAACATCTTCTGCTGGTGCTGATTCTCCCACCTTCCAGACACGCGCAAGCGCGTGCGCGCACGCACATGCTGCGCGCAATGTCCAGGGAAAGGCTGTCAGACTTTATCTTTGAAGAAGGAAAGCGTTTTCCGCTGGGGTGTGACACCAGAAAAAAGCTGCAAAGTGTGAAAGGTGTTATCTGTTTCTCTCCCAGTTTGACCAACCCTGTTATTAAGAGACTGAGAATTATAATGTAGAAGAATACTGTTTAGAGATTTTTTTCTTCTGTGAGATTTTCAAGACAAAGCACAATTGCTCCATGACCCAAATGACACAGTGTGCCTCACAGCTGGGAAGGCTCTCACGCTTCTGAAAATACACAACTTTATGGATTTTGAAGACTCTGAAGACAATCCCCAAGCACAGACAGGGCTGTCCTCCTGATGGGAAATGGCAGGGGTTCTCCCATCATCTAGCAGCTTTGTGGGCCAGAGACAGCTTGAGTAAGAGCCCGAGAAAGGGCAGACGTGGCATGGTGCCCACAGGTGACAAACTGCTGGGTGGACACATGGAGGCATCTTTGGGGAAATTACTGGTAAATACCTTGAGGAGAAATGGGATTCTGCTATCATGGACAGGGACTATTATCTGATATTACACTGTCTTCGGTACAAATAGAAGTGCCTCCGGGTCCACTTTACCCACAATTCTAGCATTTAACCATCCAATTCCGAGCCTGCGTATGAATCCGGGTAAATGTTTACACAGACCTTCTGAGAAAATTGTGGGTCCCCATGCCAGCAGTCTAAAGACCATTATTTTTCAGAGTCCTGTACTAAATCTGCTCTAAATGACAATACAGTGACCAGCTGTTGATGTTATTGGTTACATGGAAAATAGGAGAGCTGCTGGAAATGGTATTAGGGTGAACATAATTTATTAGTGTGTGATGAATAATTACTTACAAATCTAAAAGGGGCTCTTTAAAGACATGACCTTTAACAGGCTTCCTGTTTCTGCAAAAGGCATACTATATGCCTTGCATATAAGGTAAAGTATGGTCTCAAACTATTTCTTACTAAATTGTGAGTGACTTTTTATTCAAGTCTAAACCATTGTATGTCACATGATAGGGCATTCTCTCAGTTGTTGTTGTTTTGTTTTTTAAGATTTTAAGTAATCTCTACACCCAGTGTGGGGCTCGAATTCATGACGTCAAGATCAAGAGTCCCACGCTTTACCAACTGAGCCCACCAGGCACCCCAGCTATTGTTTTATACAAATAGTGAGAGTAGACAAGGTCGTGCTGTGGTAACAAATTAGCATCAGAGTCTTCTTGGCTTAACACAACTTGTTTATTTCTTGCTCATACTACATGGCCCCCATGGGTTGACAGACCTCAATTCCATATGGTCACTCTGGAATCCAGGACAACACAGCCTCTGCTATCTTGTTAGGGCACCACGTGGAATGTGAGGCTTGCCAACAACAGTACCAGAAGTTTGCCCATGGACTTTGCTCTATGCCGTGCCAGAAAGAGACATAATCACTTGCCCCTCACGTTGCATTGGCCATGACTCACCGAATCTCATCTCATTGCAAGAGGGCTAGGAAATGTAGGAAAAGATATGTCGTATTTGGCGAGCATTATAGTCTCTGCCACTATAGCCTGACATGACTGAAGTCAGTGTTAGTTTGGGATGTATAAGAGTACTTAGCTGAGGTTCAACCAGGTGGCCCAGTCTGGTGTCTGACTTCAGTTTAGGTCATGATCTCACAGTTTGTGAGTTAAAGCCCTGCATCGGGCTCTCTGCTGTTAGCTTGGAGCCCGCTTCAGATCCTCTGTCCCTCTCTCTCTCTCTGCACCTCCCCTGCTCACTCTATCTCTCAAAAATAAATAAACATTTTTAAAAAAGAATACTCTGGGGCGCCTGGGTGGCTCGGCCGGTTAAGTGTCTGACTTCGGCTCAGGTCATGATCTCACGGTCCGGTCCGTGAGTTCAAGCCCCGCGTCGGGCTCTGTGCTGACTGCTCAGAGCCTGGAGCCTGTTTCAGATTCTGTGTCTCCCTCTCTCTCTGCCCCTCCCCTGTTCACGCTCTGTCTCTCTCTGTCTCAAAAATAAACGTTAAAAAAAATTAAAAAAAAAAAAAAAGAATACTCAGCTGAAAATACTAGAGAGTAATAAATTTAACACAAATTCAATAGGATGTTTTGGTAAACCAGCATTTGAAACCTTTGAAAGACTCACACTGAGTGGTTATGTTGTACAGATCTCAACAACACACTGAGAATACATTTTTTACATAACTCTTTCAATGGTAAGCAAATGGGTACTTGTGACCCAACCACTGATGGCATCATATAAGCATTTAGAAAGGTGATATCTTCAGTAATCGGATGAGGCGGATTAATGTAGGCAGATGACAAAGTGTCCTCTAGAAAAAGATGAGCCTAGAAAAAAAGCAACGTCTCTAAAATAATCTCCTTTTACAGATCTATTGTTAAATTTATAGCATAAGCAAATTAATATTAAATACTATAGCTACAGAGCTGACCATTTGATTAATACCTTAAACTTCATATGCTCAGCTTGGCCTTCAAATCATTTTTATTTTTTTAAAGTTTACTTATTTATTTTGAGAGAGTCAGAGAGATCGCAAGCAGAGGAGGGAGGGAGAGACAGGGAGAGAGGGAGAATCAAACAGTCTCCACGAGGTAAGTGCAAAGAGCCTGATGTGGAGGCTCAAACTCACCAACTGAGAGATCATGACCTGAGCCAAAATCAAGAGTTAAGTGCTCAACCGACTGAACCACCCAGGTGCCCCTGCCTTCAAACCCTTTTTAAATTCCTCTCATTAGAAAATGATGAATATTGCCCTAAATTTGTGCTTCTACAGTTTATAAAGTAGATGAAAGAGACTACGAGGGAGAATTCTAACACACTGATTTAAGGAAGCAGCGCTATGGACCTCAGCATGTTCTCATCCGCTGAAATTCACCTGAGTAAAGAAGTTGTAAGATGAGTTTGAATTCTGAACCACACGGCCTAGTATTGACTGCATGCCATCCAGATTTATGGGCCCCCCCCCTCCCCGCTTCCCTTCAGATTGCAATGTCCTGCCTCCCGGAATGGCTGTGAATGGGCAGGAGTCAATGGGCAGGATTGATCTAGTTCAATTATCTTTTTACCCCAGGGGCCTTGGCACAGTCCTGGGTACCAAGCAAGCCCTATTCTATTAATATTTCTGAGGTATTTGCAGGAGTTGCTACTGGCAATGTCACAACAGCAGCCATTTGAGATAATGAATAAATTTCAAAGTCAGTAGTCAAACTGACTGCCAAGTAATTTGAAAATGCCACAGTGGCATGCGTTTTTATCATCCTCGTTATCCATCTCTTCTATCTTCTCTTTTCTCAGATTTATTTTACTCTGTTTCATTGGTTTCAAAGAGTCACCCTCCTGAGTAATTTTCTCTTAAAAGGAGGCTAAAAGGAGGAAAGAAATTAATATTTTCAACAGTGACTCAGCAAGTTTTGGGTTGTTTTTTTTTTTCCCAATTGTGAGCAAAAGATCAAAGAATGTTTTAAAGTTAAAATAAAACCATTTGACTTCTGCGACTCGGCAAAATAAATCACATTCAGTGCAAGACATTGTGTTAACAGGAACACAATTTTTTTTTTTTCATTTATCAGTACTTTCTCAACTTACCAACAGATCAATGCTTGGGTCGTAATTTAAGATCTATGTCTTTAAAAACTGTAGGATCTAAGGACATAGCCAAGAGAAAGAGACAGAAAGAGAATACTGATTAATAAATACTACATGTGCTAAATACTGATATAAACTCCAGACAGTAACCTCTGGGTTTCCCCCATGTTTATCTGAGGAAGGTAAAAGAATTGTTGGCATTCTGGTCACTAGCAAAATTCATTTAGGGGTGCCTGGGTGGCTCATTCAGTTGAGTGTCCAACTCTTGAGTTTGGCTTAGGTCATGATCTCATGGTTATGAGATCAAGCCCCACCTCAGGCTCTGCATTGAGCATGGAGACTGCTTAAGATTCTCTCTCCCTCTCCCTCTGCCCCTCCCTTGCTCACACTTGGTCATGATCACTCTATCTCTCAAAAAAAAAATAATAATAAAAGAAAGAAAGAAAAGAATCTGATGTTGAAATGGATACCAATGACCTGGGCCCTCATCCCAATTGCATCGAGTTACCCAATTACTAATAGAGTGACTTTGGACAAATTACTCAGTCTCTCTTAGCTGCATTACTCATCTGAAACCTCAGAACAGGGTTACCGGATAAAATACAGAACACCTAGACAAATCTGAATTCCAGTTAATCAATAAATAATTTTTTAGTATAAATATGTTCTGTGCACTCCTGGCAAAGAACATGGAAATGCAGTATCATACAATTGTGCATATAAAATGCAAATTTAATTGGGTGTCCTCTATTTTTATTTGCTATTTCTGGCGACCCTACAAAGAAGTAACAATCCATAAGGCATTTATGTGAGGGTTCAATAAGTCTCTATTTCCTAGAGCCTGTACTAGTGAGCTTTTCGATTATTTAAAGTCTCCTTTGATACTGACACTAATCCAATGAACAATGTAAAATTATTTTCATTTTCCAGATCAGCAAAAAGACTGAGATCGTGACTTAGTCCAAAGTTACACAGTTGTAATGGGAGAGGCAAGATTCAAGATGGAGCTGTTTAGCACCAAAGCTGAGAAATGTAACCTCTCTGTTGCCACACCGTGGCAGACTCTAAGCCAAGGGTGGGTGATGGTCCATGACCAAAGACACAGAGACAGTGAACAAGACTGGGTTTATGGTGGGAACTTATGTCCTGGGAGTCCTGCACTGGCAGACTGAACAAAGCACCTGCTGCTAAAATCTATGTACAGCAAGCTTTTATAGTGTAGCTGCTGGCCTAGCTACTATCTCTAGCCCCTCCCCTCCTTGCACGCCAAGTGCTCCAAGGAGATCAAGGCCTGCCATCTGGACATTGTTTGTTACAAAGGAGACACTCTAGGGGCCCCTGGGTGGTTCATTCAGTTAAGCATCCCACTCTTGATTTCAGCTCAGGTCATGATCTCACCGTTCGTGCACTGACAGTACAAAACCTGCTTGGGATTTTATCTCTCTCCCTCCCTCTCTGTGCCTCCCCCACTCGTTCTCTCTTTCTCTCTCTCTCTCTCTCTCAAAATAAATAAAAACTTTAAAAAAATAAAAACAAAGGAGACACTCTGGTTGGCCACCCTGGAGCCTGAATTGAATGCTAAACAACACGTTCTTCTACACATTCTGCTTGATGGGAATATAGAAAGAGGACAGGATCTCTACATTCTCAAGATGGTGATTAACAAGGGCATGAGGGTGCCTGGGTTGCTCGGTTAACCAAGAGTCCAACTCTTGGTTTAGGTTCGTGATCCCAGGGTTGTGGGACCGAGCCCTAAATTGGTCTCTGCACTGAGCATAGAGCCTGCTTAGGATTCATTCTCTCTCTCTCTCTCTCTCTCTCTCTCTCTCTCTCTCTCTCCCTTTGCACCCCCCCCAACTCGTGTGCTCACTCTCTCTCTCAAATAAAAAATAAAAAAACAAGGACATTCAGGGAGTGCTTGTACAAACCAGCCTTCTAGCATGTACTATACAACCTCTATCCAGTGGGTTCTGAAACTTTAGCATGCATCAGAATTACTAAGAGAGTCTGTTAAAACCAGATTCCTGGACCCAGACTCTAAGTTTCTGATTCAGTAGCTCTGAGTAGGGCTTAATAATCTACATTTTTCACACATTCCCAGATGTTGCAGACGCTGCTGGCAGGGACTATACTTTGAGAACCCCCGTCTCCTGTTGCAGCGCTGTGTGGTAACAACTGTGACTGCCCCTATAAATAAGAGTGACATGCCACCACTCATGATGAGCCACAAAAGAACTCCAGTGCCCAATTATCACCTACCATTTTGTTTTGCTTTGTTAGTTGATGGGTTTTTTTTAACTATCATTACTTTATTGTACAATTATTTTCACATCTTTCAGATCTAATAATTTTTGTACTATCCTTCTTTTATTAAAGCGTAACTGAATGTAACATTTTATTTGTTTCGGGTTACAACATAATGATTTGACATTTGTATACATTGCAAAATGATCACCACAGTAAGTCTAGTTACCATCTGTCACCATGTAGAATTATAAAGTTTTTCCTTTTTTTGAGACAGAGAGAGAGAGAGTAAGCGTGCACGCACACATGTGTGAGAGCAGGGGAAGGGCAGAGGGAGAGGGAGAGAATCTTGAGGAATCTCAACACCCAGCACAGAGCCCAACACAGGGCTTGATCTCATGACCCTGAGATCATGACCTGAGCTGAAATCAGGAGTCAGACACTCAACTGACTGAGCCACCCAGGTGCCCCTTAAGTTTTTCTTAGGATGAGACTTTCAAGATCAATGCTTTCAAATATGCAATATAATATTATTGACTATAGTAACCATACTGCACATTACATCCCCATGATTTATTTATTTTATAACTGGATATTTGTATTTCTTCATCCCCAACCCCCCTCTCCTCTGTCAACCACCAATCTGTTCTCTACATCTAGGAGTTTTGTTTTGTTTGTCCATTTGTTTTGTTTTTTAGATTCCACATATAAGTAAAATCATATGGTATTTGTCTTTCTCTGTCTGACTTCTTTCTCTGTCTGATTCAGTGTAAGTCCATCTAGGTCCATCCATGTTGTTGCAAACGGCAAAACTGCATTCATTTTTATAGGCATAAAAAGTAATATTCCATTATACACACACACACACACACACACACACACACACACACACACATCTTCTTTATCCATTCACCCATCAGTGGACACTTAGGTTGTTTCCGTATCGCAACTACTGTAAATAATGCTTCAATGAACACAGCAGTCCATATATCTTTACAAATGAGTGTTTGCATTTTCTTCAGATAAATACCTACAAGTGGAATTATTGGATCATATGGTAATTCTATCTTTAATTTTTTGAGGAATCTCCATACTATTTTCCACAGCAGCTGCACCGATTTACATTCCCACCAACAATGCATGAGAGTTCCTCTTTCTTCACATCCTTGCCAACACTTGTTATTTCTTGTTTTGGGGGTGTTTGTTTGTTTGTTTGTTTGTTTTGATACTAGCCATTCTGACAGGTATGAGGTGGTATTTCATTGTGTTTTGATTTTCATTTCCCTTATGATTAGTGAGGTCAAGCATCTTTTCAGGTATCTATTGGCCACCTGTAGGATTTCTTTGGAAAAATGTCCATTCAGGTCTACTGCCCATTTTAAATTAGATTATTTGTTTTTTAGGGGGCTGAGTTGTATGAGTTCTTGATATATTTTAGAAATGAACCCTTTATCAGATATATGATTCACAAACATCTTTTACTCAGTAGGTAGGCTTTTAATTCTGTCAATGGTTTCCTTCACTGTACAGAAACATTTTAGTTTGATGTAGTCCCAGCTGTTTATTTTTGCCTTTGTTGCCCTTGCATCTGGATTCAGGTCCAAAAAACCAACATGAAGACCAATGCAAAGACCCCTACTGCCTATGTTTTCTTCTAGAAGTTTTATGGTTTCAAAAGTTACATTCAAGTCTTTAATCCATTTTGAGTTTATTATTGTATGTAGTGCAAGAAAGTGGTCCAGTTTTATTCTTTTGCATGTTGCTATCCAGTTGCCCCAACACCTTTTACTGAAGACACCATTCCTTCCCATTTGTATATTCTTGACTCCTTTGTTATAAATTAACTGACCATATAGGCGTGGGTTTATCTCTGGGCTCTCTGTTCTGTTCCATTGATCTACATCTCTGCTTTTATGCCAATACCATATTGTTTTAACTAGTATAGTTTTGGAGTAGAGTTTGGAATCAGGGAACATGAAGCCTGTAGCTTTGTTCTTTATAAAGAATGCTTTGGTTACTAAGGATTTTTGCAGTGCCTTGCAAATTGTAGGATTGTTTGTCCTATCTGTGAAAAAAATGCCATTGGAATTTTGATGGCAATTGCAATGACTCTGTAGATTGATTTGGGTAATGTGGACATTTAAACAATATTAATTCTTCCAATCCTTGAACACAGAGTATCTTTCCCTTTATTTGTGTCTTCAATTTCCTTTCATCAATGTCTTACAGTTTTCAGAATACAGGTGTTTCACCTCCTTGGTAAATTTCTTCCTAGCTCTTTTATCCTTTTGGATGCAATTGTAAATGGGATTGTTTTCTTAATTTTTCTTTCAGATACTTTGTTGTTAGTATATAAAGATGAAACAGACTTTTGTATGTTGATTTTGTATCCTGCAACTTTACTGAATTTATCTATTAGTTCTAACAGTTTTTTGGTTGATCACATTCAAAGTCCTGTTTCCAGCCATTCTGCAGAGGAAAAAAAAAAAGTTCTCTAGGATTCCAAGAGGTTCTCCAGTTTTTGTACAAAATAACTTGCAGCCAAATGAGTCTAACTAATAGAAACTACTGGAATCTTTTCTCTATCCCCTTGTCCTTTTGATTCTTTGGAAAAGAGGTAAATTTCCATGGATTTCTGTTTGCAATAATATGTGATCTAATATGCTAGTATTCAGAGAGTGGTCTGTGGACCAGAAGCATCAGCATCAAGTGAGAACTTGTGAGAAATGCAGAAAAGCAGCCTCCACCCCAGACTTACTGAAACAGAATCGGCATTTTAACAAGATTGCCAGGTGATGCACACATACATTAAATTTAAGAAACCTCATCTGAATAATTTTAAAACTCTCCCATGCAAAGCATCTAGAGGAGGTTGACAGCAAAATTCCACTTAAATGCATGACCAAGGACACAGTAGTGAGAGAAAATGCCAAAAATGAAGAGGAACACTAAAAAACTGAAATTTCATCAAAGCTGAATGGTAAGTGGGAGCTGAATCTTCAATGACACCAGGAAACAAAGGAAGAAGGGCAGTAACCTAAGGATTTGCATATTAACAGCCATAAAGAGATGAGCTTTGGCCCCAGGCAAGGTGGGTTGGTGGAACAGACTCAACACTAAACTGGGATCCTCAAAGGGATCCACTCTCAGCAAGGACTGGATTAGAAAGAGATCCTCCCAACCATCAGCACCATCAGAACAAAAGAACAAATGTATTGGTTGAAGTAACACACAGAACTTTGGGAAATGGATCATATAACACACAGTCTGAACAGCATATTTGAAATCTGAAGAGAAAACCAGTTAAGAGGAAGACAGATGGGGGTGGCACCTGGGTGGCTCAGTCCTGATCTTGCAGTTCTTCAGTTGGAGCCCCGCGTCAGGCTCTGTGCTGACAGCTCAGAGCCTAGAGACTCTTCAGATTCTGTGTCTCCCTCTCTCCCTGCCCCTCCCCCACTTGCTCTCTGTCGCTCTTTCCCACTTTCTCTCTGTCTCTCTTTCTCTCTCAAAAATAAATAAACATTAAAAAAATTTAAAAAAGAGGAAGACAGATGGGGGGAAATGACAGAGGATGAACCAGAATAGGTGGAGAGATGCAAACCATAAACATGAGGTAAACAGGAGTGGAAGAGAGAATGAGAAGGTCCAACGTGCACCTTTTAAGAGACTAGGAGGAAAGAACAGAGGAAATGGGAGAGAGGCAATATTGACAAAGATAACGGCTGTGAATTTTTCACAACTGGTAAAAGCCGCAAACTTAGTTTCAGGAACCACAATGAGTCCCAAGTAGAATACTGCTAAATCTATATATCAACCCTCATGGTGAAATGACAAGAAACCAAGGACAAAAAGTGATAAGGCCAGTCACTTCTATTTATAAAGCAACACTAATCATACTGACAACAGGCTGCTTGATAGTAGTGACAGGAGAAAGTAATTCAATAATATCTTCAAAGTGCTGAGGGAAGAGAGCCATCATTCTATAACGTTAAATGCAGCCAAACCATCATTAAAGAATGGGAGTAATACAAAGACATTTTTCAGGCATCTGGGTGGCTCAGTCAGTTAAGTGTCAACTCATGAGTTTGACTCAGGTCATAATCTCATGGTTTGTGAGATCGAGCCCCATGTCGCTCTGTGCTGACAGTGCAGAACCTGCTTGGGATTCTCTCTCTCCCTCTCTCTTTGCCTCTCCCCTTCTCTCTCTCTCTCTCATTCTCAAAATAAATAAATAAATTTTAAAAAGAGGACATCTTCAGACAAATAAAACTGGAAGAAAGCTCTCCATGTTCTTCCTTATTAACGATACAATAAAACTACCTCTCACAGCTTAGTGAAATCAATAAAATTCTATTCTCTAAACCCCCCAAAAAAGGTGTTTATGATTCTCTTCATCCATGCCCAGTATCACCATCTATGAGAAGCCACAAGGCATCAGGAAATAACTTTTGAAGACAAAATGGTGATTCCTGCACTGGGCAGTGTCTCTGATTGAAATTGTCTCCTTGTGGACCCTTGATGCTGAGACAGCAAATCTGCATTCAAATTGTAGCCCAACCACCAAGGGGTTATGCAACTTTGGACCATCCACTCTGGTTTCTTGTGTACAGATGGAGGTAAGGGGGCTGACTATTTTCACATCTCCAATCTCCATTCCTCTGCAGTTCACCCTACACCTTCCTGAAGGTTGGGAATTGGTATCCACCCAGAGCCACACACAGTCGAGGTAGTTGGAATAGTCTCATTTTCACTGCAAAGATCTCAAACCTAAAATCTAAGCTCAACAAATAGATTGGCAGACCAGAAAGTGTTTAGACCAAATTCTCATTAAAAAAAAAATAAACTCCTGGGGCTCCTGGGTGGTTCGGTCGGTTAAGCGTCCGACTTCAGCTGAGGTCATGATCTCACTGTTCAGGAGTTCGAGTCCCGCATCAGTCTCTGTGCTGACAGCTCAGGGCCTAGAACCTGCTTCGAATTCTGTGTCTTCCTCTCTCTCTCTCTGCCCTTCCCCCGCTCAGGCTCTCTTTCTCTCTCTCAAAAATAAATAAACATTAAAAAAAAAAAAACCTCCTAAAAGTTCAAAACTCCAAATCCGTTCTCTCCCCCACCCTCCACCCCACACCCATACCAGAGAATCACAACTCTTCTGGGTTTTGACACACATTTCAGCTGAGGAGACTCACCAAGACTCCTACAAGTCTGGAATTTCTCCAGCAGCCTCAGTTCGTCCTTCTAAATACCTCCGCACTTTCTTGGTGTTTCACGTTTACTACTCTCTGACTTCCAAAAGAGAAGGAAAAGATGATTTATCATCTTTCCTTTAATGACCACAAGAAATATTGAATTCTTCTGGCCCAAAAGAACATTTCCCACAGGGCATCATCTTAAATCTTAATTACAAGTTTATGTATTATTCAGGCAATGCTAGAAACTTAGCTTTGGGTCAGCATTATACTATCAGTCTTCATTTCCTCTCATTAGTCTTTCCCGCCTTACTTCCAAACGATGGTCATTCCAGTCTTGTTGCTTCTTTAATTACACTTCAGTTAGAATCAGCTTTTCCCTAGAGCACCCAACTTTCTCTGCCAGAACACCCACGATTTCTCCAACAAAAGGGCTTGACTCTCTGCTGGCTCCTTGCTGGGATGTATTAGGAGATGCAAACAGGCTATTCATCACCCCTCAGAAATCCAGTAGAAGTGACGTCTCATAGAAAAGGATCATCAGGTTAATACAAAGATAGTACTTTTCCTGTGGTGCCCACACACATAGGCACACACACCATGCAGACATTCACGCATATATACCACCATACACACACACTTGCCCAAACATTAAAATAAGGCCAGACAATTCTTCACCAGTTGCTCAGAGATGCTATTGGCTTCATCAAAAGTTCTAAGATTTGACGAGTAGCTACTACTTACTAAGTGCTGCGTGCAGGTGATTTGACTATATACCATCGCCATTTCACCCTGCTGCATGTACCGCTTCGTTGCTTCTCCTTCCCGCTTCCAAAGGCTCTGGGCATCTTCGTCCCTCACCTGCCATGAGATCTTTGTGAATGAGTCTTTTTCTTCTTCCTGTTGTGCCCAGGTGTGATGAACAAACACCCCACAGAGCGGTGAGATCATGACCTGAGCTGATGTCAGACCCTTAACCGACAGCCACCCAAGCGCCCCAACATACCCACTCTCTTAATTACATCTTTTGAATGAGCGGAGGTTCTTAATTTTAATGAAGCTCAATTTATCTTTATCTCTTTTCCTTGCAGTTTCAGCGCTTTTTATGTCCAGTTTAAGAAATCTTGCCTAGGGGCACCTAGGTGGCTCAGGCAATTTGAGTGTACAACTCTTGATTTCGGCTCAGGTTATGATCTCATGGTTATGAAATCAAGCCCTGCGTCCAGCTCTGTGCTGGACATAGAACCTGCTTAAGATTCTCTCTCCCTCTGCCTTTCCCCCACTCTCTCTCTCTTTCCAAAAAAAAAAATTTTTTTTAAGGAAATCTCACCTACTCCATGGTCATCTTCCTTTGTTATATTTTAGAAGCTTTATTGGTTTACCATTCACATTCAGAGCTATGACCCATCTTGCATTAATCTGGTGTAAGGTCAAGTTCAAGATTTTTTTTTTCCCCAACTAGATACTACTTTCTCCAGCACCATTTATTGAAAAGTAATCTTTTCTCCATTGAATTGCACTGTCAACTTTATTGTAGATCAAGCCACCATACATGTATGTATCTCTTGGATTCTATCTCTCCTATTGGTCTATGTGTCCATCCTTGCATCAAAGTATTACATCCATGAAATGAGATTAACTTGTGTGTCTGATAAATATAAACATTTACCTCTGCACATCTTCCTACTTCACTTCTAACCCCTTTAATGGTGGGACAGAAGGAGAGATGGGTCTACTCTAACCCGTTTTTCCTCCTCTGAAAAATTTTATAAGTGACTATTAAATAAAAATCCTCTTGGCTTCTTTTTTTAAAGATTGTTTTAATGTTTATTTATTTATTTTTAGAGAGAGAGAAAGAGTGCACGTGAGCAAGGGAGGAGCAGAGAGAGACTCCCAAGCAGGCTCCATGCTGTCAGCACAGAGCCCGACATCGGGCCATGAGATCAGGACCTGAGCCAATATCAAGAGTCAAACATTTAACCAACTGAGCCACCCAAGCATTCCTAAGATTTTATTTTTAAGTAATCTCTACACCCAACGTGAGGCATGAATGTACAACCCCAAGACCAAGAGTCCCATGCTCCACCCACTGAGGCAGCCAGACGCCCCCCTCTTGGCTTCTTTTGGAGAAAACTGAGAAGACTGGATAACTGAAAAACAAATAATTTTTAAGTGAATATGACTGAGATGGGAAATGACAGAATGAGAAAAACAGTACTACCTTGACACCTTGAAGTCCCTAGCAATCAATTATCTACATGTTTAGGATTTTATTCATGATGAAAAATAGTCAAGACCTTGCATGAATTGCTATTTGGAAAAGCTGCTGTGGTAACTACTACATATACATTGTTTTCAGGGTCTGCTGAATACCCAAAACTCTGAATATGAAAAGAGATTTTAAAAAATAATGAAAAAATTGGGGCACCTGGGTGGCTCAGTCAGTTAAGCGTCCAACTTCGGCTCAGGTCATGATCTCACAGTTCGTGGGTTCGAGCCCTGCGTCGGGCTCTGTGCTGACAGCTCAGAGCCTGGAGCCTGTTTCGGATTCTGTGTCTCCCTCTCTCTCTGCCCCTCCCCTGTTCACGCTCTGTCTCGGTCTCAAAAATAAATAAACATTAAAAAAATAATAATGAAAGACTAGAAGATACAAACCACAGGCATGTACTTATATGCAAACTTATAGATACACATAGTTTTGTTCTATCAAGAGGCAACAGAATAGATGAAGCAAAAGCAATTTAGAAGAAATGTTCCCAAGAAGAAAGTCTTGAGTCCACAAATCACACTGACTAAACTGATGGAAAGCAGCTCTTGAACTACAAAGAAATGAACTGAGAAAGTCATCAGAAATTAAAAGAAAGTTCAGAAATGTGGCTCATCACATATATAATATACAAAACTTAGTGACTCCCTTATATAAGAAAGGTAGCACATTAAAAAATGGAATTTTCTATGGAGATGTTCCTTCTGCAGTCACATATACGCACAGATACATAAAAATGTCATTAACATGACAGTAAATCCAGGCTAATAAAGATATAGCATAGACATAGTGAGAGTAAGAACTGGTTGTTGTTGTTGTTGTTGTTGTTGTTGTTGTTGTTGTTGTTTCCAGAAATGTTGAAGGTTTTCTGGAAGACTAAAAGAAGAATGGATCATAATGACAGATAAACCAGGGCAGAGAAAACCAAAAGGCCAAACAGGTACAGGACAAGGTTTTCACAGAAGCACAGGTCATTCCTAACCAAGAAAGCTCTAGGCTTGGAATTGGCAAGAACTCCTGGGTGGCTGGGTCAGTTGAGCACCTGACTCTGGATTTTGGCTCAGGTCATTGATCTCACATTTGTGAGATCAAGCCCCCCATCAGGCTCCACACTGACAGCATGGAGCCTGCTTGGTATTCTTTCTCTCCCTCTCTCTCTGCTCTTCCCCTGCTCACATGCTCCCTCTCTTTCTCTCTCTCAAAATAAATAAATAAACTAAAAAAAAAAAAAAAATTGGCAGGAACAGAAGCCAGAGGAGCTGTGGGGCAGCATTTAAGGTAATTACATAATCGATCACCTTTGACAGTTGGGCCAACTAGCCCATCCTCTACCAGGTGTAGACAGAACAATGGTCTACAGCACGTGCCCCTGGCCAGCACTCTAACAGTTACATGTTAAATCTAAACAGAGGGAAAGGTGTGCTTACCAGTTTATGATGGGCGTTAGAGCCTGAACCAGTTCTTACCAGGAATAAAATACACCGAGGCACACGCCTGTCAACTCATCTTGGCAGTCACAGGGGACCTTCCACACACACCGAGGGTAAGTCCACCTTTGAAACAGGACTTAGCAACAACCACAAAGCCAAGAATCCACAGGCCCATGCAAGGAATCAGTACTTGGGGTGAACACACAAACACTGGTTGCCCATTCCAATTAGCATAAAAACAAATGTACAGCTAAGGAGAACCAATCATTTGAAGAAAGTCAGTAGCCTGAGAGAGGTGTAACCAACTGAACAAAGCTACTGAAGAAAAATTTTACTGGAGGCCTTAAAAGAAGACCTGAATAAATGGAAATCTAAGCCATGCTCATGGAAGGGAAGGGAACCCTGTAAACCTTTGGTCTCTCTGCCAAATAATATATGACACCAGTGTACTTCAAATAAAAACTCAACAAGATTTTCCATGGAACACGTACACAAAGGACTCCAAACTTCATAGAAACATCAGTGTTGCAAGAATACCCTTGTCCGTTTTGAAGAGGAACGAGAGAGAGATTTCCTACCAAATATCAAAACTTACCGTGAAGATTTAGTAATTAAAACAGAACAGTATTTGAAATGGATAAGCAAATGGAAGAGAAGAGGTAGCTGGGATTTAAGATATGACAAAGATGACATTCTAAATAAAAGGGACAGGCCATCAGGTAAGTGCTACAGACCAATAGGGAAACCACTTGAGGAAAAACATTAAGCTTATGTCTATGTAACAACTTGGCGCATAAATTCCAGCGAGACCAAAGATGTAAATGCACATAATAAAAACAGAAAAGTATGAGAAGAAAATGAGTAAATCTTTAATCACCTCAGGGTGTGAGTAATCTTTTGGAACATGGCAGGGAAGTAATTAAGAACTGGCTTATCAATTTGACCACATAAAATTAAAACTATGCAAAAATAAATTCAATAAATGAGGATAAAAGGCAAAGAACAAGCTGAGGGAAAAATTCAACATATAAAATTGAGAGTCTTGGGGAGCCTGGGTGGCTCAGTCGGTTAAGCGTCTGACTTCAGCTCAGGTCATGATCTCACAGTTCATGGGTTTGAGCCCTGTGTTGGGCTCTGTGCTCACAGCTCAGAGACTGGAGCCTGTTTCAGCTTCTGTGCCTCCCTCTCTCTCTCTGTCCCTCCCCTGCTTACACTCTGTCTCTCTCTCAAAAATAAATAAACATTAAAAAAATTTTTTAATTGGCCAAATCAATTTCATTGCAAGAATGTAAACGTGATTTAATATGAAGAGATGTATTAATGTAATTTTTTTTATTTGAAAGAGAGAAAGAGAGAGCACACAAGTGGGGAGGGGGGGCAGAGGGAGGGAGGGAGAGAGGGAGAGAGGGAGAGAGAGAGAATCCCAAGCAGGCTTCATGCCCAGGACAGAGCCTGACACAGGGTTTGATCCCACAATAGTGAGATTCCACAACCTGAAGGAATATATATTATATTTATATGAATAAATATTTACATAATATATATATGTATATATAATATATATACTAAAAAACCTCTTCATAAACTAGACCCAATAGGATATTTCAAGCACCTAACAGAGTGCCTATGATGTTGGAAGCATTCAATAAATAACTATCAAATTATTGCATAAACCATGATTCCTTCATTTGAAGGAATTTAAAAAAATTTAAAGCAAATTTAAAAAATTTGCTTTAAAGCAAAAGCAATTTTTTCTTGACATTAATAATGGTGAAAACTCAGAGGCAAAACTAGGAGGAAAAATGCTCCCTCTACTGTTATTTACCTCTGAAATAGGGTAAGTTAAAAAAAAAAAAAAAAAAAAAGAACCAGAAGGCATAAATACTAAATTTTTTTTTAAAGGGGGAAAAAAAAGAAAGTACAAAATAATTATTTCCAACAAGTGATCTGATTGCCTCCCTGGACATTCCTTATCCCCCCATCTCTTCCACCTTCTTCCCTGGATGCCTGCCCCCCTCATCCCACAAATACACATGGATAGGTGAGTCATCACAGAACAGAAAGCAAACCATTCAGGCCCACCAAATATATAAAAACCAAATCATTAACACTAAGGTCAATAGCAGACTTGTCTCCTAAGCTTTCCATCAGCATCCCTGAATTGTTGTCCTGGGACAGCAAATGGCCTTTCCATTTCATTTCCATCATTTCTTTTCTGACTGAACAGATCTGACACTGGGATCACTTTGTTGCCTTAAACCAAGGACTCAGGGGTGCCCTAGGTGGCTCAGTTGGTTAAGCAGCCAACTCTTGGTTTCAGCTCAGGTCACGATCTCATAGCATCAGGCTCTGTGCTGACAGCGTAGAGCTTGCTTGGAATTCTCCCTCTCGCCTTCTCTCTCTGTCCCTCTCCCACGTGCGCTTTCTCTGCTTCTCTCAAAATACATAAACTTAAAAACAAACGAACAAACAAACGCAGGGCTCAAAAAAGCACAATCCCTGCTGATAAAGGACTGAGGAAATGGAAGATAAAGTGTCTTCCTTCTAAACTGAAAACAGACCCAGAAGTGCAAGATCTTTCTTTATCTCTATAAGGAGAATCCTCTACAATTCTGGACACTTTCATTTTATATAGCACAAATCCTAACAAAGAACAAACCCTTTAATAAGTCCATTATGCGTGAACTTTTCTACCATTTGCATTATTTTGTTCATTTCCAATCAATCCCCTATTATCAATAAGATCCCTTGCCCCTGGAAGGTGGTAATAGTTTTTTTAAAAAGTTTGAGGGGTGCCTGGATGGCTCAGTTGGTAGAGCATGTGGCTCTTGATCTCAGGGCTGTGAATTTGAGCCCCACATTGGGTGTAGAGATTACTTAAAATAAAATCTTTTTTTAAAAAGTTTGAGAATTGATACTATAAGCCATTCATGTCTTTTATGTCTCATAGTAACCAGGACAGACTGGAAGCACAATGGCAGTGGAAGTAGACTGGTAACAATTTTAAAAGCAGGTGGTAGTGAACATAAGGGAAAAGGGTAAGAATGGAATTGCTGGTTGGTCATACAGGGAGTTAATTAAAGACTCCACGAATCTATCATTTCAAAGATTTTAATGTAGGGGGGCATGGATGGCTCAGTCGGTTGAGCTTCCAACTTCAGCTCAGGTCATGATCCCATGATTCAGGAGTTCAAGCCCAGCATCAGGCTCTGTGCTGTCAGCGAGGAGTCTGCTTTGGATCCTCTGTCTCCCTCTCTCCCTACTCCTCACCCTCTCATTCTCTCTCCCTCTCTCTCTCTCCCTCCCTCTCTCCCCCCCACTCCCTCTCTATCTTACTCTCAAAAATGAATAAACATTTTTTTAAAAAGATTTTAATGTATTTTGCTATTAGTCTGAGTTCACAAACATTATGTAAGTTTTCCAAATGTTTTATGTGCACTATCCAAAAAAGCAAAAATATTTAGGAGCTTAAGAACTATTTTGAAGCTCCAATCTATCTTCAATGTAGATTTCTTTTGAAAAACAATAAAGCTGACCCGTGCCATCAGGAATTCAATTAGACTATTTCACAGGTAATGGTTTCTGATTTAGTGGTGCAATCATCCATAAAATAGAGTCCTTTCAGAGTTTACTGAGCCATTTTTAATTGTTTTTCCTTAAAGTCAAACTGAAGACTGCTATAAGAAGTAATAATATATCTCCCTGGGTATGTCTCAGTGGTTTATAACCAAAATACAGCACCTTTAGCTGAAAGACTTGTTTTAGGTTTCCCATCCATTTAAAATTGGACTTACATTTCTAAATTAAATACACACACACACATATTACATATACATGTACATATATACATGTGAATATTCTGGTAGATATCCTGGTATTATGGTGACAATGATATTTCATATTTTTTAAAATTTTTTTTAGTTTATTTCTTTTGAGAAAGACGGAGTCAGCGCAAGTAGGGGAGGGGCAGAGAGAGAGGGAGAGAGAAAATCCCAAGCAGGCTCACGCTGCCAGTGCAGAGCCTGACTCAGGGCACAAACTCACCAAACCATGAGATCATGATCTGAGCCAAAACCAAGAGGCAGACACTTAACCAACTGAGCCACCCAGGTGCCCCGATATTTCATATTCTTATGAGCAATTTCTTTTACAAAGCTAAAACTGGTCCTTACTTGTAAGAACCATATACATTATGAGGTATCGACTCACACTTCATCATTGAGAATGCCAACCATATAGACTGCATCAATGCTTGGAAATATGTTTAGACAATTTGGTGAAAACTGGAAAACTCAATACATAACAGAGTACAGACATACCAACCCAAACTCAACTGCATGAAATTAAAATGGGAATCCAGCTGGGGTGTGATGAAAGGACCTCCGGTGCCTTTCCTAGCTTGGAAATCTAGAAACCAAGGTCTGAATTCCAACATCTGCAACTATGTGTAAAAGGCCTAATTCTCTTGAGCCTTTTTGGCAGAGCTGGTTTCCATCCATCAGGTGTCAGCTTCTACTAGTGACAGGTGACTGATTCATAGAAAAGGGCCCCCACAGACCAGCTCACCAAAGACCTGCACTGGGGCCCCGTTCATGGACTGCTTCAGCACCCAAAGAACGACCTTCCTGAAGCCTACCGTCACCTTCCTGCCCCTTCCAGAAGCTATCTTCATCCCTTAAAGTTTTCAAAATATACACACAACATGACACTTTATCATTCAAATCCCCTGCCTAGCATCCTACACCCTATCTTCTCCAGAATAAATATTCTGAATTCCTTCAAACATTTCTTTATACAGTCTGGTTTTCCCAGGATAGTCCAGGCTTAACTTTGTTTTTTTAGAACAATAACTACGCCTCTCAAAATACGAAGTACACTAAGTTAAAATATGACATTCAAACTAATACAGAATGGATGTGCATTAAATACCTTATTCAAATTATTCATCAAGGAGGAAACAAATAACATGATAGAGGAACTAGAAAAAAGGTGTTAGAATAAGTTTGCTAGTTGAGATCTAAAACTAGTTAATCCTAACTGGAAATGAATAATAAACTTTGGGGTTGTTTTTTTCTACAAGTATCCTTTGTAGACTTCACAGTGTCCAGGACCTAATCAAATAATAGAGAGCAGGGGTGCCTAGGTGGCTTAGTTGGATAAGTGTCCAATTTTGGCTCAGGTCAGGATCTCGTGGTTTGTGAGTTCGAGCCCCACATTGGGATCTGTGCTGACAGCTCAGAGCCTGGAGCGTGCTTCAGATTCTGGGTCTCCCTCTCTTTCTCTGCCCTTCCCCCCATTCATGCTCTGTCTCTCTCTCAAAAATGAATAAACATTAAAAATAAATTTAATAAATTTAATAAATTAATTTTTAAAAAAATAATAGAGAGCAAAGTCAAAAGGTATACCCTTCTAGGGGTTCAAATAATCCCTGGGCAGGTCTGATAAATAATGCCCCAGGATGATGTGAAAAGAACATTAAATTATTCTCTTGCTTTGTTTCCAAGTGTTGGATAATTTTTCTTAATAGACCTCTTTCATTCTCCCAACGCATCCCAGTTTGTACAATAAATTATATGGCGGCCAAACTTACAGCACCTCATTGACATATTCCTCACCTTCCTGGCCAAGGTTTATCCTTTAGGATGTAGCACCCAGAACCAAAAAATAAAAAACTCCACATATGCCTTGAACCATGCAGGCTACAGAATAATTCGGACCTTCCATAATCTCAGCACTATCTCAGCACTACACATGAAATGAACAAAGATCACATTAATAGCCACATGGTATCACTGACTTATGTTAAGCAACTGAAACCCTCAGTCTTCTTTACCTAGAATGCTCCTTTGGTAAATATATTTTTCAAAATGCTGATTTTACTCCTCCTGACACATAAAAACTGTTCTTCTCTTGACTTCCGGTGTAGCCATGAAGTCAGCCATGGCGGCTGATGGTACCACTAACCTGTCACAGCAGCCACCTCCAGAGCTTGTGGACAAATGTATAGGATCAAGAATTCACAGTGTGATGAAGAGTGATAAAGAAATTGTTGGCACACTTTTGAGATCTGATGAATTTGGAAATCACATCAGAAGGATCACCAAATTAGATCAGATTTCGTTATATAGAAATAATTTAACAATGCTGGTTCCTGGAGGAAAAGGACCTGAAATATAAATGGATTTCCTTGGCTTACTCTCTTTTGTCTTATAATGACACAAAATAGAAATTTTTTTTAAAACTTTTAATGTTTGGATTCTATAAAGCTAAGTGTCCCAGTAAAGGGAAATGTTTTGAAGATGCATTGTTGGTTTGTTTTTTTTTTAATTAATTTATTTATTTTGAAAGAAAGAGAGAGCACAAGCAAGGGAGGGGCAGAGAGAGAATCCCAAGTAGGCTCCATGCTGCCAGACAGAGCCTGACAGAGGGTTCAAACTCACAAACCATGAGATCATGACGTAAGCCAAAACCAAGAGTCAGATGCTTAACTGACTGAGCCACCCAGGCACCCCTGAAGATGTGTTGTAAATGTCCATTTTTGTATCTTGGGAAAAGGAGAAAAAAAAATTGTTCTTTGAAGGCTAAAATAAGAATGTTGGCTACAAAAATATTATTCCTCCCTTTTGTATTTTCTTCCAGCCATGCATTCCCTCCTATTATATTGGAACTCTGCAGCCTTCTATCATACATTACCCATGCTTAGCAAACATTGCTTATATGTTTTATAAAATCAAGTGATGATCCTGTCCCTCTGGAACACAAATTATGGATCTAAATTGGTAAACTCTTAGAACCATTGCAATTATCACATCCTCCTAACCCTTAACCCAGGCAAACTGCGCCACAGACACCTAAAGAGCAGGTTCATGCTGGGGCGCCTGGGTGGCTCAGTCGGTTGAGCGACCGACTTCAGCTCAGGTCACGATCTCGCGGTCTGCGAGTTCGAGCCCCGCGTCGGGCTCTGGGCTGATGGTTCAGAGCCTGGAGCCTGCTTCCGATTCTGTGTTTCCCTCTCTCTCTGCCCCTCCCCTGTTCATGCTGTGTCTCTCTCTGTCTCAAAAAAATTAAAAAATAATAATAATAAAAAAAAAAAAAAAAAAGAGCAGGTTCATGCTGAGCAGATGCTCAGCATCTGGACCACGCCTCCAGCTGCCCCACAGCCCTCTGGCTGCTGCTTCCAGCACACTCTTGCTGCCTCCTAAGAGCCACCCTAGCTCTGATGGTCAATTATTTCTTCCTCATTCCTGGCCTCTGCTCCATTTCCCCTCTCTTGAATAATAGCCAGCCCCTCCAGCAGATCCATGGATAACAAGACCTTCTTCCATCATCCCCCGGATACTTCTTCCTGAATCCCGCCCTTCCATGCCTGTGGACAGCTCAGTGTGTCCCTAGCTATGCTCTACAATGGACAATCCAAGAATATGTGAGGCAGGAAGAGGATTGCCAGGACCTGCTTCAGCTGAAATTCAAGGAAGCTCATGAAAACCACTCCCACCTTCTGTCAATTTCCTTTAGGAGAACTTCACCATCACATCCGGAAACAACTTCATCCCACCCCATCTCCCAACCTACAGTTCATCCTCTGTATTGTTTAGTTCATCCTCTAGGCCAGAAATTGGCAAACAAAAGCCCACAGGTCACACCCAGCCACTGATTTTGTAAATAAAGTTTAGGTGGAACACAGCAACACCCATTTGTTTACATATCATCTATAGCTGTTTTTGCGCTTCAATGGCAGAGGTAAGTAGTTGTGATGGACCCATGTATGCCCACAAAGTCTAAAATATGCACACTTTACAGAAAAAGTTTGCTGACCTCTGATGAGGCCCCTGTTCCCACTCCTTCAAAGGTCAACTTGAAGGTCATCTCCTGGAACATTCTTCAATGTACCACCTCCCGCTAGGTGGGGCTAATGGTTTTGTCACCATTCTGTCCAGAGCCATTTATGGATGCGTCTATAACAGCAATATTTTCCATCATAAATTCTCAAGACTCACCTAGTATAGCATCTGACCTACAATCAGTAATATAACTTATTACTTTTTTTTATTGCTGAACAATTAACTGTGTCCGAGGCATCATAGTGAGCACTTACCTTCACTCTCTGATATCACCTTCACAATAAGCCACATAAGACAGGCTCTGAGAGGTTCGATAGGTGACCACGATGACAGAGTAACAAGGCATAGACCAATGCTGGAATCCTGACCTCTCTGAATCTAGTGCCTAGGTTCCTGACTCCTAAGCTATATAATCAATGTTTATTTCATAAGCCTTCTGGTAAAGACCCCATTAGCTCCTTACTCTGAAATGAGTGGAAATTCACTCAAAAGTAAGAGCTAGAGGCTTTATGCTTCTGTTATCCATCTAGTCACTAAAATGAGATTCTAGAATTCCTTGGGAAGCTGCAACAAGGTGTCCTGTTAATGAGGCTGTCTGCCATCAGATTTGCCCTGTTTTGTAGTTAGGAAAGCACCCTTATCCTGTGCAGCTAAATAGACAATAAACTAAGCTGGGGAGACCAGGAAAGTGTACAAGGATGGACCACCTTGTCAGGTCACAGAAAGGCTCTGTAGTCACAGAAATGAACTGGGCCAACAGTCCTTTCGAAACAACACATCAGGAAATTCGTTCGAAAGTTGGAAAAAAGGCAAAAAGTGTGCATGGCACATACTTTCAGAATCAGATGGGGCATCGGACACCGAAGAACTGTATACAGGAATATACTGTTTACCACTGATAAAAAAGTACAAGAATTCTTGAACTTGTTAACTGTTCAACAGAACAAATAGCTCCCCAAGATTAATGGCGGCTATACATTAAGCAGTCTTATAACTAACTCAGCAATCTTACCCTAATATTTCTTTATTAAGTTGCCTATAAATGTCCTAGCATCTTAAATGTTCTTTCAACCAGTATTAACATCTAACGGGTTCCCTGATTAATTAATAAACTAAGTAAAATCAATAACACATGTTATTTTTGCCTGAGGAATCATGATTTTACCTCTTTAAAAATCACACTTTGGTGGGGCTCCTAGGTGGGTCAATCAGTTAAGCATCCAACTCTTGATTTCAGCTCAGGTCATTATCTCACGGTTCATGAGTTCAAGCCCCACATCAGGCTCTGCACCGACAGTGCGGAACCTGCTTGGGATTCTCTCTCTCTCCATCTCTCTCTACCACTCACCCCTGCTCTCTCTCTCTCTCTCAAAATAAATAAAAATTAAACACTTAAAAAAAAATAAAAATCATACTTTGTAAATATGTTAAAGATTTCATATCTCTAGGAAGGGTTTCAACTGATAAAACACAAAGACCTCAAGTAATCTTTCAAAAATCCATCTATTATTTAATTTTGCCTTGTGAAAAAAAAAGATGTCTTTTTTTTTTTATGTGCTAAACTGAAGAATGTTTGACTGTCCTGTAGCTATCTTTTAAAAGGCACAGTTATCACTGATCTAAGATAATTCAACACCAGGAAATTACAATGGAAGTATTCTCAGTCTGACAGAAGTGACATGTGGGCCAGAAAAAGCTACATAAAAATACAAAGATCTCACAGTTGTTCGTATCACATTCTGTTACAGGTGAATTCAAAGGTTGTATTTTCCCACTTTATGTAGAACTGACAAGAAATGTTTTGAACTAAATTTAGTAACTACTGCCTCTGGAAGAAAATAGTGTTACCTTCAGCAATAACTCCAGAGTCTAGACATATAACTGCCATCCCAAAAGTCTCATCCTTCAGAAAATGCTTTCCCAGAACGATTTTACAAGACCTGCTTCTCTCATTATATAAGATTATTCAGCAATTGCCAGCCAGCCATGTTCTCTATCAAAGCTGAGGTTTTTTTCATCTGGGCTAAGCTACAGGACAGGGAGTCACCAAAGTCTACGGCAACAAGGCTAAACTACCCCTGGGCACTTGAGATGCAAATAATATCCCATTTCTTTACTGTAAATGTGTAGAAACAACTAAATTGTATCATCCTCCAGGTCTAACCCACCATGATGGGCTGGAAGACGAATATATCAGTTCACTTTCAGGTCTCCCTCCACACACCTTGTATCATTCAACCACCCAGGTTATATGGGATGTTGAGTCACAGGGAAGGGCACATTCTGAACCTAGGTAGTGACCTACCCACGCCAGGATCCATGATAAAGGTGGGGAGAGGGGGGCTCTTCCAGCAGCTCCACTTCCTCCAGGCCAAGTTAGACCTTGGGGACCTTTGCCTCCACTCTTGGTGGGTTCGTCATGCCATCATTCCTCTCATCTTGGTGGTAGTGAGCACTCCAAGCCCCTCCCCAGACCCCAGACCTCTCTCCATTCCACTTGGGAGAACCTCACAGCCCCCAGGATAGATGTTTCTTCCTTCAACCCTCAGGCACTAAACTTCCAACCCCCCACCACCTCCTCCCCCCAGTGAAGCCCTGTTCATCTTCAAAATGGGATAAAACAAACCCATGGTCAGCCCACCTGTACTGCCTTGGGGCCAGAACGTCAACTTTCACCCCGGGGCACAACGCACAGGTTGTGAACTGCAGGACATGGGGTGTTGAGGAGCTCAGAGTGCAAGAAATGGAGAGCTGAGCCAGGGGTGGCATGAGAGAAAGAGCATGATAGATCTTCTCATTGCTCTCTAGTGCAAGCCTGCTCTCAGGAAAGTAAGTTATTCTCAAATCTTTCAAATCCAGGCTCCTCTATATAACAGCCATATGTCTGTGGGCAAGTTAACCTCAATTTCCTCACCCGAAAATGGGATTAATCATGGTCCGTATTTTATATAGTTGGAGGAGAATTGCAGGAATTAGGAAGTGTAAAGTGATTAGGGGGCACATGGGTGGCTTAGTTGGTTGAGAGTCCAACTCTTGATTTCGGCTCAGGTCATGATCTCATGGTTGTGGAATCGAACCCCATGTCAGGCTCTGTGCTGACAGCTTGGAGCCCGCTTGGGATTCTCTCTCTCCCTCTCTGCCCTCTTTCCCTCCCTCTCTCTCTCAAAATAGACATTAAAAAAATAAGTGTAAAGTGATTAGAACAGTTCCTGGAACATAGTAGTCATCCAATAAATCTTAGATGTTACTAACACCTAGGATTATTAATATTGACTGCCACAGTATATTCTCAGTAAAGTGCCACCTCCCACTTTATGAAGTGGGTATGAAGTTGCCATCATGTTCCATCAGAATGGAACCACAAGTGTTACTGAAGCTGAGACACCCGAGACAAGGTCTCTAATCCCTGGGAAGTAAAACTAAATCCCAAAGACCCTTAAAGGGAAAGTCCATCTCATGGAATTGTGTCTGAGAATGAAGGTTGTCTCAAAACCTCATTCAGAAGGATAGCTAGAGCTGAGGACTCAGTCCCTCGACAATGTGAGGGGCACGTGGATCTGGAAATTCTTTTACATTGTTGTTCCCTCGGATCCAGCACATCACGCCTCTAAGCAGGAAGCTGATATCCTGTTGGAAAATTTTGGACAACCACCCTGGGTTACACGGGAAACACTGAAACCCCACTGGGGGCTACAGTAATAGTAGGCTTTCAAATGGATTCTCTACAAGATACAGATACTAGAAACTACTCTGTGATTCCTAAACATTCACATGATTTGCATCCAAATCAAATTCGTTGTCTATATTCTTTTTTTTTTAATATTTATTTATTTTTGAGAGAGACACAGAGTGTGAGCCAGGGAGGGCAGAGAGAGAGAGGAAGACACAGAATCCAAAGCAGGCTCCAGGCTCTGAGCTGTCAGCACAAAGCCTGACGTGGGGCTGGAACCCATGAACTGTGAGATCGCGACCTGGGCCGAAGTCGGACGCCTAGCCGACTGAGCCACCCAGGTGCCCCTGGTTGTCTCTATTCTTGATGTTTATTCATGGATAGTTATTGACGGCAGGCATTCTACTAGGTGCTTAGGACACAGTGGTGGAAAAGCTGCAGTCTGCGACCTCACAGGGCTTGCAGACTTTTAGGGGACACTGTACAGGAGCTGGATGCTATGAGGACAAATACCCAGAATATCTGACTTCATCTGGTGGCTCAGGAAAGTCTTCCCAGGGGAAGCAAATTTTAAGACTAGAAATAAAAGGCATTTTATGACAGGTAGAAGGAGAATGATAGGCATCATCGTTAAACGACTTGCTGAAAAACAACAGGGGGAAAATTGAAAATGGCTGGAACGCAGGAAGCGAGGGAGTAAACCCACAAAGAGAGGCCAAAGACACAGGAAGGGGACAGGTATGCAGGGCATGGAGACCATAATGAGGAGCTTGGACCTTATTCTGAGGAAGTGGGATATGATCACCTTTTTGTTTTAAGCAGATTACTCTGGCCACAGTGAGGACAACAAATTTTAGCATGGCAACATTAAATACAGAGATTCTACATAAAGCTATTGTAGGTAAACAGGTGACAAATGGTCGTGACTTAGAATGGGGACCACAAGGGGCAGGTCACGATCTACTGGTTCATGAGTTCGAGCCCCATGTCAGGCTCTGAACTGTTAGCTTGGGATTCTTTAAACAAACAAAAAAACAAACAAACAAACTTAAAAAAGAAAAAAAGAATGAGGACTGCAAGAAAGAAGTGGATGGATCCCAGAGATATTTAGGATGTGGTCATAATAATAGCTCATGGGGGATTAAGGAGGAGAGGCAAAGCCGATTCCCATGTCTCAAGATGGGGAAGGTGCTAGGGGCGCCTGGGTGGCTCAGTCGGTTGAGCGTCCGACTTCAGCTCGGGTCATGATCTCACAGTCTGTGAGTTCAAGCCCTGCGTCGGGCTCTGTGCTGACAGCTCAGAGCCTGGGGCCTGTTTCAGATTCTGTGTCTCCCTCTCTCTCTGACCCTCCCCCGTTCATGCTCTCTGTCTCGAAAATAAATAAAACATTAAAAAAAATTTTTTTTTAAATTATTCTAAAAAAAAAGATGGGGAAGGTGCTAATCATTTACTATGACAGAAAACACTGGAGAACAAGCAGTCTGGAGTTGATGACCATGAGTTCCTTTAGAAGAAATGTTAAATCTAAGTTGAGTGTGCTACGTCCAAGTGGAAATTCCAAGCAGGCGAGCCAATACTTAGAAGAAAGCCCAGACAAGAAATAGTTTGGAAGTTATCAATATAAAAATAGTAGGTGAAGCCATGGAAACAGGTGGCCGTATCAGCCTGTGTTACTGAAACAAAACAAAAGGAAGTCTATTCTGTACCTACCTACACTTAATCATGGGAATTTCAGGCCAAGTAGGGGAGGGGAGGAGAAGATGCCATGTGGAGCCAGTGGGGGCATATTTCAGGGTGGGATACGGCTTCCTCCACACTCTGCCCCCTCCCACCACCCCTCTTCCATCCTGCCCAGGCTCTCAAGTGGATCTTGCTGGCTGCCCTTCTATTTCTTGTGGCCCACATTCCTCTGGGTCCAGGTAACCAAGAAGGGAATAGAAGCCTCAAGAAGTGAGAAGGGAGAAGCCTGAAGCCACCAGGAGAGAAGGTGGTGAGGGCTATATCTCTTTCAGAGCTCCTTCTCACTAACCGCTTATCAGATTATCAGAATCTACGTGTTAGTAAGATCCCTGGGTGATTGGTATGTATGTTACAGTTTGAGGCATCCTGATGTGTAATATGGGTCAGCAAACTTTGTAAAGAACCAGAGTAAACATTTTAGGTTTTGTGGGCCCATGCTGAGACACCTGCTCAGCAGAGCCACTGTATAGCAAAAGCAGACACTGACGACATGTGACAAATGAGGTGGCTGCGTTCCATTAAAGTTTATTTATGGACACCAAAATTTGAATTTCATATAATTTTTACAGTCACCAAAAAGTAATTCTATTCTAGGAGAATCTTAGAATTTTGTAGGCAGGAGTATTAGATGATATCATAAAACCTAGGGAGTAAAAGAGACACATAATTCTAAACATAGGATCCTGGGGCACCTGCATGGTTCAGTCGTTTAAGCCTCTGACTCTTGATTTCGGCTCAGGCCATAATCTCACAGTTTGTGAGATCAAGCCCCATTTCAGGCTCTGTGCTGACAGTGTGGAGCCTGCTTGGGATCCTCTCTCTCTCTCTCTCTCTCTCTCTCTCTCTCTCTCTCTCTCTCTCTCCTTCCCTCTCAAAATAAATAAACTTTAAAAATAAAATCCTGTGTGAAGATTCTGTTTATTCTACATCTAAATAAAGCTGCGAAGTTCAACATTAAATAGTCATCACGAGGGCAGAGTCCTACGTGGATATAACTTGGCTTCCATGCTCAGCAGGGAGCCTGATGCTGGGTTTCATCCCATGACCCTGGGATCATGATCAGAGCTGAATCAAGAGTCAGCTGCTCAACTGACAAGCCACCCAGGCACGCAAGTTTCATATTTTCTTAATTGCAAACACAGTTGCCTCACTGTGCCACAAAGTTCTTGTAGGCATTTAAACCAAATATTTCTTTCTAAGGATGAATTTTGTGAGTTTTTTGCATCCTTGCTTGTTTACCATTCCTTCTCTAGACATTTAAAGCTTTACCCGTGGGTCAGAGGTATGTGGCCTGTGCTCCCAGAGTACCTATTCTTTATCAAGAGAAAGAAAACCACCAAAACATCTCTGTCACCAAAACGAATGAGATCATTTTCTTAATATTTGAATCACTCCACCTTAAAGCAGATTATTTTTTTCCTCGTTAATCCATTTTCTTGGCATTTCACATGACATCTTCCTACTCTCCTTGGATTTCTTTTCATCGTATCTTGCCAAAAGAATTAAAAAGTGAAAGCTGAAACTCTTCATTTCATTTTTAAAGTCATGTGATGAGAAGATCAAATAAAATTCGACTGGCCAAAGTCCGTCTCTTCCAAATGCTTAACTGTACACATACCTAAGTCATACACAGAGTTGTAACATTTTAAACAAACCACATGTTCTATATAATACAAGGTGGTATAATTTAAGCAACCATTAAGAATCTGAAATTATTCCAAGCAAAAGTCACTCAAAATCTGCAACCAAGTCCCCCATTTTTTTTCATGACCCCCCCTTTTTAAAAAATACCTGTTTAGGGGCACCTGGGTGGCTCAATCGTTGAGCATCTGACTCTTATTTCAGCTCAGGTCATGATCCCAGGGTCATGGGATCAAGCCCCGTGTTGGGCTCCACTCTGTGCATAGAGCCTGCTTAGGAATCTCTCTCTTTCTCCCTCTCCCTCTCTCTCTCTCTCTCTCTCTCTCTCTCTCTCTCTCTCTCCCCCACTGCCCCTCTCTCCTGCTCACATGTTCCCTCTCTCTAAAATAAATAAATAAGTAAATAAATACATAAATAAATAAGAACAACTGTTTATGTAAATATTGAGATACAAAAATTGTATACTTGGGACTATGAACTACAGAACGTTTAGTTCTTCATTCAACTCTTAAAGAAGGAAGGATGAGGTGTCTTGATGCCTTCCATTTCTTTTCAGGTACATTGAGAGTTAATGATCATCTTCTCCCCCAAAAAGAGCGAGGAGTTGTAACCTATTTCTGAGACAGGAGACTCACAGAGAGAATTGGAAACAGGATAGATCCTTAGATGCAGAAAGTCACAGAACTGTCCTTGAACCCAGATTGAACCCAGAAAGTCACAGAACTGTCCTTGAACCCAGATTGAAGGCAACAGAAAGCTGGATCATTAATAAAATCATGATTTGCCTTGAGCCCACCAGAGCGCTGAAACAGCAAGGCAGGCAGACAGGTGAACTAAATTTCAGATGATAGGCCCTGAGGAGGGGCCAGACTCTTGAACTGCTTCACCTGTGGCAAAGTGCAGCCCAAAGAGACAACTGCCTTAGAGGGTAAACAGAAAATGGATGCATGTTTAAGGAATTCTTCAAGGCCAAGTGTGGGCTAAAGTGAGGGTCACATCCCTAGTTGCTCCTGATGCAGGAAGTCTGCACTCCCTCACCCCACCTCCCTACCACCCCACCCCTGTGCACAAGCACACAAAGCCCCACCCACTTGCCCTTTGTGAAGGGAACTGGGAGCCAAGGACTGTGGGTCCCAGGGAAGGGGTGGGAAGTGCTCCTGCCCACCAGCCCCCAACCCCCAAGCCCAGGTAGAGATTCATTGCCTCTGGGCAGGGATAGAAGCCAACATCACTTGAGAAGGTGCAGAAAACCCTCCCTCTCTCCCCCAGTCCCAGGCAAAGGTAAACTTCTGAGGGCATAGTCAGGCAACCCACCTCAAATCTACCACCAACCTTGCACTGGCAATAAGAGCCAGCAATCTACACCGGGGTTGGGCTGTGGAGGAACGAGCCAACTTGCCTGTCACTCATCTCAAGCAAAGTCCACTGCTGCTTCTGTGTTGACACAAAGCAGAGGTCAGCTTCCATTCAGGGCAGAGAATGGAACTCTCTACTGCCCCAAATTCTCCATATAAACTAGTCAGAGTGTGACTGCCATAGGAGGGAACAAGAATGTTGAAAATGGGCCCACTCTTCAAATCCAGATACCCAGGATATGGCTCAGTGAGACTGACCAAGAGAATGAAGAGTTCCCACCTCACCCCAAGCTTAAGCATCCCACCAAATAACCAACAACTGGCAAGATACAACATGGAAAGGACAAGAGCCACAGAGAAAGACCCTTTTTAAGCAGTCAGGACTACTTAAAGCTGCAGGTGAATTGGGAACACAGAAAAATCCACCAGCACCCTAGAATCCACATTAAGTACAAGGCAGTGGCAGTAGTCCACCCTGGAAGCAATTAAAATATTATGATACATTAATGGAAATTATAGCAACAACGAAACCTAATCAGCTAACGAAATCAGCTTAAACTGAAGCTGCATTGCCTCAGTCTTCTCTCATGAAACACTGAGAAGAGCCATGCCCACTTTTAGACATAAATCCTATCTACCTCAGGCTCTACTATTCTTTTATACAAAATGTCCAATATTGAATCAAAAATGACAAGACACACAACAATAACAAGAAGGCATATCATGCTGTGGTTGGATGTATTCTATACACGTCAGATAGGTAAAGTTGACGGTGATTTTCTTTTACATTCTTACCGATTTTCTATCTAGTAATTCTATTAATTAGAGAGGACTACTGAAATCTCCAACCATAATTGCTGAACTGTCAACTTCTCCTTTCTATTCTGTCCTGTTATATCATGTATTTTCAAGATGTTGTTAAATATATAATCATTTATAAATGTCAGAGCTTCCTGATGTATTGGCCCTTTATGATTAAGAAATATTCCTCATTCTTTCTAGTAATATTCTTTGTCAAAAAGTCTATTTTGTCTGAAACTTATATAGTCACTCCAGCTCTCTTATGGCTACTCTTGCAAGCTGTGCCTTTCCCATCCCTTTATTTTCAACCAATTTTGTGTCTTTAAACAAACCTGAATCTCTTATACACAGCACACAGTAGGATCTTGCTCTTTATCCAGTCTGATCATCTCTGCCTTTTAATGTAACTATTGAGGTAGCTGAACTGATGTCTGACATTTTGCCATTTGTTTTCCATACATGTCTTGTCCTATTTATTGTATTTTTTACTGCCTTCCTTTCTGTGAAATATATTTTTTCTAGTATACTATTTTAATTCCTTTACTAATTTTTAAGCTTAGTTTTGGTTTGTGGTGTGTGTGTGTGTGCATGTGTGTGTGTGTGTGTTTAGTTAGTTATCTTAGAATTACAATTTACCATTAATTCATCACCATCTACTTCAGGTTAATACTGACTTAATTTTGTTTATGATGTTATTTTTTTAACTCATCTCTACATCCAATGTGGGGCTTGAATTCACAACCAGTAGATGACGAGTCATGCGATCTATGGACCTAGCCAGCAAGGTGCCCCAACAGTGACTTAATTTTGGTAAAATATAGCAAATTTGATCCAGTAAGCTCCATTCCCTCCCCCATTTTCCATACTATTATCATCATAAGTATTAAATCTACTTATTTTATAAGCCCAAATCAGTCTTACATTTATTATTTTCAACAAGGGTATGCTTTTTAAAGAAATAAGAAGAGAAACAACTTTATATACACAGTCTTTTCTACTGACCCACATCTTTATCACTTCCTGAGCTCTTCATTCCTTCTGGAGGAGCTGAGTTACTATCTACCGTCATTTCCTTTCATCCTGAAGGACGTCCCTCAGTACTTCTTATAGGGCAGGTATACTCCCAGTGTTCGTTAATTTGGGAAGTCTGTTTCACTCTCATTCTCTGAATAATAGTTTTATTGGGTGGAGAGTTCTTGGAATGACGCTCTCTTTCCTCTCTGCATTTTAACTCATTATTCCACTGCCTCCTAGGCTCCTTTATATTCTGATAAGTCAGGCACTATCCACATCATTGTTTCTCTTTAATGATGCGTCATTTCTCCCTTGCTGCTTTCAAGACTTGCTCTTTACATCTTTCCACAGTTACACTATGACGTGACTAGGTGTGTTTCTCTTTGTGTTTAGCCTTAATGGAATTTTTTGAGCTTCTTGAATCTGAAGGTTAGAGGTTTTCATCAAATTTGGGGAGTTTGGGGGTCACTGATGCTTCCTCCCCCCCCCCCCGCCTTCTCTCTCTTCTCTCCCTCTCTGATTCTTATCACAAATATTAGTGACTTATCTTGATATTATTCCCCAGGCCTGTGAGCCTCTGTCCTTCAATCTCATTTCATCTCTCTGTTCTCCAAATTGGATAACTGCTGTCTCCAGGATCAGTTATTCTTTTCTCTGCCGTCTCAAATCTGCTGTTGAACCTATCTGCTGAATTCTTCATTGGGTTATTTTACTTTTCACTGCTAGATAGCATTTTGTTTTTGTATACTTTATAGTTTCCATTTCTCTTTTGCAATTTCTTGTTTTCATTGCCAGTTTTTTAAGATAATTAAACCTAATTTCCTTTAATTTTTTTGAACATATTTATAATGGATACTTAGAGGAATCTGGGCCCATTTAGAATTAGTTTCTTTTGATTGCTTTCTTTCTGAATATTGATCACACTTCCCCGCTTCCTTGTATGTCTCATAAGTTGGGGTTGAAAACCAGACATGCTACATATGTTGTAACGACTTTAATTCTGTTTCATTTTCCTGAGGATTGTTTTTCCCCTTTTCTTTGTAACTTGTCTGGACTTACACTGTAAAATCTGTCTCCCCTGTGGTGTGCAGTCACTGATATTTCTGGACAGATTTCTAAAATTTTTATTTGTATTTTTTACTATGGCCTTTTAGTGGATTCCCCTGTGTCTACATAGCTTCCTGGGTCAGTCAAGACATTGAGGAGAGGTTGGACTCAAACATCTTATGCCCCAAAAGCTTCCCACCTCTGCTGATTGATAAGTCTGGGAATATATTCAAATTTTCAATCAGTTAGGTCTTCCTTGGGATTTATTTTCCCCTCAGCTCTCTCAGCAATCCTGCATGCATCTGTGTGGTTTTCCATTCAGCCAGGGATGTCTGAAGAGCTGATCTCATTTCTGCAGCTTCTCCATTAAGTGTCTGCCTGGCTTAACACTCACCCAGAAAACTGCAATGTCACATTAGTAAAACAGATGATTTTTCCCATTCCCAACCAAGTTCATCACTGTTAGCCGACAAATCCACAGGTTTTCACCCCTACCTCCCACCTCAAATCAAGTCCACCCTGTCTGGCAGTAAAGTTACTGGTTTTCCTGTCCAGCCCTGCATTCTCGATTCTGCTGTCGGGGCAGGGGATGATCTGGACAGAAGGGAGAGGTTGCCTGACTTAGCAAAAGAAAATAACAATACAGGAGGAACACCTAATGCCTCAGTCAGTTGAGCATCCGACTCGACTCTTGATTTCAGCTCAGGTCATGACCTCATGGTGTGTGAATTCAAGCCCCACGTCAGTCTCCATACTGACAGTGTGGAGCCTGCTTGGGATTCTTTCTCTCTCCCTCTCTCTCTGCCCCTCCCCCCCCTCTCTCTCTCAAAATAAATAAATAAACTTAAAAAAATAACAATACAGGATGTCCAGTTAAATTTGAAATCCAAGTAAGTAATGAGTAATTTTTTAGTATATGTCTCATGCAGTATTTTGGACATGCTTATACTTAAGAAGTATTTGCTGTTTATCTGAAATCAAACTTGGCATCCTGAATTTTATCCAGCAACCTTAGAGGTCTGGGGGGAGCCTCAGACAAGAGGGCCACATAAGCCTACTGTTCTTGCCTAAAATTCTCTCATTTTCTTTTGTTTGTTTGTTTATTATTTTTGAGAGAGAAAGAACACATGTGTGCACAGGGAGGGGCAGAGAGAGCTGGGGACAAAGGATCTGAAGCAGGCAGGACGTCATTCTCAGATCTTTAAGAAAAGGTCCACAGAGAAACTCCAAAGATAAGGTTACCTATGGAGAGTGTCAGGTTTCGTATATAGTTAATTCCAGTTCCCCACAGTGAGGTGATCCTTCCGGACTCTTTGCTGGTGGTGAAAACCACAACTTCGGAGTAGTGAAATCTCCACCCTGTGAGTCTTAGGAAGGTCTGAGCCTGGAATTTCAGGCAGGACAGTAAGAGAAAGGCCAGCCCAAAGATGGTTCAGGGCACAAAGATTGATGAGAACAATGCTTGGAGTTATACTACTTTCATTTTCTTTTCCCACTGAACAAGCAAACAAGTGATGCAAAAATACGTACAAGACCCAGGGATTTCAGGATCGTGTATGGATGCAAATCTGCTCCACCTCCTTCACTCCTCAAGAAGGTGCATCTGAGGGACGCCCGGGTGGCTCAATCGGTTAAGCGTCCAACTTCAGCTCAGGTCATGACCTCACAGTTCGTGGGTTCGAGCCCCTCATGGGGCTCTCTGCTATCAGCACAGAGCCCACTTTGAATCCTCTGCCTCCCTCTCTCTGTCTGTCCCTCCCCTACTCTTTCTCTCTCTCAAAATACATACATACATACATTTTTTTTAAAAAGGTACATCTGAGTTTTAATATTTTCAGCAGCCTACATGAACGGAGGGGTCCTCTCCTGCAATCCAGAGGAGCCAACAACTGCAGACCCACCAACTCTTGTCTTATTTTAGACCCGGGAGTTTGCATGGGAGGAGCCAGGATACATCAGCATCATACCCAAGGATACCACTCACCACCATGCGTCAAGGGAGCCGATACCCGAGTTCAGGTTCAAAACGTATCACAGTGACAGTAACATAACACAGCTGTTAGCAGAGACAGAACACTTTCTGAAACGGGGCTATTGCCATGCTCTCTTCCTTGCTATGCCATTGGGCTGCCAGATGTTGCCAAGAGAACAGGCCTGGTGATGGCCTACCACAGAAAAAGACAGATTTGGGGGAGGGGGCCAAAACCAGGCCTCACCGCTCATCACTTGTGCAGTTTAGGGTTGCTTAGACGTAAAAGGAAAGGCAGAGCATAACCCTGGTCTTGAGGGCCTGTTGAACGTTTTCTTAAAATTAAACATCAGTTTCAATCCTTCAGCATTTCCCCGTTTTGCCTCTGGGTGTCTCCAACACTTTCTCCCCACGTCACTCAGGACAGAATACTTCTCTGTCACTCAGGACAGAATACTTCTCTTTTAAGTTTATTTAATTATTTTGAGATAGAGAGAGAGTACCAGTGGGGAAGGGGCAGAGGAAGCGGGGGACAGAATACCTGAAGCGGGCTCTGTGCTGATAGCAGAGAGCCCGATGCGGGGCTCAAACTCATAAACCTTGAGATCATGACCTGAACTGAAGTTAGACACTTAACCGACTGAGCCACCCAGGAGCCCCTGGACACAATACTTTTCAAATCCCAGATCTGCTCATTTTGCTCTCTTAACAGATGGATCAGGTCTCTTAGAGTCTTAGCCCCACGCGTAGCATAGTGTTGGTCATAAGCACTAATATGGCAGGCCTCATTTCATTACATTTTGTTTTCTTGCACTTCGCAGATTTTGCATTCTTTTAACAAATTAATAGTTTGTGGCAACCCTGCATAGAGCAAGACTGTCAGTGCTATTTTTCCAACAGTGTGTTCCCACTTCATGTCTCTGTGTCGTATTTTGGTAAATTTTGCAATTATTTCAAGCTTTTTCATTATTACCCTCTTTGGTATGGCAATCTGTGATTAGTGATAATGACTCACTGAAAGCTCAGGTGATGGTTAGCATTTTTTTAGACATAAAGGGTTGTGTTTTTGAGAGAGAGAGAGAGAAAGAGAGAGAGAGAAAGAAAGCACAAGTGTGCACAAGCCGGGGAGGGGCAGAGAAAGGGAGAGAGACAATACACGCTGCCAGCACAGAGCCCAATTCGGGGCTCGATCTCATGACTGTGAGACCATGACCTGGGCTGAAATCAAGAGTCAGACATTTAACCAACTAAGCCAACCAGGAGCCCTATAAGGTATTTTTAAATTAAAGTATATACATTATTGGGGCACCTGGGTGGCTCAGTCGGTTAAGTATCTGACTTTGGCTCAGGTTATGATCTCACAGTTTGTGAGTTCGAGCCCCGCATCAGGCTCTGTGTTGACAGCTTGGAGCCTGGAGCCTGCTTCGGATTCTGTGTCTCCCTCTCTCTCTGCCCCTTCCCCGCTCATGCTCTGTCTCTCTCTGTCTCTCAAAAATAAATAAACATTGAAAAAAAATTAAAGTATATACATTATGAGTTTTTTTAGACATAACATTATTTCACATTTAATAGAATACAGTATACTTACTGTAAAACCAACTTTCACGTGCCCTGGGAAATGAAAAAGTTCATTTGACTCACTTTCTTGCAATAGTCATTTTATTTGCAGTGGTCTGGAACCGAACCTGCAGTATCTCTAAGGTATGCCTGTACTTAGTGAGCTCTTACTATATGCCAAGCACTGTTCTGAATAGTTTTACATGCACTGACACATCTAATTCTTAAAACAATCCATTAAAGGGGTGCCTGTGTGGCTCAGTTGGTTGAGCATTGGACTTTGGCTCAGGTCATGATCTCGTGGTTTGTGAGTTCAAGCCACACATCGGGTTCTGCTGTTAGCACAGAGCCTGCTTCAGATCCTCTGTCCCCCACTCTCCCCTGCCCCTTCCCTACTTGTGCTCTCTCTCTCTAAAAAAATAAACAAACATTACCAAAGAAAAAGCCATTAAAAAAATGGCATGAACTATTATTATCCCCATTTTATGGATGAAGGAAGTGAGAAACAGCGAGTATCTTGTCCCAAGTGATACAGGTGGTAAATGTGGAAGCTGGAATTCAAGGCAGGTGGACTCTAGATCCAGAGTCTACCCTCTGACCGTGATGTCCTACCACCTTATTTTAAACAAAAGTCTCATGAAGAATGATTTCATAAAACAAACAAGTGAAATTCACTTCACTGTGGCATTCCTCAGATCAAAGCAGGATTGCATTTTGTACGGTTGAGTTTTTAAGTGGGACACTTCATTTAAACACCCCCAGTGGAAGGAAAGTTTAATTTATTCGCCTAGATAATTGTGAGAAGATTAAAAGTAGATGCACTAACTTGACATAAAGCTCCTGGGAACAATAAAATGTAAACAGAAATAAATTAACATTTAGTTTCTACTAAATGTCATACGGGCTCACTTGTTAACATGTTCAGCCAGTATTGTTTCATTTATATGCCCCACTCCCTGCATTTCAAACACCCAATCACAGCCATTGGCACTAATTCGCTGTTTGTATCGGGGCTTCTATTCTCAATCCATATACTAATAACTTCGGTTTTTACAATGCGTTTCAACGTATCAATTACCTTCTTACACATCATCTCGCTCAATCTTCAAAACAACCCTAGCAGGCCAGCATTATAATCTTCATTTTAGGGTGCCTCGAGTGACAAGCAAGGAGTTTAAGAAATGTTTTCAAGAGCACACAGCTCATAAGCAGCAGAATACAGACTCAACCCTCAACCCAAACTTCACGTATGAGGCCTTTCCAATTGCCCAAAGCTGGACAAAAAGATAGGCGGCTTCCACCATGGTACCAAATCCCATCCCTCACGGGGCCACAGACTAAAACAGAGTAAATAACATTTATGGTTATATTAAAGTCTTGTCTCAGAAAAGCTTGGATACTTGAAGCTTCATGAATCTTGCCAAATGTCTCCACAGCTCATAAAAGGGAAACACAAAATGTGGACGAAAGCGCCCTGTTGGTCCTAATGCCGATAACCCAACCACGCACAACCCCTCCCCCGCCTGGTGTCTGACTTTCCAGAAGCTCCCCAGGTCACCTGGCCTGAGCTTTATTTGCCTTCCAGTCACAGAACACAAAGTAGGAAGTTGAAAGTAATGTCCTTGTTTCCAAGGAAGACATGTTGAGGTGTCTCTAACAAAGAGCACAGAGCTCACAGATTCACAGATAAGTATACAGAAGAGGCGGCCAATCTAGCTCTTCCTCTCACTCGTTGAGCAGCTTGGGGCAAATCTCTTCTCTTGGCGTCCGACTGCTCATCCGTTACAAAAAAAAAAAGGGGGTGTCTAGGTCAGGTGTGTGCAACGAGGGCCTGTGGGTCAAATCCCGTCTGACGCCTGTTTTATAAATAGGGTTGATTGGAGCACGGCCCCATCCATGCATCAATTATCACTGACGGCTGCTTTCGCACAAAGGCGAAGCTGCACAGTTGTGACAGAAACCATGTGGCCTGCAAAGACTCAAATATTTACTACCTGGCCCTTACAGAGAAAGTTTGGCAACCCCTGGGCTAGATCATGCTCCAGGCTTCTCCCTCTGGCTGCAAATCTCTGGTCATAGCAGAATATAAAAAACAGATGTGAATTCTGTAATCACCATGAAAAACAAGGAGGGGTATTCTCCGGCACATAATCTCCAAGGACCCCATAAAAAACAGAAGGCAAGTGGGATCCGAGGGAAATGGGAAACCGTGGCCTGTAGCATCCACGAGAAAGGGGCAGCCACGGAAGGTGGGAATGACCCCAGGGAACACCTAGCTCAGAGAAGGAGGACACAGAGGAGGGGGTCCCTGGGAGGCTGGCAGTGTGGCCGGTTAGAACCCCACAGCAGAAGCAACCAGTGGCCTACCCTTGACCAAGCTCTCCATGCCCAGCTTCAGCAAGATAGGCTTTGGCCCCAGACTGGAGTGATGAGGGCATTACATGAGCTGGTGCATTAGGACAGTGCCCCCTAGTGACTGGCAATCCCCCACTCGCCCCCAGAAAAAGGAGGATTGCATTCCCAGGAGAAGAACTACTGGTATGTTCTACCTACCGGCACAGTCCCCCCCATAGTCCTTGGAGAATGGGTGTCACGAAGAGATGACACATTCACAGGGGAGCAAAGAGGGAATCTTAATTACAGGGTGAGCACGTGTGGCCTAACGTTAGAAGAAAATCAGCGCCATGGCTAAGAGGCCCCAAGTACAAACACAACAGAATGCCTGGGAGACAGTGTTACTGAAGCAAACAGGACAAGACTTGAGAATAATAACCTAAAATACATAAAGATGTCTTAGAAATAAATAAAAAAAAGACAATGAATCTAAAAAATAAAATAGCCAGAGGCGCCTGGCTGGCTCAGTCGGTTGAGCGGCTGACTTCAGCTCAGGTCATGATCTTGCAGTTCGTGGGTTTGAGCCTCACATCCAGCTCTGTGCTGACAGCTCAGCCTGCTTCAGATTCTGTGTCTCCCTTTCTGTCTGCCCCTCCCCCACTTGTGTGCGCATGTGTGCTCTCTGTCTCTCTCTCTCTCTCTGTCTCTCTCTCTCTCTGTCAAAAATAAATAAAAACATTTTTTAAAAATTGAGTTAAAAAAATACCCAAAGGTTATGAACAGGCAAGGCAATTCACAAAAGATAAACACCAACAGCTGTACATATATTTAAAGGTTCTAACCCAAGTGACAGGAGGCTTCAGATTCAAACAACAGTTAACCTACTATCCCTCCCCCCTGCCCCTATTGGACTGGTAAAACTCTGAGAGAATGAAAGCAACTGTGTCTGAGGAAGGAAGCATACTTTAGATTAAGCTTTCTTTGAAAGAGAGAGAGAGAGAAAGAGAGAGGGATGGGGGAAGAGAGTGTGTGCACACAAGCAGGGGAGGAGCAAAGAGACAAGAAAAGAGAATATTAAGCAGGCTCCATGCTCAACGTGGAGCCCGACATGGGGCTCGATCCCACGACCCTGGGATCATGACCTGAGCTGAGATTAAGAGTCAGATGCTCAACTGACTGAGCCAGCCAGGCGCCCCTTAGATCAGCCTATTTAACATTAAATACCCATATTTTCTTCAATCTACCAATCTTAGTCTCTGCCAGAGAGAAATACTATGACACATGCAGAAAGATGCAGGGACAAGGATAGTCACACAGCACCGTTTAGATGAAGAAAATCAAAGTAGCATAAATTCCCACCAATAACAAACAGATCATTAGCAAATCCTGGTACACAGGAGCCAGGAAATACTCTGCATTCTGTGCAGTAGGGTAACTGTGAGCTTCTGATGGACGGTGGCTTTTTTTTTTTTTTTTTACCTTATTCTCTTGCTCCTAGAACAATAGCTATCATATGGAGGTACTAAAATTTACTGTACGAATTAAAATCTATATGAATGTGCCCGTTCCCTGGGATGCTGATGTGTATGGACTGCATCAACACACACTCTCTTATTCTCCAGCTTCCCATCAGGTTCAGCCAATGAGAATCTTCTTCCAAGATCAGAGGGAATGTATTAGTCAGCTGGAGCTGCATAACGAAATACCACAGGCTTGGGGGATTAAACAACAGGCATTTATTTCTTTTTCTTTTTTAATGTTTGTTTGTTCTTGAGAGAGACAGACAGAGCATGAGTGAGGGAGGGGCAGACAGAGGGGGAGACACAGAATCCAAATCAGGCTTCAGGCTCTGAGCTACCAGCACAGAGCCGGACGTGGGACTTGAACACACGAACTGTGAGATCATGACCTGAGCCGATGTGGAATGTTTAACCCACTGAGCCACCCAGACGCCCCAAGAGGTATTTAATTTTCCTGGTTCTGGAACCTGGAACGTTGAAGAACCAGGCTTGGCAAGGCTAGGTTTGGGGTGAGGGTTGTTTTCCTGGCTTGCACATGGCCCCCTTCCCACTGTTCCTGTGGCCTGTCCCTCAGTGCATGCATGTGGAGAGAGAGTGAGCAAGCCCCCTCATGTCTCCTCTTAGGTGGGCCTGACCCCATCATGGAGGTCCCACCCTCATGTCCTCAGCTAAACCTAATTGCCTCCCAAAGGCCCCACCTGCAAATACCATTAGGTAGGGTTTGAGAGCTTCAAACATGAATTTGGCACAAATATTTAATCCATCACAGAGAGGGAAGAGCAGGAGGGAAGGATTTTTATTCCCCTTGGCCCCTCTCTATGGGATTGGTGTAGACACAATGGCTGCCTCCCTCCACTGACCATCTCAGCCCTGCCAGCAGCCCATTCTACACTTCTCTCTGTCCCTCTCTCTCTCTCTCCCTTCTGCCCTCCTGCTTCCATCCTTCCTACCCCCACAACTCCTCCCCACCATACCCCCGCCTCATCTAGCAGTAGTAACAGTACCCTCACAATCAATGATCTCAGGCCCTATGCTTTACCTATACCCTGGCCATCAAGTTCTGTGTATCAAACTCCCCTCCAATTACCCAGTTTGATCAACCCTGACCGACATGGATAGATGTCTAGAGCATATTTTTAAGTAAAGAATGCAAGTGTCAAGGGGTCCCTGGGTGGCTCAGTCAGTTACGCATCTGACTCTGGATTTTGGCTCAGGTCGCAATCTCAAGGTTACATGAGTTTCAGCCCCACATGGGGCCCCGTACTGACCATCCAGAGTCTGCTTGGGATTCTCCCTCTCTCTGCCCCTCCCCCACTCACACTACCTCTGTCCCTCTAAAAATAAATAAGTAAACTTTAAAAAAAAAAAAAGAAGAAGAAGAATGTAAGTTTCAGACCAGAGCACAGATAATGGCCTAAGTCGTGTAAGAATACATATAAAACAAAATTACGTATTTCTCCGTGTGCATATGTGTATGTATATTCAGAGAAATGGATGAGAAAGGATGTTTACTACACTGATGACAGTGATTGTGCCTGAAAAGAAACAGACTGAGGAGGTGAGCAGGGAAGAGGGGTCAAGGGGAAATCTCACCTCATCTCTATTGTTAGAATTTTGAACAGTGAGTATGCACTTACTTACTACCCGTTTAATTGAAATAACCTGAAAGAAAAAAATGTATGAAGGAAGTAAAATGTTGATTCTATATTTTTATTATATTTATTTTTATTTATTTTTTATATTTATTATTATTATTATTATTTTAGACAGAGAGAGTGCGAGTGGGGGAGAGGGGCATAGGGAGAGAAAGAATCTTAAGCAGGCTCCACGCTGAGCGCAGGGCTTGATCCCACAACCCCGGGATCATGACCTGTGTCAAAATCAAGAGGCAGACGCACAACCAGTGGAGCCACCCAGGTGCTCCTCATTCTGTATTTTTTTTAATTTTTTTTCTAGATTTATTTTTGAGAGAGTGAGACAGAGCGTGAGCAGGGGAAGGGCAGAGAGAGAGGGAGACACAGAATTCGAAGCAGGCGCCAGGCTCTGAGCTGTCAGCACAGAGTCCGACGTGGGGCTCGAACTCACGGAGTGGGAGATTGTGACCTGAGCTGAAGTCGGATGCTCAACCAACTGACCCACCCTGGCGCCCCCTCATTCTATATTTTTAAATGACAGGCATAAACAGCATTTCATTAAAGATAAACATCAAAGTATTCGTAGCAGTTGGCCTTAGACACCAGCATTACACATCATCTCTGTCTCTGTTTTCTCCTTTTCTGTCTTCCAAGTTTCTGGAACTGAAAATTACATGACTTCTGTAATTATGAAATGATTTACATCATGAATTGGACAAATTAAATAAAAGAGGATCGGGTCAGATGATCTCTGAAGCCATTTCAGTTGCGAGCTCTAAACTGGCTGATATTTCACTTCAACACAAAATTATCCAAAACAGCAGAAAGCTACGGAAAACTGGAGGTGTGACCAAGAGGTCTGAGGAGAATAAATGATGAAGAGATGTATAAATGGTCAAAACAGGAGGGGCGCCAGGGTGGCTCAGTTGGTTAAGCACCTGACTCTTGGTTTTGGCTCAGGTCACGATCCCAGGGTCGTGGGATCGAGCCCCACGTTAGGCTCTGTGCTGACAGCGCAGAGCCTGCTTGGAATTCTCTCTCTCTCTCTCTCTCTCTCTCTCTCTCTCTCTCTCCCTGTCTCTGCCCCTCCCCTCCTAGTGCTCTCAATTAAACAAACAAACAAACCTTAAAAAAATATTCACAACACGGAAATACAGAGTGGGGCCATCCACGGGCAGCAAAGGTGCTCAGCCCAGCATGTGTGGGGTAGGAAGAAGCAGTCTGCAAGCAGGTGGGAAACTGGACAGATAAAGACCCTAGCCTTCTCTCTGTTGGTAAGGATTTGCGTGCTGGAGCCTGGCAGACATCTAATGGAAAGGGCACATGAATCAACCCTTGAGCCTTCAGCAGAGTCAGGAGGCAAAAAAGAATTGAGAGGGTATCCAAGGCCCAAGGCCAAGGCCCAAGGCTTGTGCATCACTCAAAAGCAAATTGGCCTGTCCTCCGGATACTCATATGAAATTGGCTTATCCTTTTGGCCAAAGCGTGTGCCAGAGCAAAACGGGCAAGGAAAGCAACTGGCGAAAAAGGAAGACTTCCCTTCAGCTGATGGAGAGTCCCTACAGACCATGATACAAAAAATAAATAAATACTTGATTTTACGAAGAATTAGGAACCACGGCTGTGTTCTGGGGACAGAGACACACCACAGCACACTACAAAGAGAGCAAGCATAGCGGTGGCAGCCATCCCTGGAGCCCTGACATAGGCCCTTGGCAATGAGAATGGAAAAGAACGGGCTGGAGGCAATTAAACCGAGAAGACTGAAGATAAGAGCAGCAGAATTATCATAACTGGTAAGACTAAAACCACAAAAGAGCTTAATTTCACTCGCTTCTGTTCTGTTTGGGGTTTAAATGCCTACCTTTCTGTTCGCTAATTGCGTGACCTTGGGGCAAGTTCCTCCCCCTCTCGCTCTGCAGATGATCTATGCAGGTCTGCTACGGGGTAGATTCTCAATCATTATTAGCAGCCCTTCCCCCAATCTCTCATTTTTCCTCTTCCCTCTTATATTTATAGATTTATGCAGATACCAGAGATATATTTAGTGCTGCTTTCTACCCACTGAAATAAACTGTTATAGGAAGTCATTTGTTTACAAAGCGCATCCATGAATCTGAATGCTAAAAAGGAATTCCCTTCCTAAGTATAAAAAGAACTAGTCTCTTATTTATTAGCAAATGACCTGCTAACAGGCAAAACTGGAGCTTTACTTAAATACACTATGAATCCTTCTTAATGCATACTGCTCTGAAAACCCCATAGAAGACCATTCAGCAGTTCTGTAGGGGAAGGAAGCAGGACCAGTCATTAGAGAAAAGCCAGAGAATGGAAACTTACTAAGAATTATAATACCACAACCTGCCACTCTGTCATTTCAATTCCTTTGCCATATGGTAAGTGTCTGAGATCGGGTTCCCCAGAGGCAGAGCCTGTGATGCAGATTTGTGTAAAACCGATGGATGAGTGTGTGTGTGGGGGGGGGGGGGGGGGGGGAGAAGGAGCCAGGATAAGGAAGGAAGCCATGCAAGGGTTTCAAGATTTCAAGTCAAGTCTTAGAGAATGTAGTATTTGCTCAACCCCCCAGAGGAAGAGGGGGGACCTCTGGAGATGCCGTAAGCCACTGTCCCATCAGGAGCAAGAGACACTTAGTATTTATCATCTCACACCTCTTTCACCAGGTAAGGGATGGCTCTGGGGGCACTTGGATTCCCAGCTACTTCCTGCTCTCCTTGCACTAAGGCAAAGCCATCTCCAACAGCCTCAGGGGCTTCCAGAGAGAAAACACAAAGGAGATAGTACACAGGTCAATGAAATGGACACTGAGGAGATTAGGGCAGACATTGTATACACATGCAATTATTATACATTTGTTAATGTACATACACCCTTGTACGTCATGACCTGAATTCTATTGCCAGGACCTCTCCTGCTGACTTACTTTATTTTATTTCTCTTATTTGTTTATTTATTTTTGAGAGATGGGGGAAGGGCAGAGAGAGAGGGAGACAGAGAACCCCAACTAGGCCCCATGCTGTCAGCACAGCCTGACGCAGGGCTTGGACTCACGAACCTTGAGATCAGGACCTGAGCCAAAACGAAGAGTCGGATGCTTAACCCACTGAGCCACCCAGGCACCCCTCTGCTAACTCATTTTAAAAGAAATAGAACATATAAGCTGGCGTTTCTCATGAGCATAGATTTTGTTTCCATACATGAACACAAATTAATCAATATATTCACATAAACAGATTTCGCCACAAAATGCATGTAATCCTACATTCTTCTCTTTTACAGTCACCTTTGCAAACCTTCAAAGGAGCTCCTATTCAAGTGTTGTTCTAGAACTGTATGTATTCTATTCAGAAATACCAAGCCCTTGAGATTAGGCTACTATGATGTTAGTCCTTTTTTACAATAGAAATATATATTGAACATATGACACAGCGTAACACTCACATAGAAGGATCTCCACAAAACAGAGGTCCCCACAGTGTCCAGCTGTCAGTGTGCATTCTCTGCTCCCCCATGACTCCTGTTTCCATGAACCAACTGAAAGCTGTAATCTGCAGGAGCAAGAAAAGGTAATCACATTTAGGCTCCACTCAAAATCATCTGCTGCCAACAATAGTGCAGGATCATTGGATTCTTGAGACAAAATCAGGCTACTTCCTGGTCTAATTCATCTTTAACTCTCCATGGAATTTGGAACTCGGTGTCTTTCAACTGCTGTGGCACAGAAGGGAAAGGGAGACAGCCCATCCCAGGACAGCTTCCTGTAATACCACGCTATCATTCTCCTTCTACTTTTATCTGTATCCTCTGGTGGTAAAGCATCAGGACCAGCTATTTAAGTTATACAGTCTAGGGGCACCCGGGTGGCTCAGTCAGTTAAGCATCTGACTCTTGATTTTGGCTCAGGTCCTGATCTCACAGTTCGTGAGTTCGAGCCCCGCATCGGGCTCTGTGCTAACAGAGCAGAGCCTGCTTGGGATTCTCTTTCTCCCTCTCTCTCTGTTCCTCCCCTACTTGTGTGCGCTCGCTTTCTCTCTCTCTCAAAATAAATTATACAATCTACTCTGCCATATCATTGAGGGAACTCGCAGACATACACTACAACTGGGCACATCTGTCCTTATCGATTTGCTCTCATATCACTTCCAGGAAAGAATGATTTCTCTCTGGCCCTTGGATGTAGAGGAAGCTGGATCTTTCTCAGCTGGGTCTCCTGCTAGGTTTCGGGTATATTTGCCCCCATAGCACCTACGGCAGAAGCTCTATTATCCCTTCTCTGGGATACCAGAAAATATGCCACTTTTTTTTTTTTTTTCACAACTCAGTACCTCATCTCTCATTTGGGAGTCACCTACCCCTCCAGTTGTCCTCTGTCCTTCCTCAGAATAGTAACATGCTATGCACGGTCACTGTTGACTATCTGACGACAATGTCATTACTCTGGACGTGGTCCAAAGGAAGATCCTTAGTCAAGCAAAAATCCAAATAAAATACAACCTTTCAATCACGGACCAGGGACAGGATGAAGCTTAAGTGTTCCAGGGAGCCAGGAATAAAGTGAAGAGAGAAAGTGAAAAAAAAAAAAAAAAAAAAAAGAAAAGATGCCAAGAAAACAACACAAAGGGGAAAAGATTGAAGAACCTATAGCTGAAAATCAGGAAAGCATCACACAAAGTAGCAGAACCAAAGATCATTTACTCAGGAGCTGATAGAAGGTGCCCAGCAGGGGCCAGGCCAAACTCTCAAGCACACTGAGCAAGGCTATAGAGAACAAAAGACAACCTCTGACTCAACTACACTAGGGTTTCCCCACTCACAGTCTGTTTTCCGCCTATTTTCCCGTTTATAAAATATGCCTAAGAATTCCTGAGACATAAAACCTTTGGCACTCTGCTGTGAGAATTTTAAGTGTGGAAAGTGCTTTTTACTTGTTGGGGAAAATGTAATTTCCAAGCCACATAATCATAACTGCCTGCAAGCAAGCCGCCCATACATAGATGCTTTTAAAAATAAGTGCATCAAGCCACGTGTCTATTGTGCTCTTTGTTGAAAAGACTTCCTTCCTTTCCCTTTACCGTCATGTATGGGGACCGTATTATATTAACTAAATATATTCTATTACCATATATGTATCATGATAAGTGAATTTTTTTCATCAATCAAGGCTTTTTTATTCTAATTAAACGGACAGCCAATCTGGGTTCCCTATGCTACACCCACATGCTACTTTTATAGATGATGGCCATGTTTTTGTTTTTGTTTTTTTTAATGATTATTTAATTTTGAGAGAGACAGAGCGTGAGTGGGGGAGGGGCAGAGAGAGAGGGAGAGACAGAATCTGAAGCAGACTCCAGGCTCTGAGCTGTTAGGACTCAGAGGGCTTGAACTCACAATCCACGAGATCATGACCAGAACCAAAGTCCGATGCTTAACCAACTGAGCCACCCAGGCACCCTGCTGATGGTCATATTTGTTTTAGCTTTTAATTAGCCTTCACTAAGAGTAGCCAGTGAGCATCTGACTCTTGATTTCAGCTCAGGTTCATGATCTCAAAGTCATGGGATCAAGCCCCTCATTGGGCTCTGCACTGAGCATGATTCTCAAAGTGTGCTTCTTAGACCCTGGATCCCCCAAGATCCAATGAGGGAGTCCAGAAGGTCAAAATTATTTGTATAAAAGTCCTAAGCTGCTATCTGCCTTGTTTACTCTCGTTCTCTGACAAGAGTACAGTGGAGTTTTCCAGGAGGGATGTGACTCACGGTATCCCAACAGTCTAAATGAAATTTTTAAAGACATCATACTGACACTGAAAAGACTAAACAGAAGCTCAAGGTAGATTTTACTCCTCAGCATATATCAAATAATTCAACCTCTCTCAACAGTTATTTATTAAGGCTTTCCATATTCCAAGCCACCGCCCCATGGGGGGTCATGAAGATGAAAACCAGATCCTGTGCCACAGACATAGCTGGAGATATACATTCCACAAACACATATCGGCACTTCTGTGAAGGTTGCTGGAAACGTCCTTCCCAGCTCACAGGCCACTGTCAAATATTCAGCTCTGCACAGTCACCTTCTAGAACATGTACTTCAGTACCTAGTTGCCCTATATGCACTGACACCCGAAAGGTCCTGGAAAGCATGGAGGGCATTAGCCACTCCAATGACCAGATTCCGCTGTCATTGGGAAATCTAGAAATAAGTCTGAGATGATCACAAATTTTGCACAGCACCTTGTTCAAATGAATTGTTTAGAGAATCAATTTACTTAATTGGTATTTTTATCGAAGTAATACAGTTGCGGGGTTGAAGAATCAAACACACAAAAAGGCCAATAATGAGAAACCACACTTTCCTCTCTCACTTTCCCAAATGTCCACTTCCCAGAATCCAACAGTTTCAACAGCCCCAAAGTGTCTCTTCTGGCGTTTACTTTCCGTGTTTCTAAATAATATGTTTATTCTGCCATTTACTCACTTCAAAATTTTGGATGTTGTCTGCTGACTTCCAAATATGGGAAATGAAGATTTAGCGCTTAAGTTTCTGCCACCTTTCCACAAACCTCCACATCAAGTAATGTGAAAACTTACGTAGAAATCTATCGTGGGCATTCATATTCTTGGAGTTAGGTAAAAACACTGTATTGCAAAATTAAGTAGTGTAGTATTATTTAGTTTCCTTTATTATAAAACATTTCTATAATTATTTTATAACTAAAATCGTAGGGGCACCAGGGTGGCTTGGTCGGTTAAGTGTCCAACTTCAGCTCAGGTCATGATCTTATGGTTCATGAGTTCAAGACCCACATTGGGCTCTGTGCTGACAGCTCGGAGCCTGGAGCCTGCTTCAGATTCTGTGTCTCCCTCTCTCTCTGCCCCTCCCCCGTTCACGCTCTGCCTCTCTCTCTCTCTCCCTCCCCCAAAAGTAAATAAACATTAAAAAAATTTATAAATAAATAAATAAAATTGCAGTGGGGCGCCTAGGTGGCTCAGTCAGTTAACCCTCTGACTTGGGCTCATGTCATGATCTCATGATTCATGGGTTCGAGCCCTGTGTGGAGCTCTCTGCTGTCATCACAAGGTCTATTTTGGATCCTCTGTCTCCCTCTCTTTCTGTCCCTTCCTTGCTCATGCACACACACTCTCCCTCTCTCTCTCCAAAAATAAGTAAAATAAACATTAATAAGAATTTTTTTATAAAAAATTAAAATTATAGTATGTTGGGGGCACCTGGCTGGTTCAGTCAGTAAAGCATTCAACTCTTGATCTCAGGGTCATGAGTTCAAGCCCCACATTGGGTGCAGACCCTGTATGTATATACAAATATATAAACATATATATATATATATATATATATACACACACACACACACACATACACACATAAACATATATATAAAAATCCTGAACTCATTTAAAAAATGTAGTATAATTATATCATAATAAAGTACCTATTATTATATTATGCTAATTATATAACCATAACACAATCTAATGAGTATGTATTAATTACAAACAGTAAATTATTTGTTATAAAATATTTATATTTCATATTATAATGAAATGTTGTTTTTCATGTTTTATAGCAAAATCCATGTTATAAAATATTTATATTTCATATTATAATTACATATTTATGCTACTTGCTATATTGTTATACACAGGAAAATCATGTTGTGATTTATAATACTGTATTATATGACTATTAAATCATGTTACAATAGGGTTTGGTTTTCTTTATTATACACAAGGTCTCCTATATTATATTGGTTTCCTATAGTATAAACAAGAATAGTTTTCTTTTTGTCAATGTTTATTTCTTTTGGGGGGGGGTGAGGAAAGGAGAGAGAGGCGGATGGAGAATCCCAAGCAGACTCCACGCTCAGTGCAGAGCCCCATGTGGGCCTCAATCCCATGAACCATGAGCTCATGACCTAAGCAGAAACCAAGGTTGGACCCTCAACCGACTAAGCCACCCAAGTGCCCCAAGAATAACTTGTTTTGTTTTCTTCTTCACCCACTCACCTGTTGTTAAACTCCTCTGTATACCAGCTCCCATTCTAAACACAGAATAGAGGTGTGACCAAAGATCCCTGGCCCCTTGGCTCTGACATTACAGTAGGAGACTCTAAACACAATAAATAATTGAATTCAGAAGTTGGTAGGTGGTATTAAAAACAAACAAACAAACACACACACACACACACACTATTTCCTTAGTTTTCTAAATACTATGCTAGTTTTCTAGGTACTATGCTGAAGTTTTCTTCACATATGCCATTGTATATGTCAAATGCGTACCAGTATTATTTTTCAAATATTTGAATATAATCAGATAATCTGATTTTTTTTTTTTAATTTTTTTTTAATGTTTATTTATTTTTGAGAGAAACAGAGACAGAATACGAGTGGGTTAGGAGCAGAGACAGAGGGAGACACAGAATCTGAAGCAGGCTCCAGGCTCTGAGCTGGTAGCACAGAGACTGACGCGTGACTTGAACTCGTGAACTGCGAGATCATGACCTGAGCTGAAGTTGGATGCTCAACTGACTGAGCCACCCAGCCGCCCCCAGATAATCTGATTTTTAAAAAGATCTCCCCACCAGCAGAGAACTGGGCATTTACTGAGGTATGCCCAAATATCAATATATGGACATTTTTTAAAATATTTATTTATTTTCGGGGACAGTGCAAGCAGAAGGGGGGCAGAGAGAGAGGGAGGCAGAGGATCTGAAGCAGGCTTTGCACTGACAGCAGCAAGCCCGATGTGGGCTCGAACTCACATAGAGATCAGGACCTGAACCGTGAGATCATGACCTGAGCGGAAGTTAGACACTCAACCAACTGAACCACCCAAGCACCCCTAGACATTTTTTTTTTTTTTATCTGAACAGGAAACCTTACCCTCTCCTCCCTGTTATCAGTATCTGAGAAGAGAAACCGGCAGCCTGATTCACAGTACACAGTCTTTTCCTAAAACCTACCGTCTTTAACCATGACCTCTGCTCCCTGCCCTCCATGGTGCTAAGTATCCTCAGTACTCCTCAGCTGGAGCACCAGTCCAGAGGCAATGCTCAGTGAAGACAGGTGCCATCTTCAGGATGTGGTATACACACTGAATCAGAGACCTCTAAGAAGACTACTGGATCCAGGAACCAAGTCAAAGAATTAGAAAGAGCCCCCACTTGGAGCACCTGGGTGGCTCAGTCGGTTAAGCGACCGACTCATGACTTTGGCTCAGGTCATGATACCACAGTTCATGAGTTCAAGCCCTACATCAGGCTCTGCGCTGACCGTTGGAGCCCACTTGGGGTTCTCTGTCTCCCTCTCTTTCTGTCCCTCCCCTGCTCTCTCTCTCAAAATAAATAAACATTGAAAAAATAAATAAGTCCCCCCTTATCATCATTCTCAATGTCCCTCTGAGGCATTTCATGCTTCCTGTTCTCATAGCTCTGGGCTCTGCAGGGTTAACTGTCCTGATCCACAGATCGAGAACACAACAAAGTCTCAGTGAACTATAAGTTAAGACTACATTCGGGGTACTTGGAATCCTGATGTCCCAGGAACAATGGGCTAGAAGAGCAGTCACCGCCCCGGCAGGGGTGATGGACCCTGACTGTCAGGCAGAGATGGAGACAAGGAGGACTATGTGTGGAATTCAGGGGATCCACGGGGCATCTCTTGGTACCCCTTTGTCCAGTTGTGAACGTAAATGGACGAGTGCAACAGCCCAACCTGAGGAAGACAGAGTTATCAGGAACTCAGACCCCTCCAGAATGAGGGTTGGGGTAAAACACCAAGGACACCAGAGGGTAGAGATAGCTGAAAACAAGAGCATTTAGAATGGATAGTGGAGGAAAATGATGCATGCCAGAGGAAGCCCCAGCACCAGCTATAGCAGTGAGGGCTACTGACCATCCCACTACCTTCCCCCTTCTAAGTTTCCCCTCGTGAACAGAGGCCCCTAGAACCCTAAGGGAGATGCTCCCAGAGCATGTGGAGCCACGGAACACAAGGTGTCAACTCCAGAGCTGCAGAAGTATGCCGCTCAAACCTCCCTTCAAGAAAGAACTGGGGGCACCTGTGTGGTTCAGTCAGTTGAGCATCCAACTCTTGATTTCAGTTCAGGTCATGGTCTCACGGTTCACGGGATCAAGCCCCACGGCTTGGACTCCACCTTGATGGTGCTGAGCCTGCCTGGGATTCTCTCTCTCTCCCTCTCTCTGCCCCTACCTCCCTCCCAACCTCAAAAAAAATAAACTCTAAAAGGAGGAAGGAAGGAAGGAAGGAAGGAAGGAAGGAAGGAAGGAAGGAAGGAAGGAAGGGAGGGAGGGATTGACTTGCTGTTCAGCCTCAAGGAGTGCATTTAGGTGACATCCCTCAGCTGACAGCACCCTCAAGGTTTGCCTCAGATTTTGATTCAAGGCCACACTCTTAGCTGGCTGCCATCAGCCCAATGAGGGACTCTAGAAGGCAACCATTGCCCTGGGACTCCCTGTGAACTTGGTCAGGTGTACATCGAGGTCTGCTTCTGGCCATCCCCAGTCCTGCTCCCTCTCTTCTTTTTTCACAGATGTCAGATTGCATCATAGCCTGAAAGCTTTGCATACCAAATTCTGCTTCATCCCCCCCCCCCTCTTAAACTTTCAAAAGCATTATATCCACTTCCAATATTTTCTTGTACTCCTACTCATTCTCAGCAACTATTTCCTGGAGGACTTGACTGACACTTCAGTCTGGCAGCTTCTGCATGATATGGGATGAAGTGTGGATCCCATGGTCATATGCCTGCTGCACACCTTGTTTTCTATAAAATATGTCCTTCGGTCCTCCTACATGATATAATGCAGGATCCAGTGTTGGCGAGTCAAACATTCTTTTTGTTTTTGGTTTTTTTTTTTAATATTTTATTTTTGAGAGTGTGAGAGCGTGAGCTAGGAAGGGCAGAGAAAGAGGGACAGAGGAGTGAAGCGGGCTCTGTGCTGACAGCAGAGAGCCAGATATGGGGCTCAAACTCACGAACCGTGAGATCATGACCTGAGCCGAAGTTGGACGCTTAACCAAATGAGCCACCCACGTGCCCCGAGTCAAACATTCTTTAAACCCTTGAATAGTGGTTCTGACTGAGGCGCTGCAGATGGAAAGGTCATACTCATAATCAGAATATGTATCTGTCCCAGTCATGATGAAATTTTGCTCTTTCCAGGGTAGAAGCAGTTCAGTTTCATCAATTTGCCACCTAGTGGCTGTTTGCTCACCTTGACGAGTATTGCCGTATCAGGAACTCAGCATCAGATTCTCGTTGATAAGTCAACCCTTCAGCAGCAGCTAGCTAAGCCTAAATGGAGAGACCCCACGCTGATGGGTCCATACCTAGCCTTCATCCCTCCCACCATAATTACTCCATTCCTAAGTTCACCTCACAAGCACTGGGGTGGCCGACAACAAAGGTTGGCTGACATCAACTCGTTGAGTCATTGTGTCTACCTGGTCAGTGACTATTCCCCAAGAGATGCTGTCTGTGGCATACCGGCCTGTGTAATTCATATTTCACATCCATACCCAGACATCCATCCATGTGCCTCCTCTCAAAAATCCCTTTTCTGCTACCTTTCAGTCTTACTTATTGCTTATTGCTAAGCCATTGCCACTGCTCATCAATCCATATATATCCTTGCCTTAGGCCACTTGTCCTTCCATACAGTGGATGACCAAGTACACTGCCCAAAACTCTGCCCACAGATACTATTTCCCCACACCACTTTATCAAAACCAGCCCTGAATGGGGACGACGTGTGACAGCAATAAATCTTCACTCTCACCAAATATAGCAGGCCTACTCATCCAAGAATGAAGCTCAGGTTTTCCCACCTTCAAAGGCTGATCGAAGGGGACCTCCCATGAAGTCACAGTTGTGAGCTGAGGGAAAGGCTTCACTGCAAACCTTCCGTGGTCGGCCACAACAATCCCAGCTTCTCTACCCTATTTAGTGGGGCCAAAATTTTTTCCAAGCTTCCAAGTCCTAACCCAGCAGAGTAGTAGGCCTACCTCCCGGGTCCTTGCCAGGGTGTTGGATCATGTATCAAAGAAGAATATCTTGTAGTTTAAAAAAACTAAACAAAAATCTCCCTTATGCAACTTTAAATGCCATATCCCTTAATCCAGTCCTTCAGTATTCACTCCCCAGCACACCCTCCTAGTTTCCAACAGGTCTTGCAGCTCCTTTTGCATTTAACACCCACCTCCCTCCACTAGCAAACCTACCCTTTCCCCCACTGGGTCACACTGAGGCTTGTCCTTAGCTGTTGGTCTCATGGCTAGGAAGACAGAAGCGGCAGATCTGAGAGAGCCTGTATCATCCTCCAGGCACTTCTATCCTATGTGGTTCCTCCACGGTATTTGAGCAAGCAGGGGGACTCTATCTTCCAACAAGGGAAGATCCTTCAGCTCTAAGAATTCCAAGGAATCTGGGAATTCAGGTACCTGAGTACCTCTACCCAGCTATCTCCATCTCAGATCTCAGAGTCCTGCCCTCTCTCCAACAGGGACCTCGCCTGTCATAGAGGACATGTCCACGCTGAGAATTCAGCCTTCTCCAAAGTGCTGTCGCTCTTGTAATTAAGTCCCGTGCCTGGTCTTTCATTCCATCATCCCTTTGTAAATGCTGCCACAGACACCCTCTGACTCTCACACTTTCATCTGAGTTAGGGATTGAGTGCCGTGAGCATGAGAAGTATTCAGCAACAGTCCTTATAATACGAATGTTCCTGAACCTCTCAAATGCCAAGGATTCTACACAAGCCAGGGTGTCCTTTCCACCTGTCTCCCTTCCCAGTTCCCCACAAGTCACACTAAACAAGGGCACTGCTCCGACACAGCAGAGACTCTCAGTACCTCACCTGGCATCAGGGAGAGGAACTCGCTGCCAGCCACCTGGGAAGTGATCCAACTTCAGAAATCTCCTGGAGTCAGCTTCCTCGGAGCCCTCTTCTGGGACCAACCGTTGTAGGCCAGGTTCTCCAGAAGCAGAGTCTGAACCCAGAGATTTAAGTTCACGGGTAGGGGCGCCTGGGTGGCTCAGTCAGTTAAGCATCCGACTCTTAGGCTCAGGTCATGATCCCACAGGCTCTGCGCTGACAGTACAGAGCCTGCTTGTGATTCTCGTTCTTTCCTCCTCTCTCTCTACCCCTCCCCCATTGGCTCGAGGGCTCTCTCTCTTTCTCAAAATAAATAAATTCATTCAAAATAAATAAATTCATTCATTCATGGGTAAAGGGGACAAGGGCACAGGACACCAAAAGTGTCCACCAAATCCCCCCACCCACTAAACATTTCAAACATAAGCACTGCTTTCCCAGATTGATACTTACTGGATTTGAAACGTCTATTTCAGAGGTGCCTGGGTGGCTCAGGTGGTTATCCAACTTTGGCTCAGATCATGATCTCATGGTTCATGGGTTTGAGCCCCATATCAGGCTTTCTGCTGTCAGCATAGAGCCTGCTTCAGATCCTCTGGCCCCTCTCTGCCCCTCCCCTCCTTGCACATGCTCACTCTCTCTCTCTCTCAAAAATAAGTAAACATTTTTTTAAAGAAATATATATTTCAAAAGGAAGATATTGAAACAGGAGTTGTGTCCATCAGGAACCCCCAAAATTATGCCCAACCATAAAAAGAAATGCATAATTTCCACTCCGTGGACTTTGAATGAGACATCCGATGGTACTACAAACTCAGGAAAGGTTAGTGATCATAGATCATCAATAAGGAATCGAGTGTAGAAACAAACAAACCAGGCATTGATAGTCAAGGAGGCGTGGGAGTGCTGATTTCAGAAGTCCCATTGCAATCAGGCCACAAATTGTATAACTGAACGCCAGTGATTAAAATAAATAAGTTTAAAAATAGGTCGGGATTCAAAATAAAGCATGCCTTCTATTAACTTTATATAAGGCTCGGCATCTCATAATTCACTCTATCAGAAAATTAATGTACGCTATAAATTCTAAAGAGAAAATGTGCAAAGAAGGGCTTTAAAGACATTTTTAGCTCCTATTTCTCTGTTTGAATTCATAAGCTCCCTTCTGGTTTCCAATCTGTCACAAGAAAAAGTACCCGACTGACTGCAATTTCAGGATTGGCGGAAAACAGAAACAATCCAAAGGCCAATAATAGAGTCGAAATGCCTTTCTCTTTTACCAAAAAGTAGGTTTGCATCCAAAGACAGAGGCTTTGAAAAATGCATTATTTATTTAGCGCTGAGAATAGGGAAGGCAGGCTGTGTTCGGGAGTTTTCTTGCTTTCTGTTATCAAAATGTCATTCTGCTTTACAACCACACTTCCTACATAATAGGCTTGCTATTTCCATTTAAAATGTTTAGACCTTTTTCTCAGAGGGCAAAAAAGAAGTCAGAGAGTAGAGCCTTCTGAGCCTTTCAATATGGAAATTGTCCAAATAAGGTACAAATTCAAGCACAGCAATTTGAAGGGAAAAAAAAAAAAAAAAGACCTTGAGAAAACACTGATATATCTGCATTTCAGTTTCCTTCCAAAGATCAGAAATTTCCACTGTTAACAGGAGAAGAAAAGTAAAGCTTGCACAATTCCAGGATACTTCCAGGGTGTCCACAATTACCAACATTTTGTCTGGTCATATATTAAAAAAAAAAAAAATGCAGCAGTTGAGGTAGGAAAGGGGAACACAGATGCAGGTAAGGGAAAGTTTAGAACCTGGAAGAGTATAAACACTAGGTCTTGGATGTTGACAAATGCCTAATGCTTTTCCAGAGAAAGTAATACCTATAAGTGGTAGAGCTCCTAGACTCTCATCTCTAAAGCAAAGAACGTAGTACGGAAACTATAGACTATCTTGAGTTGAGTTCATTCAAAAACATAAGGAAAAAGCTTTTAAGAAGACCAAGCCTAGAGCCACACGATTTAGAGCTGAAGGAGCTTGAAAATCATTTCAGAGATAAGAAGGTAGTTAATAGGTTGGACATTAACTTTAACATTTGGACATTCCTTATAATGTTCATAAGATAGTCATAACCGTTCATTAATATGCCCCTTTGGATAGTAGATGCCATCATAAAATTAACATTTCTTAGAGGCAGAGAACTGTTCAACCAAGGAGAAACCTTGACCACAATCCAGGGCTCGTGGTGGCCATGCAGTGAAGTCCGGATCTGAGTTAAGTACACTCACCAATTCTTTCACCAGAAATGCCAGTAAAAGCAAACTAGGTGTCCACGAATGGCATCTCAAATCAGCAGAGAAAAGAATTATCTATCGAATAAATGGCTTCAGAATGTGTGGCTAAATTTAAGGAGAAAAGTAAGTTAGACCTCTAATTCATAACAGTTATTAAAAATAAAATACTGGGGGGCGCCTGGGTGGCTCAGTCGGTTAAGCGTCTGACTTCAGCTTGGGTCATGATCCATGAGTCCACGAGTTCGAGCCCTGCATCAGGCTCTGTGCTGACAGCTCAGAGCCTGGAGGCTGCTTCAGATTCTGTGTCTCCTTCTCTCTCTGCTCCTCCCCCCTCGTACTCTGTCTCTCTTTTGCTCAAAAATAAATAAACATTTAAAAAAATTTTGTTAATAAAATAATAAATAAAATACTGGGGCGCATGGGTAATTCAGTTGGTTAAGTGTCGGAAACTTGATCTCAGCTCAGGACTTGATCTCAGGGTCGTAGATTCAAGCCCTACATTGGCCTCAACTTAAAAATGAATGAATGAATGAATTAATTAATTAATTAATATAAAAATAAAATTAAATAAGGGGCACCTGGGTGGCTGTTGGTTAAGCACCTGACTCTGGATTTTGGCTCAGGTCACGATCTCACAGTAAGTTCAAGCCCCATATCCAGCTTTGTGGTGAGAGCTAAGAGCCAGCTTGGGATTCTCTCTTTCCCTCTCTTTCTGCCCCTCCCCAACTCATGCACATGCTCCCTCTCAAAATAAAAAAAATAAACTTAAGAAAATAATAAGTAAATAAAATACAGATCTGTGAAAGTAATTTTTAAATTAAGAGTTCTAAGTTAAGTAAATATAGACAATTCTGTCTATACCTATTACTACTTTTCAATGGATATCTGTATAAGAAGGCGGCACCCGTGTAAAGATCCAGGTAAAGAAAACCCAGTGCAGAGGCCCTGACACCAAAATATGGTTGACATGTTCAAGGTCAAAGAGATCCAAAGCAGCTATATTAAAGAGAGCAAGGAAGAAAGCAGAAGAAAATTAGGTCCCAGGGCTAGCAAAGAACAGGTTCAGGTGAGGCCTTCCAGGCCATGTCAAGGAGACCAGATTTTATTCTAAGTATAATGGAAGTTTTCAAGTGTTTTAAGCAAGACTGACACGACCTGATTGACGCCTGAGAAGGACAGGGCAGGAAGACCAAAGAAGGAGCAGAAAAGTAGAGCTGTGGACTGGAAGTCATGCACTGATTACGGGCATTTTGACTAATGGGGAATCAAGGTAAGAAAGCAGCAAAGGAGCACACCTAGGCTACCGCCGAGAATGGATGGTGTGCCATTTACCTGGGGAGGGGCAACTTGGAAGGAGAGGAATGAAATGGTTCTATTTTGGATCTAGTACATCCCAGAGGCCTGTCAGGCATTCCTATGGCATCAATCAGCTCAATATCTAAGCAGGGAGTCCAGGGAAGAGACTTGGGGCTGGAAGTATAAATTTGAGGATTCACCAACACATAAATGGTGCTCAAAGCCACGGGACTAGGTCATATCAGGGAGGAAGAAAATACGGATAAAGAACAGGACCAAGGAGGGGCGTCTGGGTGGCTCTGCTGGCTGAGTGTCTGACTTCTGCTCAGGTCACGATCTCACGGTTCGTGGGTTCGAGCCCCACGTCAGGCTTTGCACAGACTGCACAGAGCCTGCTTTGGATTCTGTGGCTCCTTCTTTCTCTGCCCCTCCCCCACTAGCACTGTCTCTTTCAAAAATAAATAAACATTAAAAAAAAGAACTGGACCAAAGACCGAGTGACTGGAGGACTCCTACTGTCAGGGGGCTGGGGGAGAAGAGAAGGGCCAGCATCAAGACTGAGAAGGAGGGGCCCAAAAAGTGGGGAAACCAGGCTGACCGGGTCACTGAAGCCCAAAGAAGAAAGCATTTCAACAAGGCAATCATCAGCCACATCCACTTCTGTTAAGAGGTCAGCTGGGACAAAGAAAAACTGACAATGGACACTGACATGGTATAATCACTGGTGACGATGAAGGAGCCGCTTCACCAGAGTGGTTTGGATGAAAGCCCCAATCCACTGAGTTAAGGAGGGAAGGAAAATGAGAACAAGACAGCATGTATAATAAGCAACTCTTTCAACCACTTTCGCCGCAAAGCAGAGATGAAAATGGGACAGTAGCTGGAGGGGGACAAGAGCCCAAGGGATGTTTATTAATGCATGATAATGAGGCATTTTATATGCTGTTACATGTGGGTTTTAATAATCTGCTAATTAGCACTTATTCAGCATTTACACTGTGCCAGGCACTGGCCCACACACTTCCTAGTATTGCTTAGTTGATTTTTTTTTAAGTGTATTTCTTTATTTTGAGAGAGAGAGAGCGTGCACACGCATGCATGCACACTTGCACACGCACAAGAGCAGGGGAGCGCAGAGAGAAAGGGAGAGAGAGAGAATCCCAAGCAGGCTGTGCACTTCAGCACAGAGTCCGACGTGGGGTCGAACCCACAAACCGTGAGATCACGACCTAAGCCAAAAGCAAGAGCCTGACGCTTAACCGACTGAGCCACTCAGGCACCCCAGTATTGCTTAGTTTAATTTCCAAAAGTATCACCATTTTTAAAGACTACATTACTGAGGCCCAGAGAAGTCAATTAATTGGCTCCAAGTCACACAGTTAGTTGCAGAGCCAAGATTTGAAAACTGGCTATATGAGCTGTTCACCAGCCCACTAGAAGATGCAAGAAATAAAGCAAATAACCATAGAGACGTGGTCCCTGAGAAAGTGAGACAGGGTGGCTTCAGAAGGCAAACAGAGGGATTGGTCTTAGAAGCCAAAGCCAATGGAAAACAGAATATATGAATACAAACACAGGTAGTTTGTTTTATTTTTGAGAGAGAGAGAGAGAGAGAGAGAGAGCGAGAGAGAGCATGACTGAGGGGCAGAGACAGGGAGACAGAATCCCATGAGGTCCAGAGAGAGGGGCGGAGAGAGAGAGAGAGAGAGAGAGAGTACAGAGCCCAGAGTGGGGCTCACACTCACTCAACCAATGTGGGGCTCCAACTCAGGAACCATGAAATCATGACCTGACCCAAAGTCGGATGCTAAACCAACTGAGCCACCCAGGCACCCAAACACAGGTAGTTTAAATTTGTGTTGAGAATAGGTATTTCTCCTCCAACTGCCTCTATTATTTGTATAATGAAAAGCTAATAACTTTAAATTATTACTAAGACTTTCGCTGCTCAACGGGGAGACAGACATATTAACCTGGCAAGTGGTCCGTGTAAGTGCTCGGAGCAGATCCTGGAACACAGGAGGGACTATGTGGTGTGGGGTTAGATTCCATTATGTTCCATAATGTTACCTGATGCTCTTGAGAACCATGTGCAAGCCACATCAGGGATTTGAAAGAGAAAGAGGTCAATTTTACTGTGGGAAGGAGCAGGAAGGTCTCCATGGCAAAGGATTCCTGAGTTCACACCAGGGACGACTTTTGAAAACGGAATAGGTGAAGTTAAAGCAATTGGATGGAGAGCATAACCGAGAGAGGTAATCTCTCTCTAAACCAGAAAGATCACACCAGTTATTAAACCTAAGGATCTGCAAACAATTCATCATGGCTAAAATCAAAGGTTCAAGGTGGGACGGTTGAGAGATAAGATTAAGTGGCATAGAAAGAAGAGTCTCTAAAGTGAAATAAGGTAGTTCTTTTTTTTTTTTTTTTACATTTATTTATTTTTGAGAGACAGAGTGTGAGTGGGTGAGGGGCAGAGAGAGAGGGAGACACAGAATCCGAAGCAGGCTCCGGGCTCTGAGCTGTCAGCACAGAGCCCGACATAGGGCTTGAACACACGAACTATGAGATGATGACCTGAACCGAAGTCAGATGCTTAACCGACTGAGCCACCCAGGTGCCCCTTGGTAGTTCTAATAGAAAATAAAAGTGGAAGGCACCTGGGTGGTTCAGTCAGTTAAGCATCCGACTTCAGCTCAGTCATGATCTCACGGTTCATGGTTTCGAGCTGCACACAGGGCTCTTCATTGACAGCTTGAAGCCTGCTTGTGATTCTCTCTCTCTCCCTCTCTCCCTGCCACCACCCTCTTTGCCCCTCCCCCTCTTACACTCTCAAAATTAAATAAACATTAAAAAGAGAAAAAAACTTAAAAAGAAATAAACTCATAAAGGAAAAAAAGCAGACATAAATTAAGCAAAAAAGTAAGGAGTATTAAAAATGGAGATAAGTGAGAGAATGATAAGCAATAAAATATAAAAGAAAAACTAAAAAGGACTTGAGAAATGAGTAAATACAAATTCAGCTCAAAAAGTTTCTCTGCCTGGGCACATGGGTGGCTCAGTTGGTTAAACGTCCGACTCTTGGTTTGGGCTAAGGTCATGATCTCATGGTTCGATAACTAAAGCCCTGCATCAGGTTCCATGCTGACAGTGTGGAGCCTGCTTGGGATTTTCTCTCTCCCTTCTCTCTCTCTGTCCCTCCCCCACTTGTACCCACTTGTACTCGTGCTCTCTCTCTCTCAAAATAAACAAATTTTTTAAAAACTTAAAAAATACACTAAAAATCACTAAAGAAGAAAAATAAGGAGGAAGAGGAGGAAGAAGGAGAAAATAAAAACAGATGGGTCAGTTACAGCCAACTTAGATAAATATAAGAAGAAAGGAGCTTCTATTTCTTACAAAGTTTTGGTCGCAGAAGCAAACCATTTGGAAGGAAATCAACTGGCCCTTGGGTTATTAGAGGTTATGACCAAGGAACAGCCAAGAAAGGATGCTGGGAGCACCAAGCCACACCTTTTATTAAATATGAAAATAGGGCCCCTGGGTGGCTCAGTCGGTTAAGCATCTGACTCTTGATTTCAGCTCAGATCATGATCTCACAGTTCATGGGTTTGAGCCCCACATCGGGTTCCATGCTGACAGCGTGGAGCCTGCTTGGGATTCTCTCTCTCCCTCTCTCTCTCCCTGTCTCTCTCTGTCTCTGCCCCTCTCTGACTCATGCGCACATGCTCACTCGCTCTCAAAATAAATTAATAAACTTTTTTTAAAAGTTCAAAAAATAAATATGAAAATATAAGAAATGGAAAGCAGAAGGTCACATACAAAAAGGTAATTCTGCAAGACTTGCCCGAGGGAGGTCCCCCAGACGGGAATTGCCAACGTGTTAGCTTGTTCCAGGGCACCGCGGCTCTGCTGACTCTCCCCAGGGTTCCAATCCAGTCCAAGTGGATGAAAAACCATATCCATGAGGCCAGGCTTAGTTTATAAGTTGGTTTCACCACACAAAAGGAATAAAAGTGAGGAAAGAGGAACGCTTGTGCTCCTGAGGCCCTGAGTATGTTGGCAGAGGACTGAAGTATTCAAAGCAGCCTGGGGCAGACCTAGGACAAGGGACCAATAGTCATAGCACTGTGAAATTAAAAAGGTGGATAGATTTGAAAGAATTAAGGAGACAGTATCTACAGTAGTTGATGCCTGCATGGCTTTGCTGAATTAGGGGGAGACAAGAGTCAAAGTCGATAACCCTATTTCTCTGGAAATGAGAGCAGATGTGTGGAGAGGGGCAGTTATGAATTCAAAAGGGATGTACTGTGTCTGAGAGGCTGGTCAGGCATCAGTCACATGTGTGGATCGAGGGCTCCAGACAAGGATATGGGCTAGAATGGTGGTTTTTAGACATGGGGACAGAACTGGTATCAACCACGCAGGGAGCAGGCAGATCCAAGCCTGCTATGGGGCTCGAACTCACGAACCACGAGATCAGCCACACAGCAAGAGCAGACAAAGGAGGAGGAACCAGCAAAAGGGATCTATAGACATCAGTCCAGGAGACAGAGTATTTGAGGGAGGACTGGATTTCAAGGAGACCAATTAACCAATAATATCAGGGTCAAAGCTGGTTTTATACTTTAGCTTTGATTTAGTCAATGAACGGAAATTATGTTAATAAATACATCACTGTTCACTTAACACAGCTGATACAAAGCAGGCCTAATGAACATTTCTAACAGGAACACAAGCACATCTTGCTGTAACAATTGCATGACCTTCATGGGAGAGCAGCTTTCAGAGACACATCCTCTCCCTGGACTCTCTCTTCTCTTGCAATTTTCTCCCCTGAACAATTTTGAATCATTAAGAGGCACAGCTTCTAATTAACCTAGTAATACCTCCTAATTACGGCGTGTGCTCAAGTCAAGACTTTGAAATCTCTCTAGATTGCATGGTCATGAGGCTGCAAAAAAATTTTTGGGGTTAAATACAGTAAGATTTTGGGTCACTGAGTGGCTCAGTCAGTTAAGCATTGGACTTCGGCTCAGGGCATGATCTTTCGGTTCGTGAGTCCGAGCCCCGCATCAGGGTCTGTGCTGAAAGCTCAGAGCCTGGAGCCTGCTTCAGATTCTGTGTCTCCCTCTCGCTCTCTGCCCCTCCCCCACTCACACTCTGTCTCTCTCTGTCTCTCTCTCTAAAAAATAAACATCAAAAAAATGTTTAATAAAAAAAATACAATACGATTTTGATCAAAAATTGATACCTTCCTTCTCTAAGCTTAAATAATCATAATAAAAACCCCCTTCACGGGGCGCCTGGGTGGCTCAGTCAGTTAAGCGTCCGACTTCAGCTCAGGTCACAATCTCATGTTCCGTGAGTTCGAGCCCCGCATCGGGCTCTGGGCTGATGGCTCAGAGCCTGGAGCCTGCTTCCGGTTCTGTGTCTCCCTCTCTCTCTGCCCCTCCCCCGTTCATGCTCTGTCTCTCTGTCTCAAAATAAATAAACGTTAAAAAAAAAATTAAAAAAAAAAAAACCTTCATATATATTCTTTATCCATCACCAAATTGCATCACTTTTGAGGGAACTGTAGCAGAGGAAGAAAAATGAAGGACCCATAGGAAAAGCTAATTGATAAGTTAACCACTGACACAAAAATAAAAAATTGTACATTGAGGGGTGCCTGGCTGGCTCGGTAAGTAGAGCACGTGACCCTTAATCCCAAGGTGGTGAGATCAAGCCCCATGTTGGACGTGGGGCCTACTTAAATTTTTTTTTCAATTTTTTTTAACAAATAAATATTACTTTTTATTGTGCATTGAGTACCTAGAAAGAGACGTATAACCTGAGAAGACTTACATAGGTGCCAAAGATGCTAAAGCATGTGCTCTCATTTCATATAATCAAGCCAGATTTATAAGAAGTGGGAAATCCCTTGACCGCCATGGACATTGATGCTTAGACCACATAAGTCTGTTTCCATGGTTTCACATGACCATGGTTTCATATGACACCGGGAAGCCCCAAATCTCCTCCTCCCCAAATCTCCTCCTCCCCTACCTCTCAAAGGGTTTTACAAGGTGATAACTTCTGCCACAACCATTTTGTGAGTTCTGAGACATATTAGGGTCCCCAGACTCTTCCCCAATGCCTTCCCGAATATTCCTAAGGGATAATGACCTACTACCATCTGTGAAACAGCTCATACAGAACTGGTTCCCGGGGCGCCTGGGTGGCTCAGTCAGTTAAGCGTCAGACTTCGGCTCCGGTCATGATCTCATGGTTCATAGGTTCAAGCCCTGCATCAGGCTCTGTGCTAACAGCTCAGAGCCTGGAGCCTGCTTCGGATTCTGTGTCTCCCTCTCTCTCTGCCCCACCCCCACTCATGCTCTGTCTCTCTCTCTCTGTCTAAAAAATAAATAAACATTAAAAATTAAAAAAAAGGAACCCGTTCCCAAAGTGCACACTCTGCACATGTATAGAGGATTTGAGTGTTTCATCTACCCCATCATTTCCCTCCCAACTTCTAGGCATTTGTGGGATGTGATTTTTGTTTTAAGTAAGCTCTACATCCAACGTGGGGCTTGAACCCACGAAGGACAGAGCATGATTAAAAGTGCCCCAAAAGCTTGGGTTTCATCCCTCTCTTCTCCACTACGTAAGAGCTCACTGACATTCATCCAAGTTACAAGGGAACAAGGACACCTGGCATCCCATTATCACTTTTCTTCACCTTCCATCTCTATCCTGGGCGTACTTTGAACCAAGAGCCTATTGAGGAAACCGGACATAAAGGCAAACCAAAGAGAAATACTCTATGTGTCTTCCTGGCCTCACGATTTTATTCCTCAGCAAAAGCCTCACGTGACATCAACACCAGAAACTGCTTCCAGAGGGGACACCATATCACAAATCGCTACAGAGTCAAGGCCAGACTTTATGCTTAGCAGCATAAATAGTATAATACACATAAATAAGACAAAAAACATCCCACGACATAAATCCTATTGCTGGCGGACACACACAACCTTGAAAGCATCCTTGGGAGCCCCAGCATAACCGACTCTGACAGCTCACGCACCACATTTACGTGCCGTGAAATTGTACATTCAGCTTCCGAGGAATTGTGGCTACATTCTCACTAAACACCATTTCTCTGCTGATGTGGGCCCCAAGGTCGGGGAGGGGAGTTCTGAACAGAACAGACAATGTGCTCGCCTTGGAATCAAAGCGATTCACCCTTATCTTTGCTCATAGATGGGGAAAAGAGTGGCAAGCAGTAGAGGAGAGTGGAGTGTGGCCTTCAAGAAGACTGTGACACGCTGGCAAAGTAGGGGAAACAAGACTACCTCTCCACCAAGCTAAGAAAAGGAAAAAAAAAAAGCCTTTCCCACTGGGGTCCTTGACATTGAAGTGGGCAGGTGGAGTCAGTCTGCTGAGATGCAACATTTTAGCTCCCGGATCTGCAGGTCCTGCTTCGGGGGTTCCAACTCCCTGTAAGCCAAAATTTCCACTTCCCACCAGAAGAGAAGCTCATCCTCTGGGCCTCCCCATGGCCTCTCCCCACTGTCCCACAAGTCAATGAATCACACCTTTATGAGGGCCTGCTACATCATCAGACATTCCTGCACAGGACTAGCTGGGTTGACCCCAGCTCCCTCATTTCAAGGGGGTCCAAGCTCTGAAAGAGAATTAGAGGAGAATGCAGTGGTGTCCACTTATGCAAAAAGTGAGGTTTGTACACACGCTTACATATTCATATTTGTGCCCACAAATATACATACACACATACACACACACACACACACACACACACACACAGATGCCCACGACTGGGGTGCCTGGGTGGCTCAGCCGGTTAAGCTCAGATCATCATCTCACAGTCTGTGAGTTCAAGCCCCACATGGGGCTCTGCGTTGTCGGATCAGGTCCCCCTCCCCCTCTGCCCCGTCCCCGCTTTGGGCTTGTGCACTCTCCTGCCCCCTCGAAAATAAGTAAACATCTAAAGCCACATTAAAGAAAAAAGAAATACCCACAGTGATCGCTTACCACCTCCTTTACCTAGAGGACTCAGGAGGCCACCCCCACTCAAGTACCATTTCAGGACATTTTTGCTTTTTTGTGACATCTTTTTCCGGTCGACATCACCCCTGATGCTCATCTTAGCCAGGTTTCATCTCTAAGGAAACGCAGAGGAAGTAATATCTTATAATACACTCAATTTGTCCCATCTTGGAGCTATGAAACTGCACTGTTTCCCACGAGTAATTTATAACGAACCCAAGAAGCGTCTCTACCACTAGAGAACTAAGGGCTACGGGCTTCACAAAACACCCAGCCCTTGGTGTCACTTGCCGTCTGCTAGCAGGTTTTGCTAATTCAACCAAGAGGACATCTACACGTGCCTATTAGCACCTTCGAGTACTCTGCTCGCTTCACCTGAATCTTCCGAATGTCCAGCGTTCTCGATAGACGTGATCTCAGTGATCCATCAAGGGTGAATCATCCAAAGAGCTGAAGACAGCTATCCGGCGGACCAAGGCTCATTCTGCCCTGGCCTTCATGGCAGCGGAGCTTTGAAAGATGGCTGAGATTTTCAAGGATTGACTTCCCAGGCAGGCAGTGTGAAAAGACAGCACATTGCAGATGTGTCTCTTCTGCTCCATTCATACTAAACAAACTGGAGGGAATTCTCTCTGTGAGGTTTCCTAGACTGTTGTTTGCCTTATAGGAACAATATTAGCCTAGCCTTAAACATCCTGGCTTAATACTGATTGCCATTTTAAAGGGCACAGCATTAATAGTAAGTTTCGTCTCCGGTGTCTTCATAGATTAGTGATTATACTCTATACACACAGCAAAGACTTGATGTACACACACACACATACACACGCACATCCAGCCACATACAGCCCAGAGACATAAACACGTCCAGGAAGCTCATTTCTAACCACACCTCGGGCTGCAAGCTTATGTAGCCTTTGCTCAGTAAGATTTCAAAGCCACTCGGTTTGGCTCCCTTTCCTTCAAATAGAAGAAACCTGCTTAACCTAAGATTTTAAGCTTTAAATCCCCATATTCCTTCTCTATGAGAGAGAGAGGTAGGGACTCTGCCCTGTTTGGATTTACCGTATTGCTAAAAAAACTACCCATAAATTAGCCATAGAAAAAGCTGAGTTCTCTTTTAGAAAAGGATGGGTTAAGAGTAAGCTTTTAAAGAAAATAGAATCGGGCAATCAGGGAGACTCTCCCTGGTAAGTCCTGGGTGTTTTCGAGGGATGAGGAAATTCACAGCAAGGGGGCAGAAGAGACTGAAGTGGTGAAGCCAGCAGAATCCATCCGTTTGGGGACGGAGAGGCCCCACAGGGGACGCGTGGGGTTTTTCCACCGGCCGCCTGAATACCAAGCAGGGACGCTGCCCCCTCTTACCTTTCCACCCTCCTCCAGTTTGCATCCGGATGTGTCCCCGCCATTTCCTAACACCTCACCTGTTGAAACACAATCGTGTTCTTTCAAACACTTTAGCCAACAGCAGCTGAAAGTGATTGGTTTCCACCTTAAAGAGGAGGGCGAGGGGGCGGGGATGTTCTTTAATCCTCCGGTGTGAAAAACAACAGCTCTCCTGAATCAGAAGTAAGGTTAAAAAAATGGAAATCTGTGGATACTCTGGTTACCTGGCAACCCCAACCTACGGGCTGTGTCTGCCGGCATCCTGAGGTCCTGCAGCATGAAAAATGCAGGCAGAAGGGATTCCCTGGATGTGCTGCCTCTTTACTCTGGTCCATTCATTCAGCCCTATTATTTTGTTTCCAAGTCGGTAACCTAGATTTCTGTAGGATCTAATGCTCATCTCTCCAGGGAAGGAAGCTTCCACTAGGGAATTCACCATCACACCTTTTAAGATGAATCAGTGTTTTCGCAAACCCCCTGGGGAAACTGTGTTAAAAGGAAAACACAAGGAAGGGGAGGAGAGGGGAGCATTGCTTCTGGCTGCCGGCAGTCCCAGGCTCTAGGAAATCTGCAGGGTCATGCCTATCTCCTCCGACCCTCCGCCTGAGGCTTCACTCGGGGAAGAGCCTGTCACACTGCAGAGTCATCTATAAATAATGGGCCCAAATTGGCAACTGCCTGGAATAACACTAAAAGTGAAATAACTGCCGCAGGCCACGCCTTGGCTCCTGCTTCTGGGAGGCTCCAGCCCTACGCCGCCCCCACCCCGGGCCAAGCCTCCTGGCTGTTCCTTTTATAGTTCCTTCTATTACCTGAACTAGAAAGAATATTCTGGAAGGAAGGAAGGAAAGAAGGAGGGAAGGAAGGATATTCTAGGGTTGCTTTTGTTGCTGCTGTGTTGACTTGATGAATTAAAGGACTAGTTTAGCGACTATTTGAGAGCCACATGCTGAAATCCAAACTAAAAACATTTTATTTATTTATTTATGTATGTTTATTTATTTTTGAGGGAGAGAGAGAGACAGGCAGAGTGAGAGCAGAGGAGAGGCAGAGAGAGAGGGAGACACAGAATCTGAAGCAGGCTCCGAGCTGTCAGCACAGAGCCCTACCCAGGGCTCGAACTCACGAACCGTGAGATCATGACCTGACCCAAATGAAGTCAGATGCTTAACCAACTGAGCCACCCAGACGCCCCTAGAAGCATTTTTTTTTAATTACCATTTTGCTCTTGTCCATAAAAAAGGTTGCATTATCTCCCTAGATTTTTAGACTAAATATCAGTGTTTCTTACAGTGATTCTGTTCATCTCCAATTAATCAAGACAACTCTGTCCCCTCCATGTCTTTTTAAAATTTAGTTCCCCCCAGGCCACCTGGGTGTATCAGTCAGTTGAGCATCCCACTGTGCCTCAGGCCATGCTCTCACAGTTCATGGGTTCAAGCCCTGTGTGGGGCTCTGTGCTAACAGCTCAGAGCCTGGAGCCAGCTTTGGATTCTGTGTCTCCCTCGCTCTCTGCCCCTCCCCCGCTTACACTTTGTCTTTCTCTCTCTCTCTCTCAAACATAAATAAACATTAAAAAAAGAAAATTTAGGGGCGCCTGGGTGGCTCAGTCGTTTGAGCATCTGACTTCGGCTCAGGTCATGATCTCGCAGCTCATGAGTTTGAGCCCCGCTTCGGGCTCTGTGCTGACAGCTCAGAGCCTGGAGCCTTCTTCAGATTCTGTGTCTCCCTCTCTCTCTGCCCCAACCCACTCGCATTCTGTCTCTGTTTCTCTCAAAAATAAATAAACATTAAATTTTTTTTTTTTTAATTTAGTTCTCCTGGAGTCTTGTTCATTTTACTGTTTATTTACATTTTTCTATCGGCGTCTTTAGAATTTCAGTGGAAATCAAACGTGCTTTTCCTATTTGTCACCATCTTTTTTGAAAAGTTTTGTGAAGGATGGGGACTAACTCTAGGTATTACAATACAGAAAGAAAAAGTTAGTTCCCGGTAGGCATTATTCATTCAAGAAAAAAGGCTGAGAAACTAACCTCATTGATACTATGTTTAAAGTGGGGGGGGGGGAGCAAGGGGTGGGGAGTGGGGAGAGGGGGTACAAAGACCGAAACTATTCTCTGTTCTCAGAGAACTTAAATTCTAAGAAGAAAGATGATGCATAGGTGCTACAAAAGAAGAGTTCAAAGGGAAGTAAGCATTGCTAAGAGGATTTTTGAAAAAACAGTGGGGAGGATAGGGCACCTGGGTGGCTCAGTCGGCTGGGCATCTGACGTCAGCTCAGGTCATGATCTTGGAGTTGTGGGTTCAAGCCCCACGTGGGGCTCTGTGCTGACAGCTCAGAGCCTGGAGCCTGCTTCAGATTCTGTGTCTACCTCTCTCTCTCTGCACCTCCCCCGCTATGCTCACTCTCTCTCTCAAAAATAAATAAAAACATTTTTAAAAATTAAAATGTGCAAAATACAGTAGGGAGGAGACTGAGGAAGTAAAAGGGTGGGCACATCTCATGTTTCAATTCTCAGAACACCTGGACTTTTGACTTTTGTCAATTGCACCTGGACCACCTTCACCTTCTGCAATTTTGGACTGAAATAGAGATAATGTAACATGCTAGCTAAATCACCAGCTGTGTATTGTTAATTTAACTCTGTTAGCACCAATCCTAATTCCTTCTAAACCTGTTATGTAACCTTGCAGTTTTTGCCTTTACAAGCCCTGCTTGCTTCCCAAAGCACACTTTGAATTTCAGCCCAAACATTAAGACCCCAATGAACACTTTTGATTGCTTTTCAGCCCCTTCTCCTTGGTCAACAATGTTTTACTGTAATATAAGAAAAATATGGTAAGGACCTAAAGAGACATAAGCAATGTGCTAGAAGAACCTTTCAAGATACAATTATTGTCATAAGTGGTGATGGCAGAAGCCAAAATTTCAGAGAGACAATGGCATTTGGTCCAGGTCAATAGGTTGGTAGAATTTTGATAGAGATGAAAAGGGAAGTCAAGCTGGAAGGAATGGAGTGACCAAAGTCACAGGGACAGGAAGGTCCAGGTGACATCCAGGAATTGGTTAAAGGTCCAGTTTGGTCAATTCACAGGATTGTTAATTTCAAATGTGGAATATCAATCCACAATGGTGCCTTCCACAATTCATTCCCCAAATATTTACCAGGTGCCCACTCTTCTTAGGAGGAACTTAAGGGAATTTTTTTTTAATAGTAAACAAGTGATCTTGCAATAATTTTTCACAAGACCCTTCACCAGAGTTGATCAGAAATCACCACACCCAAGGGCACCTAGGTGGCTCAGTTGGTTAAGCATCCAACTCCAGCTCAGGTCATGATCTCACGGTTCGGTCTGTGGGCTCAAGCCCCACATTGGGCGCTACGCTTACAGCTCAGAGCCTACAGCCTGCTTTGGATCCTGCGTCTCCCTCTCCTTCTGCCCCTCACCCACTCAGGCTCTGTCTCTCTCTCTCTCAAAAATAAATTAAAAACATTTAAAATTTTTTTAAAAAGAAGACATCACCACGCCCGTTTTAAGATTACAATAATTTCACATTTGATGTTGCTAAAAACTTCTGTGTGTAATGTGACTTTCATGAAGAAGTGTGATCATTCTAAGGGAGCAACAGAACAGCTTGTGGGAAGAAACTGGTTTAAAGCACGAAGCATCAACACATAAAGCATTCGTGCTGTTACAACATCCCAACCATACACAACTGTACCTCCCAAATTACTGCCCAAAGAGTTGGGTGTTTAAAAAGGTAAAACTGAGGGGCACATGGGTGGCTCAGTCAATTAGGCATCCAACTCTCAATTTCAGCTTAGGTCATGATGTCACGGTCTGTAAGATCAAGCCCCACATCAGGCTCTGTGCTGACAGCAAGGAGCCTGCTGGGGATTCTCTCTCTCTGCCCCTCACCTGCTCATGCGTTCTCTGCCTCTCTTAAAATAAATAAATAAACTTTTTTTAAAAAGTATAAAAGAGTGAAACTGAGCCATTTCACTCAGAACTAGCCACCCTGTCAATTCACTTATGAGCTGGACATATGCATTTCCTTCGGAAGGAAAAAAATAACATCCTCAAACAATATTGTCTAACTTGATGGGTAAAGGAGAAATAAAAATGCTTGCTAGGTCTACTTCACAGGGTGAATGTAAGGATGAAAAATGAGGCAGTATGTGAGAAGTAATCTGTAACCCGCAAGCACTAAAGAAATATTAGCTTATTTTTACTGCACAAGCCAGTCTCCCTGGAAATGGCCCCAGCATGCACGATAGGACACGCATTGTATTAAGCCAAGTTGGAAGGCTATCATACCCTATTTCGTGGACATAAGAAGAGGCTGAAGCACTGTGTTGGTCACTGATCAGCCCAGGAAAGCAGTAGCAACCACAGCAGCAGTGAAACAGAGACAAATCTTCGAGAAGCTGCAAATATTTGCTAGTTGCTAGGTAGTTGCATGGAGATGTATCCTTGCCAGTGGCCTCTGTTAGGAAAACTTAATCCAAGGTAGGGCAATAGCTATAAAAGGCTCTTCCATCCACGCAGTTGGACCACAGCAGTCGTATGAAGTGTTGTCTTTGGTTTAGAGCCATCTCACACTCCAATTTTGGCTATACTAGCTGAGCCACCAAATGGACAAGGACATTAGGTCAGTCTAACTCATTATATCATCCTAACTGCTGAAACTGAGTTACCTAATATTTTTCTAAGCCATCTTTGCCAGTCAAAGGTTATTAAATAAAGACAGACAGATAAAAACCAACAGTTATTAGCTGGTTGCTCTGTGCCAAGGACTCTAATTGGTATTTACACATTAATTATCTCATGTCACATCCAAAAGACAGATGCACGCCAACGGGTGTATGAATAAATATAATGCCTTTGTTTCTCTTAAGTTGTTTTAAACATAAGTGTCTGGCTGGGACTAGCCCAATATCCCTTGACCTCTTTTCCCCTTTTGTTTTCTAGGGTTTTGAGGGGTCGTCTGAAAGACGAAGGCAGGACTGAGGATGAGGCAGAGTTTGCAGAGTTTTGAGACAGTTACTCTGGGGATTCAACAAGAATGGTCAGCAGAAACTATTACTAAGGGCAGATAGAAGGGATTCACTGCCGACTGATCAACAGGATATCAAAACTTCTTCTAGGACAAGGGGAATAAAGGACACAGCCTGAAGATTCTCATCGTCTTCTCTGGAAGAAGAAAGAGGTAGCTAAAACAGTATCAACATATATATTAAATAGCACTCCAATTGAAAGGGCTACTCCTCTCTATGGTACCTTCTCTGGATACACATGGGTAGACACAAAGGTTAAAATCACTTTGTGAAATAGCTTTCTTTCTTTCTTTCTTTCTTTCTTTCTTTCTTTCTTTCTTTCTCTTTCTTTTTTAATGTTTATTTATTTTCACGAGAGACAGAGAGAGAGAGAGAGAGAGAGCGCACGCACAAGCGGGGTAGGGGCAAAGAAAGAGAAAGACACAGAATCCAAAGCAGGCTCCAGGCTCTGATCTATCAGCCCAGAGCCTGATGCAGGGCTCAAACTTGTGAACCGCGAGATCGTCACCTGAGTTGAAGTTGGAAGCTCAACGGACTGAGCCACCCAGGCTCCCCAAGAGCTTGCTTTCTTGAAAAATTCACACCAAGGGAAGTCCACGGGTTGGCATAGAACTAGAATAAGGAGGTAGACCTCCCTGTTTGTAGGTAGCTAACAAATAAGAGATCTGAGAATTGTTTACATTTTTTTAAATTTTTTTTTTTAATGTTTATTTTATTTTTGAGACAGAGAGAGACAGAGCATGAACAGGGGAGGGGCAGAGGGAGAGAGGGAGACACAGAATCCGAAGCAGGCTCTAGGCTCTGAGGTGTCAGCACAGAGCCTGATGTGGGGCTTGAACTCACGAACTGTGAGATCATGACCTGAGCTGAAGTCAGACACTCAACCAACTGAGCCACCCAGGCACCCATTCTTTTTCTTTTTTTGTTTAAAATTTTTTTTTAATGTTTATAAAATTGAGAGAGAGAGAGAATGAGTGGAGGAGGGGCAGAGAGAGAGGGGGACACAGAAACAGAAGCAGGCTCCAGGCTCTGAGCTGTCAGCACAGAGCCTGACATGGGACTTGAACCCATGAACCGTGAGATCATGACCTGAGCTGAAGTCTGGAGCTTAACTGACTGAGCCACCCAGGCGCCCCTTATTTACATTTTTATTAATCAATTTCTCTCTTATTCTTACCCATGAAAGACCTTCTCTTTTCATCTTCAAGCCAATGCTACAATCCTAACTCCACCATGATGACCTCCCCACAAATTCTCCAAGCCCAAAAACTTCATGCTGAGACCCCAGAACTGCACTCCTTTTCCAGAACCAAAATCTTCCTTCCTTCACTGCTTTTTGTAAGAAAATTGATGTTTTCCTTACTGGGTCTATGCGTTGAGATATTCAGGAAAGATATTTCATTTAAATCATATATGGCAGAAGGCGCCTGGGCAGCTCAGTCAGTTAAGCGTCCAACTCTTGGTTTCAGCTCAGGTCATGATATCACATTCGAGAGCCTGAGCCCCGCGTCAGGCTCTTTGCTGACAGCGCAAAGCCTGCTTGCAATTCCCTCTCTTCCTCTCTCTACCCCTCCCCTGCTTGCACTCTCCCTCTCAGAATAAATAAATTTTTAAAATAAAGCATACATTGTAGGATATGTGGAAATTATTCATCAAAACCCACAATATAACTATTAAGTGTAATTAATATAATGGTACTATTATAACCAGGTATTTCTTTATTATTTAACATCTTAAATATTTAGACTAATTAGAGAATAAATTAGAGAAGATTTCCTAAGTATTAGCAAAATGGCTTCCTAAAACTGAAGATCCCATCAAGAGATTAGATGTTTATACTTACGTGGAAACTCCATTTTTTAGTTGTACCCCATAATTAGCACAAATATCATTCTGTGAAGTGGATTTTAGGGTGGTATGAAGAGCAAATGAGATCATTTGTGTGAAAATATTCTATAACTACAGGACAGGGGCACCTGGGTGGCTCAGTCAGTTAAGTGCTCAACTCTGGGTTTCAGTTCAGGTCATGATCTCATGGTTCATAGGTTCCAGCACCACGTTGGGCTCTGCACTGACAGCATGGATCCTGCTTGGGATACTCTCTCTCTCCCCCTCCCCTGCTTGTGCATATGCTCTCTCTCAAAATAAATAAATAAACTTTAAAAAAAAAACCTACAGGACATAATGCAAGCCTAAAACATTAGCTCCCTTTCTCTCTTGCCCTTTCTTCAGATAAGACAGACTCACAGTAAACAGGGATAAAATCTGAGTCTGTCCCTCTCATAAATAACATAATGTCTCAGTTGCTAAAACATACTCACTACTGCTTCATGCTGAAGCTTGATGTTTGCCTTCAAATTAATATGGTATCTACCAACATAATTAAATTGAATTACCCAAAGTTGGTTCAACCAAGTACAAAGCATTAACTTTACTTTTAAGAGTCTGTAAAATTACAGACATCATAAAACTTCATTCTTCTGATTCTGATAGGATTTGTATGTATAGATAGATAAGAGCTAAATTACTCTAGCAAATGGGGGTCCTCCAGAAGAACTTGGAGGAGGGACATAGGAGATGGGCAGCTTTTCCAATTGGGTCTGACTGGACCCAGGAACCTATATACCAGGAGGGGACTGGCTATGTCAAAGAAACCTGGCATAATACAGTCTATGCTGTCATTTGGAGACATTTTGCCACCAGCCTGTAATAGGATATTGAAAGACTTCTCTCTTGTCTCAGAATTTCAACTAAAGCCCAAAGCTGAGGATAATCGGTACTAAGAATCCCCACATTGTAAAAAGAACTGTCAGGCACATGTCTGCAGAACTTAACATTTGCACAACTATCACCCTGTACTCCCACCAGCCTGTGTAATTAATAGATTCGAAATTCTGGAATTCCCATGTGTTAACGGAGATGTTGGACTAGCAAAGGTTCTCAAACTGAGGTCGAATTGGAAATGTGAGGAGGCATTTCTGGGAGTGCTATTGACATTGAACAGGCAAGATCCAAGGATGCTAAATATCCTGCAATATAAGGGAGACCTCTGCACAGCAGAGAATTTTCTCACCCAAATTCTCAGTAGCATTCCCACTAGGAAATACTGGCATATGGTGAAAGTCCTGTGGCTTCTCCATTCCCCCCACCCAAGGACAAGACTATTCTCCTACCCCAAATCCCAGCAGTAGGGATTCAAGAAATTAGCAGTGGCTGCAAAAAGGGGCAACTGACATCCATTCTCCAGGTAGACTCTACCTATGAATGGACTTGTTAATCTGTTTCTGTGCCCCTTTGAGAAGAGAATACAAGGGAATTAATTGAGGGAATATAGCTGGCTGAAGAGAGGGGCAGCAATGGAATGGACTGCCCCTACCTTTAGTTATGCCTCCTCTGGGCCAAGTGGACACCCCAGAAGTTATCTAAGCTTAAGCTGCATAGTTATCCAGGCACGTTCTGGCTGCCCACGGAGCAAGAAGAGAATGGCCATTTGATGTCTGCCACATGGTGGACTTGGCTAGCCAACAAAGAAATGCAGCACTCTTCTTACATAGGACACATTTGTTCTTCCTCCATTCTTCCTCCCAAACTCAACACACTGGAGGAAAGACAAATCCCAGGAGATGGAAGGAAAGAGGTAACATGAAGGAGACAGAAGCAATCCAGCCCTCCACCAACACAGGTCTTGTGAGTCTCCAGCCAAGCCTAGTGTAGAAGAGTTCTTTATTAGATAAAAAAAATGAGACTACAGCCTGATTAAGTTAAGCTGGACACGGGGTGGCTGCGTGGCCCAGTTGGTTAAGCATCCAATTTTGGCTCAGGTCATGATCCCACGGTTCGTGGGTTCGAGCCCCGCATCGGCTCTATGCTGACAGCTCAGAGCCTGGAGCCTGCTTCAGATTCTGTGTTTCCCTCTCTCTCTCTGCTGCTCCTCTGCTCATGCTCTGTCTCTCTCCGTTTCTCAACAATAAATGTTAAAAAAAAATTTTTTTTAATTAAGCTGGACTGGAATTTTATGCCCAACTGTCCGGTGGGATCTCTCCAAGATAGTGTTGAGATGGGAAAGACTTAGCTCATGTTTGGTGACAGAAATAAAAAAAAAAAAAGGGACATAAGAAACAAAGCTGTTTCATTCTTACATCTCACCAAATCCTGGTTAATAAGGAATTCTTGGCTGATAACTTTCTATATAAAGTATAGCAGTAATGCCAATATGTGAATAGAGAGACTTTTCAAGTAACCAAAAACTGCTTTTAAAAACTTTATAATAGCTATCTGTGTTGGCCAGGGTCAGTAACCACATGCGACAAATACATAGTAGCTCTCTTAGGCAAAGAGCAAACTTACTAAAGAATATCACAAACCTATAGTGTTCATTCATTCAATAAATATCTATCAAAGCTTCTTTTTCTTCTGTAGACTTGCCTTTCATCTTGCTGTCATTATAGGCAGTTGTTCCTAAAATTTCAGTCACTTAAGTGCACCCATGAAACAGGAATATAGAGTTCTTCATGTCCCCTGGACTTCAGTTTGCCTCCGTGTTGTGGCAGCACTGTGGTACCTGATGGCCATGGTGATTTGACCTTGTCATGCCCCCTGTGCCTACCTGAAGGACATCTAAGAGCCCTTCCTCTTTCTGAATTTGAATCATAGCCTTGATGTGGTCTTTCTTGTTTTGTGTCCTCATTCTTAATATAAAAAGAGTTTAACTGCTTCTTGGTTGTATTGGAGAAGCATTGGGACAAAATTTTAACTGGGTATTCTTTAACCAGTTTAAATAATAAATAAATAATTTTATTTATTTATTTTGAGAGAGAGAGAGAGAGAGAGAGGCAGGGAGGGGCAGAGAGAGAGAATCCCAAGCAAGCTCCACACTGTCAGTGCAGAGCCCGATGCAGGGCTCAAACTCACAAACCGTGAGATCACGACCTGTGCCAAAATCAAGAGTCAGATGCTTAACAAACTGAGTCATCCAGACACCCCTTAACTGGGTGTTCTTGAATCACTTTTACAATAAACCAATTCTATAATCTTGAAAATACATACATACATACATACATACCTATCCAGCACTACTATGTGACAGGTATTATTCTGGGCATCAGGATACAACAGTGAACAAGAGACAAATTCTTTCCCTCCAAAAAGCTCAACTTCCAATGGGAGAGTCAGGTAAAACAAACAAGAATGTATCCAGCATGGTAGATCATGCTAAAAGAAAAACCAAAACAGGGATGGGAAGAAGGAGTTCACTTGTGGGGGTGGGATGCATATTGCATATTTCTCCTTTAAATAAGAATGGTTAGTTCTGGAACATAACATGAAGTTGACATTGCAAAGACTTGGAGGACATAATGGCACCGAACAATGTGGCAGGAAGTGAAATACCACCACCACTAGATGCTTCCGCTGTCACGGAGATGAACACTGAGGGCTGCAGCTACCAACAAATTCTAACCATCCCTTCATTTTTGTCTCTTCCATTCATTTCACCACCTCGCTCCAGGCCAAATATCTATGTAGCTGAAGGCAAGCAGAATATGTCATCCCAAGTATGCCTTTTTGACATAAAAAAGATTTTGAGCTGAAGAAGGATTTAAGAAGCAGCAAATTCAGGAAAAGCTCTCTCTATCCTCCCCACTTTCTGCCTAAAGGCAGGATTTAAATTTTCTTACTGGAGACAGAGTCTTATCAGCCCAGAGACAGAACACGAAGAATCTGCAAACAAACCTCACACCATTAGTTTCCTCCCATAGATTTATCTTCCCATGGTTTGCTGCCCTTGGAAGCCTAAAATCACTTTCTTATGTCCTGTCATTTCTCCACAAATATATTTTTCTTTGTTGAAGATGCTACATAAGCTGGAGTTCTAAGCCACCACTTTGAGTTACTCTATTTGTAAAAGATGTGCTATGAACACATTAACAAGCTGTTTGTCTCTTGTTAATCAAGTCTCATGATGCTCACTCTTTTTTTTAATGTTTATTTTTATTTTTGAGAGGGGGGCGCAGCAAGAGAGGGGGACAGGGGATCTGAAGTGAGTTCAGCAACGAGCCCAATGTGCAGCTCAAACTTGCTAACCGTGAGATCATGACCTTAGCTGAAGTCAGATGCTTAACCGACTGAGCCACTCAGGCACACCCCAAGATGCTCACTCTTATTTTAGGTGTTCCCTCTAGGATTTTTTGCCTCCTATTTTCTCTGCAAGTGGCCAGCTCCTAATCAAGCCAGGTGGTAATTTGCTCAGTGTTTCTCAAAATGTGGTCCTTGGAACAGCTGCATCAGCATCATAGGATAACTTGTTAGAAACAGCAATCTCAGACCCCACAGCTACATCTGCTGAATTAGAAACTGGGGGGTGGGAGCCACTGTCTTTGTTTTAACAAGCCCTCCAGAGGATTCTGACAGAGGCTTAAGTTTGAGAACCACTGCTATAGGTCTTATAGCTATTCTGGATACTGTACCTTCTCAGAGTGGTTCCCCACACCTGGAGCAGCCATCTGCCTGACTCTCATTAGACCTCACATCCCTCTCACAGACATCTGTTGACCTCTTTCATGAAGCTTCCCCAACCCTGGGCACAGGAAATCTCTGCCTCAAAAGTCATTAAGAACTTTTCCTTACCTATAAAGTTCACATCAAACCTACAAAACCTTAAGAGAATAAAATGTGCAATATTGTATTTTGACAACAAAAAGTAGGATGGGTACCATGGTACCTGAGTTAGGAGGCCATGGAGAAAAAACATGTATTTTCTGTATGGCATTCAAGACATTGACAGAGCTGAGCAAATATTTTCAAAATGCTTATCTATTTATTGGAACAGTTGAATCCTGGATGTATTGTTGGCGAACTACCTATCATAGGCCCTTCATGGGTACAGAGTTTGCTCACAGTACAATGGAATCCATGTATGGTGAGATGATTAAAAACAAGGTTCTGGTAAAATTGTATAGCTTTTTATAAATGCAAATTTACACCCCTAGGTAATCTTCATGCAGTCCTTTTTCACCAGAGCAAAATGAGACTCCTGAGTTTCCATGGATTTATGATTCTCCTGAGTCCTGAGAAAAACATTCTAGTATTCTTCCCCAGTGAAATTTTACTTTGGAATACCTTGCAAAATGACTTTTTTCCTACTTCTCTCTAAATCACCTGCACATGTCTTTTGATAAGTTAATTTCTTTATTAATAACATTTAATTTTTCTTATTACAGAAACAATATATATTCACTGTAAAAATGAGAGATTGATTTCAAGTCACTGTTGTATTTTTCTTTTATTTTTATAATTCGATTTTATAATTAGTAGTATTTATCAGGAAAAAGGAACTATTTTGTAGAGATTAATGCAAGAAAGCAATTTGGACCTTCTTTCTTTAATGACAAAATGGCAATCTCTATCCTTGTTGTTTTAAAGTGTTGGTTGCCGGGGCACCTGGGTGGCTCTGTCGATTGAGCCTCCAACTTCAGCTCAGGTCACAATCTCATGGCTCATGAGTTTGAGCCCTGCATCGGGCTCTGTACTGACAGCTCAGAGCCTGGAGTCTGTTTCAGATTCTGTGTCTCCCTCTCTCTCTGCCCCTAACCACTCACAGTCTGTCTCTGTCTCTCTCAAAAATAAATAAACATTAAAAAAAAAAAAAGATGCTGGTTGCCAGTGTGTAATAATGCACACTGTATTTAAGTGAAAGTTTATGGTCAAATTAAGTAAAATATTATTTAATATGCATTGAATATCTCCCCATATCCTAAATGGAGTCACATTTTTGTCCAAACTCTTTTTTTTTTTCCTTCCAAATTTTTATTTAAATTCTAGTTAGTTAACATATAGTGTAGTATTGGTTTCAGGAGTAGAATTTAGTGGTTCACCACTTACATATAACACCCAGTGCTCATCACAACAAGTGCCCTCCTTAGTACCCATTACCCATTTAGCCTATCCCCCACCCATCTAAGACCAGTGTGATCTCTAGAACCCAAGAGGGCCTCAGGCCCAAAGACACTTAGAAGCATGGTCCTCCATCATTTGGCCAAAAGGGTATGAATTCTGCCAACAACCTGATTGAGTTGGGAAAGACTTTTCCCAGTCAGGCCCCCCGCTGAGAATGCAGCCCATCTAACACCTCAACTGCCACCTCATGAGGGCTGAGGTAGATGGCCCCAGTAAACCTTGCCCAGGTTCCTGACTCACACTAACTGTAAGATAATAAATGTGGGTTGTTTCAAGTCATTAAGTTCATGGTAACTTGTTACACAGCATAGGAAACTAATACACTGAGTCAACATGGAACCCTTTTCACTTGGAATCAACAAAGCTCAGTAACACCATTCCTTCATGTACGTGTGATGATTCCACTACAGAATGTGTGGCACTTATTTCTGTGAGGTTTCCTTCCTTTCAGAAAGGTCTGAAGTTATAAATGAACCCCCAGAGATACCTTTTCATTATTTCAAAGAACTAAGGATCACCTCTACTGAAAGACTATTTAGACTAATCTTAAAGAACTAGAGGGGCACCTACATGGCTCAGTCAGTTAAGCATCTGACTCTCTGTTTCGGCTCAGTCGTTATCTCACAGTTTGATGAGTTAAAGCCCCATGTTGGGCTCTGCGCTGGGACCATGGAGCCTGTTTGGGATTCTCTCTCTCCCTCTGTCTCTCTGCCCCTCCCCCACTCACACTGTCTCTGTCTCTCTCTCTCAAAATAAATAAATAAACTTAAAAAAAAAGAATGAAGAACTAGAAAAATCAAGAGTAGAATCTTTGATCTCTTCACCCCCTCATTCTATAAAGCAAAAACATAAGGATTTATTTGAATAACAATAGTGACTCAGTTAGCTATTCTTTCAATATACACTAGAAGAATTGGAATCACAAAATAACCTCTGAGCAGAGAGCGTTCCTCAGGTATTTTTATCTTTAAAACTCTTGTATACTTTTTGTATAACAAGCATCTATGGAAACACGTATTTACCAGGCTTGAGGCACCACTGACAATTTTTCACTCATTCCACAAATATTTACAAAGAACTGTGTGCCAGGCATTGTTCTAAATGCCTTTTTTAAAAAAGATTTTATTTTTAGGTAATCTCTACATGCAACGTGGGACTCAAACCCACCACCCTGAGATCAAGAGTCACAGGCTCCACCGACTGAGCCAGTCAGGCGTCCCCCCGCAAACACTTTTTAAATTTATTAGCCAGTAAATAGAATAGCAAAGAACTTTGCCCATGTGACACTTACAATTTAGGGAGAGGAACAAATAATAAGCCATAAGAATAATAAGCAACCAAGTTATGCCCTTAAAAGTGATAAGCATAGGGGCACCGGGTGGCTCACTTGGTTAGGCGTCAGACTCTTGATCTCAGCTCAGGTCTTTGAGCTCAGGGTCATGAGTTCAAGCCCGTCATTGGGCTCCACACTGAGTGTGGAGCAAAATAAATAAATAAAAGTGGTAAGCATAATAGCAAAATACAGTAAAGAAGGGGTAGCTGAGCACGGGGAAGGGTAAATGGGGTACAGTATGAAAGATGGTGGTGAGTCTAGGGCTCCATATACATATGGCATCTGAGCGAGGACTTACTGCAAAGGATGAATTCAGTCAAGCAGACATCTGAGGGAGGCACACTTCACATGGAGAGAACAATGCAAGCCAAGGCCCTGAGGCTGGAGGCGTGTCTGCCACTCCTCAAGGAAAACCAAGGGGCCACTTACATTAGCCCAGAAGGTCCCAAATTTTCTAAGTTCGGGTCACTCTTGGTGTCTCAGTAATTTTTTTTGCCCCATGCCAGGATAAATACCTAACAGCTCCTTTCATGGAGTCATGATAGCCAAAACACCAAATACATACTTATATCCTAACAGTTTAGTAGCCATTTGGAAAAAACAATTCACAGACATTAAAGGACAAACTGTTCCCCTTAATTATTAAATAACCATAATTAATTACTTGCAAAGGAGATGTATATGCCTCTTAGACACGACAGAGCTCCTTCAACATCGGCATCAGATTAGACACTGCCATCTTTTTTTTTTTTTTTTTAATTTTTTTTTCAACGTTTTTTATTTATTTTTGGGACAGAGAGAGACAGAGCATGAATGGGGGAGGGGCAGAGAGAGAGGGAGACACAGAATCGGAAACAGGCTCCAGGCTCCGAGCCATCAGCCCAGAGCCTGACGCGGGGCTGGAACTCACGGACCGCGAGATCGTGACCTGGCTGAAGTCGGACGCTTAACCGACTGCGCCACCCAGGCGCCCCGACACTGCCATCTTTATTAACGATTCCATACTGAGTTCTATACAGACCTGCTTTTTATCCCATCAACTTCTGAAGACCCAGCTTTGCAAAAATATGATGTCACCCAAAGGCAAGTAGAGCAACCTAATATTTATGCTTGGAAGCCGTTTGCTTGGTTCCTGACAGATGTCATTCTGTTTCTCTCAAAAACCAGAATGTTTCAGGGACACGTGGGTGGCTCAGTCGGTTAAGCGTCTGACTTCGGCTCAGGTCATGATCTCCTGGTTCCTGGGTTCCAGCTCCAGGTCCCCATATCAGGCTCCGTGCTGACAGCCTGGAGCCTGGTTCGGATTCTGTGTCTCCCTCTCTCTCTCTCTCTGCCCCTCCCCTGTTCATGCTCTGTCTCTCAACAATAAACATTAAAAAAAAAAAAAAAATGTGTGTTTAAATCAAATGTATCAGAGCATCATAGTAAGTTTGCTGAGGTACCCCAGGGATGTCACAGCACCCAGTTTAGGAACCGGGGAGTTAACATAAACCTAAACTTCTTTCTTTCTCATGGCACCAGCTACTTCTAGCCTCGTGAGTAGCTTCCATGGGTTCCTTTCTAAACTTTCTCCTTCCCAATCGACTTTTTGAGTGGCCCTGACTGTCTTAATAAAATCATAAGGCTCAAGGAGATAGAGGTAAAGATGTATAGTATATATAATTGTGCACCTGATTACATGAATGCAATTGTTCAGAGGCCTCTATCCTGGTGAAGGACTCTTCGCCCCCACCCTCTGGGTTCTTTAAAGGATTTACCCCATTTGAATGTTTTAAACACCAAACAGATCAAAACATAATTAACAAATTAAAATATGTCCTTTTACACCTATAAACAATAGAAGGCAGGGAGAATATTACCTGTCCCCTCAAAGATAATTCTGTGTATGGTGGAAACCAATGATCTCATCTGCTAGAATTTGCTTTTAGACATTACCTTAAGGCTTATCGCTTCTCGGCCTTTTGGCTAAGATCATGTGTAGACATTACCTTAAGGCTTAACTGTTCAATTATTTTCAACATCATAGTAACAGTCTGAATCACTGAAAACTATTTTTTAAAGGGCAAAGGGGGCACCCAAGTGGCTCAGTCAGTCAAGCATACAACTTCCGCTAGGGTCATGATCTCAGGATTTGTGGGTTGAAGGCCCACATCCGGCTCTGTGCTGATGGCTCAGAGCCTGAAGCCTGCTTAAGATTCTGTGTCTCCCTCTCTCTCTGCCCCTCCCCAGCTAGAGCTCTGTCTTTCTCTCTCTTTCTCTTTTTCTCTCTCTCAAAAATAAATAAACTTTTTAAAATTTGAAAAAATAAATAAATAAAAGGCAAATAAACGTTTTAGCCCATTCTGGGACTTTCCAAGGACTTTGAGAAAACTAACACAGTTGACCCTTGAACTAAGTGGAAGTTAGGAACGCTGACCCTATGCACAGTTAAAAATCCACGTGTAACTTTTGATTTCCCTCAAAACTTAACTACTAATAGCCTATCAGTATTGACCAGAAGCCTTACCTATCACATAAACACATTATTTTGTATCTGATTAACACATATTTTGTATATTCTATGTGTGATATACTATATTCTTACAATAACATAAGCTAGAGCAAAGAAAATGTTAAGAAAATCCTAAGCGAAAAGACGCTTACAGTGTAGTACTGTAATGAAGAACACCCACACCGAAGTGGTTCCGTGCAGTGCAAAGCTGTTTTGCTCAAGGGTCAACTGTACTTTTATGCCAAGGGAAATTGAGTAGTCATTAGCTTTCAGAGAAGGGGAGACCAGAAAACACGTTCTCATTGTTAGAATCAATCACGCACCTTCATTTCTCGCGATCTCAAGTCACCTTCCAACTGCTCGCGTGACACAGAGTTAGCGGCAGGAGGGAGGCTGTCATAGCCCATTACCAACGCCACACACTGTGAACCAGAGCTGGCAGCAGCCTGGCATTCTCTCCCTCAAAGTGAGAATTAAATCTAATTGAACTTGCTTTATGCAGAGGTAAAAAATCATACGGTGGGTCCCTGACCCACCCCTGAAAAAATAAAAAAGGTCACGATTTCTTAACAAGTAAAATGAAGAGGAAATGAGTGAAAACTCTTGAGTTCTTGGCTAATTACAAAATTAGAGATGCGCTCTCCAACCACCAGCCCCGGGGGCCAGTCTTCCCCGGTGACCTGGCGCCATCTAGTGTCAATATCGTCTTAAGGGAATTCAAAAGGTCGTAAGGGGCTCGGAAAACACAACGGTGAAATCAAATGAAATCAACAAATATTTACTGAGCACCTACTATCTAAATACGATATGCTGGTTTCTTTCCCCAATTCTTCATAAGCCTTCTGAAGCTTGAATTGCCCTGAGGTTTGTGGAGATTATTTACACCGTGGTAGGGGGAAAGAAAGACAGCTCTTTTGGAAATTTTAATATGAGTGTGGAGGTGGCCATCAGGTTGCTCAGCTTGAGCGGAGCCCTGATTACATTTACTCCACCCCTTCCCAGAAAAATATGTGGCTATTTAGCATTTATATTGCACTTTTCGGTTCCAAACCACTTTACAGAACCTCTCTGATTAATTCCCCCAACACCCTTGCAAGTAGTTATTACTCCACACTATTAGTTTCTTTATGAAAGATTTTGATGATCGTTTCAACTGCATGCGGGTGAGTTGCATTTACTAAAGAGAATTTCTCCAAAGACTCATGTCCAGAGTCAAGGAACAATTACCATCTAACACCTTAATGTTTTCCCTTTTTTTCAGAGGGGAAAAAAAAGGATTCTAATTAATGTAAACAGTGGACAAATTACCCCTTTCCCCTTCAAGGATAAGAATGTCAGAATTAAAGGGAAGGAGTGGATCATATGCGATTTCTCCCCAGTCCTGCCTCACTGCTACCAGAGGACTCTCCCCTAAAATAATGGCATTACTGTGTCCTCAAAATATAGAAAGCCCAGGAGACAAGTAAGACAGACAGGCTGCTAAGGAGGACCTTATAAATTAAGAGTCTTATATATTGAGGAGCTGACTTTTTCTATTTGAAATCTAAGCATCCACAACTCCTAACTTACTCACTTTTCGTAAACGAACTATTCCTTGTAACATTTAAATTAGTGGTGTAATTTAGAACCAAAAAGAAAAAAAAAACCGTAGAGAAGTTGTACTTTACAATTTCTTTTTTTTTTTAATGTTTATTTTATTTATTTTTGGGAAAGAGAGCACGCATGCACGCACACAAGCGGGGAAGGGGCAGAAAGAGAGAGGGAGACACAGAATCTGAAGGAAGCTCCAGGCTCTGAGCTGTCAGCTCAGACCCCCACGCGGGCTCCATCCACTAACTGTGAGATCGTGACCTGAGCTGAAGTCAGTTGCACAACTGACTGAACAACCCAGGTGCCCCAGAAGTTGTATTTTAAAATGAGTAATATTCACATTTTTTTTCTGTACATAATTCAAGTTTGAACATCTTAACTGGACTCTTCCCTTTTTAAAAAGAAAACGATAAAGCATTTTTAAAATCACAAAGCACATTTACTACGTGACTCCCACACAATAAGGGATAAAATACAAGTGTCCCAAGAGAAAGACCACACATTAAGAAGCGTCCCAAGGTGGGGCACCTGGGTGGCTCAGTCAGTTGAGCAGCCATCTCAGATGGCTGCTGAAGTCATGATCTCACAGTTTGTTGAGTTCGAGCCCCACATCAGGCTCTGTACTGACAGCATGGAGTCTGCTTGGGATTCTGCCTCTCTTCCTCCCTCTACCCCTCTCTCATGTGCGTGCACACTCTCTCTCTCTCAAAAATAAATAAATGTTAAAATTTTTTAAAGAAGAAAAAGAAGCAGCAGCATCCCAGGGAAACACAGAACAGAACAAGGTGAAAGAGCGGGATCCTAAGCAAAAGTATGATGATAGGGGTGGGAGAAGCCAAGACAAACCCATATCATCAGTGAAAGGCCCGTCTCCCTCCCATTAATTTTTCTGCTTTCATGTTTGTCTTCATCCCCAGGATCACTGACCAAAGAGACACATGTGACAGGTATTTCCCAATGCATATCTGATGATGGGAAAACATTTCACATTAGAAATAATCATCCAATAATTTCAGCAAAAAAAAAAAAAAGATTATTCCATGGTATGTGAGAAGCAGTAAGTCAGAACTTTTGAATTATGTTGCGTGACTTAACGTATCGCATGCCATTTCCAAAATCCTTTCTGCAGACCCAGGAAGATGTTTTTGGCGATGTCTCAATGCTAGTTTTTAAAACAATCTCTACTTCCAGCCACTTTTAAGTAAGGAGATTCATTGCCATCCTGTTACTTAATGTATTTCAGTATACTTTAGGATTTAGGAAGAAAAAGTAGATAGTAGGAACCGAAATAAAAACTCTAATGAACATATTCATTGGGCTAGATTATTTCCTAACTGGAAAACTTATAATTTTCATTAACAAGAGATTTTACTTTGGGTTGTTGAAGGGAGCAGTGTGAGTCCATCTTGGGCAAATTGGAAAGTTCAAGTGAGTAAAAGGGAAAAGGAAGTGTATTCATGATCTATAACGCAGATAGCCAACGTTACCAACAAACCCTCAAAGCCCCCTCTCCCTCCCGCCATTGCCGACCAAAGAAGTCTAACCCCATGGCTTGTGTAGGATAATCATTCGATCACACTCCATTCAGATGTGGCCAGAAAGCCTAACTTCTTTCTGGAAAGCTGGCCTCATCTTCTTCATCAGGCTCCAACCTTGCTTAGTAGCATGGATAATTCAGATCTGCAATTGATAATATTTTAATTGCTTTTGTTTGCAACAGTTTAAATTATTTCATTTAAATACTCTGTCTATTCAAAGTATAGTGAGTTTCCATGATCTCTTTTGGTTTGGAATTTTTTTGTGTGTGTTTTGTTGTTGTTGTTGTTGTTGTCGTTTTGACAGAGACAGAGACAGTGTGAGCAGGGGAGAGGCGGAGAGGGAGAGAGAGAACCCCACATGAGGCTTGAACCCACGAACTATGAGATCATGATCTGAGGCTAAACCAAGAGTCAGGTGCTTAACCAACTGAGCCACCCAGGCTCCCCTCCATGATCTTTTTGGATGACTCAGACCCATTCTGCCAAATTTCAGTCTTTCAGATTTTGCTCCCTCACCTCCAACTTCCCCCAAATGGCCACTATATATGTAAAGGGAGCTCACTGTCCCCTCCTGGCAGCAGCAGGGAGTGGTCCTCAGGTCACTATGGCATCCTCTGGATCCACTCTGATCTTTGCTGCAAAGCGGCTAGATTGCCCGACCCCCTGGGGTGCTTTTGGCCATATCTGGCTCTTCAGGGTGACAGGAGAGCATCCACTTCTGGGCCCATGTTTGTCCCCAGTGTAGAGGGCCACACCCATGGAATCTGTCTATTCTCACTCCAGATTTCCTTCAGCTCCCAGATACCTATCTGGAAAGTCCTATAATCCCTGATGCCTGACCTACTTGGCCTCCCTTCATCCCTTCGGTAGAGGGGATGGTGGGACCTCAGACTTTTCTTCCTCTTTGTCAGTGCTTCTAATTCTTTTTCCTAGCAAACATAAAATGTTCTAATATTTGTACCGTACACTGGGGGAAACCAGAAGAGGTCTGGGGACATCTACAGGTGGCTTTCTGAAAATGTGATCACATTGTTTTTATAATATACAATTATAATGAACAAAAGGCCAAGTATTAGGAAAGTTACTAAATTTTGAAATTTTACAAAAAAACACAAGTAAGATATTTTCTAGTGTTTTAAGAGACACCTAAGGTTGATCCAATGGATATAAATTGTGTATCAGTCCAACATCACTTGTCATCAGGGAAATGCAAATCAAAACCACAATGAGATATCAACTCATGTCTGTCAGCATGGCTAAAACCAAAAACACAAGAAATAACAAGTGTTGGCAAGGATGTGGAGAAAAAGGAACCTTCAGGGGCGTCTGGGTGGCTCAGTCTGTTGAGCATCAAACTCTTTGTTTCAGCTCAGGTCATGATCTCCCAGTTTCATGAGTTCGAGCTCTGCATCAGGCTCTGTGCTGACAGTGTGGAACCTGCTTGGTATTCTTTCTCTCCCTCTCTCTCTGCCCCTCCCTTACTCACACTG